>NC_137192.1:11568774-11653774 GCF_960531495.2 Zeus faber
CCACACTGCATCACAGAGAGACGGGGGAACCCGTTGATTGTGTCCTCACTGAATGTAATTGCCAATTTTGTTTTGCAGGATGAGTTTGAGATGGCTCCCCCATACAGAAATTACAGTCGGAGGGTATGTGATGATGCTGAGATAGTGTCCGTGTTTGTGGGTTTTATTCAGGGGCGGTTTGGTTGTGGGTTGAAGTTTGATGGTGGTGGGTTGGGCTGGTGAAGGTCTGTTCTCCCTTCTTTTAACTGACCAAGATGGTGGAGTGCTTAGCAATGCATTCGATCATGACCCTAGTCTATTGATGCGTAACAGAGAAGCATGAAGCTTGATTGTGTTTGGTGACGAGATGCTGTGTTGAAACCATCCTTGTGCAACACAGTGATGCTGGTTTGATGTGCTGGCTTTTAATGGATTCTCTGCTGGGTGCTCTCGATGTGGACAATGATGACTAATGGTTAAGGCAGGACTAGGCCACTAACGCTGCAATGAGCCGAGGTGGGGGGGGGGGGGGATCAAAGGGTTTGGCCCTTGGTGCACAGCGCAGGGCCCCGCTCCATGCGGACGACCAGGGAGCAGTGAGCATTTGTTTTCATTCCCCCAGTTTCCCTCTCTCTCTCTCTCCCTCCATCCACTGTCTCCTTGATAAGTTATTGGAGCAAGATAAACCAATGTACTAGACCAGCCCCGGAGCAATGGGAGGGCCCAGAATGCCAGTAAAAGGTCAAATTGACATGAAGTACATTTCCAGAGATTTGGGTCTTAAAAAAAAAGGGCTGGATGTGGGACAGATCTGAGAAGGAATCCTGTCTTGTTTGCTAATAGAGGCAAACACTTTAGTTTAACTGAATGGACGTGGGCAAAAACTGGTCAGCTGTACTATCAGCCTTGAGATTTGACCTTGGCGTGATTGAATGCCTGCCATGGTGACCTATTTTATAACACCACTGATTCCCCCTTTACCAGTACACAGGAAGATATTACTTTTAACCAATAGCTTAGATGCAACATGCATTGGGACAGGATCCGTGGCGCCAAATGTAATGCTGTATGTGCTAAAATGTTCAGGTTTTTTTTTTTTTTTATCTGGCATGAATGATGACTATAAACATGGATTGCAGAGAGGCGGGTGGCTTATTCAGCTGGTAATGGCTGTGAATTTATTGAAGACACGGCTGCACTTTGAAGGCCAAACATTTTGATACTAGAGTACCAATGAGCTGCTCCCCGCCTCACTCCTCCCCACGCGTAGTATTGTGTGTTTCTGTCATTCGTGCCATCACTCCCTCTGTATGTATCCTCCTTCACATTCTCTAATGGAGCAATGGTATGTATATACAGTATCATTGAGCATCGGAACTGTCGGGCAGGTAACACTATTGACATGGCACCCATGAGGCCTTTATTCAGGCAGGATAGCCGGTGTGTCCGAGTGCTCAGACTTTGGCCTCAGCCTGCCAATACACCAGGAAGCATCCCCTCCCTCACTGGGATCTTTGGGAAGCTGCCTAAGCAGCCGTGTTATTTCAGGGGCTGCTGTAATTTTCTGGGGAGTTTTTATTTTTCTCACTTCATAAGTAAACCCCCCCCCCCCCCCCCCCCCCCCCATTTCGAACCCCACGGGTGCAACATGCACTGTGAACATCTACATATATGCAGGGAGGGAGTGCAGCGCCTTGTTAATACATTCCACTCTCTTAAGCAAAAGGAATAGACAATGTAGTCACGTCATTTGAGCTGTGTTATTTTATTCCTCCCATAGCTGAATGACTTAATCATGAGAAACTATTGAGGTCTCTCTTTTTTTTTCTTCCTTTCTTTGCAAAAATAACCGTGAATAGAGCAGCTTGATTATTCTTTGTGTTCCATAAGAGAGAGGGCTTCTTGTTGCCAACACTAGTCGAGATTAGACGCTCTTTTAGGATCTGTTTCGCTATTCTCCACGGAAAAGAAGCAACAGTCCTCTATCCCGTCGTACTCTTGTCCTTAAACCTTGTCTCTCCATTCACCCATTTTCTCTCAGCCCAGATTTATCATGCCCGTCTCTCTGCCGGGAGATAGACATTCAAATCAATCATTTCCTCCCTGCTCAAAGGTGTAGCAACCAAATTCCCTGACTTTTGTGCTGTCAAATCGATGTCAATGTCTTGCCAATTCACCGTGCCTCTCTTGCACGACAGCAGTTGTCGAGGAAGGACAGTCAGAACAGCTCCCAGCACAGCGTGTCCAGCCACCGGAGCGCTCACACCGACTCGCCCGGGCACCCCTCCCTGGCCGCCCCGCTCCACGAGAGCGCCCCCCCTCCGGCCCCGTCCCATCCACTGCCGGGCCTGCCTACCCAGGACACCCCCGCGGACGGAACCATCCAGAGGAAACCAGATCCCTTCAAGATCTGGGCCCAGTCTAGGAGCATGTATGAAAGTAGGCGTAAGTACTTATTTTTTGGTGGCGGTTGGATCAGAGGGCTGCATGGGGCTAACTGTAACATTGGTGAATCCAGCGGGGTCTCCGTCATGTTGCGGGTTTGGTAGTGGCATTTTGGACGAGCTCACCCATGTGGATGTAAGTACTGTTTCATATTTTCCAGCAACATTGACAACAGCTTAACCGCTACTTCCTGTTTGGTGTTTAAGGGGCTATTTCTAATGAGGGTTAGAAACTCCTTCCCTGTCAGTGTCTTAAAAAGTTGATGTGTGCCATTGGCATATTGGGCAATCAAGATGGATCCAGAGATGTGTTTGGAAGCTGTTTATTTGTTTTATTGCGGCTGGGGTTGACGTGGGAAACTTGTAATGTAAGGAAACTGTTCTCAGCCATACTCTACTGTACATGGACAGCTAAAACCTGTATTAACTGAACAAGTTAGTGTCAAATGAGAATATAAATTAGGGTTGACTTAATTTGAATCCGTTAAACCTGAGCTCATTAGGAAAGTGTGATTAAACAAGTGTGTCAATCAAGGAGAATTGGCCATTTGGAAATGCAATCTTTGGAAAGTGTCACCAGAAAGATTTGTTTTTGCAACAATAGTTGGGGGGACCTAACTTCTTGGACCATGGTGTCGGCTCAGCTCAGCGTAATTGGGGCTGTTTTACAGTGAAGACTCGCTTTGTCTTTTGCGGCAGAAAAGGTCACCTATACCCTGTACATCCAAGCCCTTCAACAGCACTGGATGACAATTTGGCCCAATTACCAAGGCTGACCCCATTAACACACGTTTACACTATATTACCCTTTAGAGGTGCATCTTCTGACAAATGGGCATATAATTAGAGGCTGGGGTAGTGTGAATGGTAGTGTATTGCATATTCTCCCCTCATGAGCGAGCTACGGCATAGCCAGATCTGGCCTCCCAATTAGGACCCTAACACTCTGTCGAGCTGTGGGATTGGCAAAGCAGTGACCTGACAATGAAGGCTGAGAATCCTATGCATATAAACAAGACTCCTTTGGCTCAAAATGACACACACCCCTGCACAATTATAAAAAACAAATCTTTGAATCTCATATGGACTACATCACGTATTAAATTCCATGCCAGGAATTTAAACTTTGTAACAGGCTATCTTTATTAATCACATTGATCTGACTCAGCACACTTCCTTGCCTTGTGCAGCTTCTTGGCTTCTTCTTGCAATCCTAGGGATTACAAAGAGACCATCTCAAAAATATATAGCTTGTCGCTCCTAGCCTATGCAAAGTGCTTCTCATTAATAAATACTAACGTGTATTAGCATAATAAAAACTTAAATTCCATATATGGTCAAAAAAAACAGGAGCCACGGCAATATGTAAGTTTGACGATTCGTTGGTGGCGGGGGGTGCAGGGGGAACAGCTGGGCTCTTCCTATAGGCGAGATAGGCGGCCGCCTAGGGCGCCATCCTGAGGGGGGTGCGCGGAGAGTGAGCGATTGGTGCGCATTTTGTGCACCTGTCTCCCTTTCCAACGGTACCGAGCATGCGGCGCTAGCGATGGCGAATTATTTGAAGTCTCCTCATGGAACTAAACAAGTGCGTATGGAACAAAACCGTGCGTAATGACACACGGGGACACTTTCTCCATCACTCTCTCCCCGATCACCCCCTCTCCATGCGTTATGCACAGAAAATAATCTTTACGAGTTGTGTCCCATTCCTCCGTGCCCCATCCTCACACTGTTTGTAGTTGTTTTATTTGGAGGAACAGGGCACTGAGATCGGGGCGCACGGAGAGCCGTGTTCGCGGCCGGGCACGGACAATCCACGCATATAAAAATATATTTATGATTCCCCTTATTTTGTACTGTACATTGTACTGTTATCCCTGTGCATTTTTTAAACTTCTATCTGTTTTATCCTGTTATTGTAATGATTTCTGACTGGGGCGGGGCTGCTCGACTTGAAGAATCTCAGTTGACTGATGGGCTTCCGACTAATGATTCGACTCATCGACTTTCAGGGGGCAGCCCTAGTGGTCTGGCCATTTGCCAATGACATTGAGCAAAAAAAAATTTGGGTCACATATATTATACACACTCATTGAATATATATATATATTTTTTTTATTTGTGTCCAATGGAGCTTTTATCGCAGTATCTCTGCATTCCATTGCTGCAACCACATTTGGAGACTCAACATTAGCATGGAAGTAGTGTGCAAATTACAAAAAGTAATTTGGGGGCCAATTTAAAAATAATAATAAGAATCTGAATCCAATAGTCATAATGTGCAACGTCTATGCATGCTTCTGTTCAGTCAACTGAACTTGCTGAATTAGCACAGTAGTTTCTTACCCAAGACTGACTAAACTATATGAACCCACACACATATACCCAGGCAGCCATAAATGTTAACTTCCTTGTGGAAAGTGAAGACATTTGTGTGATTTTTCTCTCATTAAAGAGTCCTTGAACGCTGCCCACAGACATTCTGGGGGCTGAGGGAAACAATATCAACTGATGAGCAAGTCATCATTTCCTGCAATAAAATATCAGGCCTATTATGCCTGCGTCAGAAAGCAATAAATTAAATAAATTTAAAAAATGAATTAATTAAATTCCAAAATTAAGATATGCCTTTTTATGCTAATGCTTTTCTGTTGAAGGCTATGTTACCTTTCAAACAATTGGATAGTTCACCTTACCTGCTTTTTCCAAGTAACAGAAAGCAAAACTGGTAAAGAAGGGCCCCCAGACTTGCCTTCATTCAGGTCTGGGTCTCTGTTCTGATTTCTCAGATACTGTAACTGGGCTGGGGTGGACCGGGTGTTGTGGCCATCCGTTTGCGAGGCACCAATCGAGGGAAAATGAGAGAGGAGGAAGGGGATAAGGAGGTGGAAAGCACAGTAGTCACAAAACAGCATGAAAGAGGGCAATGGTATAGAATAAGATAAGAGGGAGAAAGAAAGATATACAGAGACAGATATGCGATTGGAAAGAAAGATAATGCAGTAGGAACAGAGTAGAAAAGTAGAATAGACAGAATGACAATAAAAAGTCCAATTGTATTGGCAGGTGTAAACCCACTCACTTTGTTGTGCTGGAGCCCCCCCTCGAAATAAAAGAAGTGCAGTCCGCCGAGATGGGCTCAGACCTTGGCTACAGCAGAGGTATTAGGCTGTACATCATTACCGCTGTGATGAAGTGTTCAGCTGACACTTTGTGAGATCAAGGTCGTAAACACATCACTTAGAATCTGCTCTCTTCAGACGAAAAGAGGAGGGAAAAATGCATTGAAAGCTCCCTCCTTTGGAAAAAAAACAAAAACAAAACAAAAAACGAATTTAGCTGTTCGATAATGCCAGCAACAGACTGGAGAGGCTGGGAAACGAGCCCGCTTTTTACTGGCCTCACTTTTGTTGATTGTTCTGACATACGCTCAGGTTTTAATTTCCATGAAATTTGAATTCATCTGGGCTTGTTTGTTTGGTTTTTGTTTTTTTGTTTTTTTTTCCTTTCTTTTGCCCTAACCTCCGAGAGCCTCGCAGGTACACCCGTCTCAATGCGATATTGATTGTTTCACGCCCAGTTTGTCTCGCCGGGCGGATCATTTTATAGATCCGTTAATCGACACAGGCAGGGTGTAACTAACTGGACGAACCCCCCCGCACCCCCCGCCCCCCCCAGCACAGATTGCCACTGTTAGCCTCTGACTTTGCCTCCGCCAGATTCTCCATAGCGACGCAGTGATGGATAGAGAGCGATAGCTCCACTCCACGGGGATTTTAACTGTTGACTGAAGGAGCAGATTGGCAGCAGGCTGTTTTTTTTTTTGTTTTTTTTCCCCTCCTCTTTCTGCCATCTTGCCGTCTTCTCGTGGCTTTAGTGGCCTTGGCAGTGACGGTACCAGCTGGAAAATGAGGCGACCATCCCAGCGCTTTTCTTTGCCACGGGTCGCGAGTCTGTCCGCAGCTTCAGCGCATATTTAAGCATAGAAGCAAGCGTGCAACATAAATAATAACAAACATAAATAATAATGGCTTGCAGGTTGGTCGGTTTTCGGCCGCCCATATGTAAACCCGTCCGCACCGCCTTTCTCTCCCCCCTGCTCCAAGTAAAGCCCCCTGAGGCTTCAACACCTCCAGTGTGGGATGCACCGGGAGCTGTCAGGCGCCACAGTGCTCCGCTTCAAAAAGCAAAAGCCCATTCCTCTGAAGACGGGGAGTGGTCTGTGAACCGGGCACATCGCTGGGGCCCCTCTGCTCAATAATACATGGCTCATTCCGACATGTCTTCCCACCGCCGACAGGTGGGAAGTCGTCTTGTACCGAGAGGAGAGTGGAAATGGAGTTCCGTGTCACAAGGCGGTTGATAAAAGGAAAGCGACCGGCGTCTTGAATCGACGATGTCCATTCTGCGTGCTGTCCATCCCTAAAAGCGGGATGACATTAAGAGGTTGAGAGGATGGTAAAAAGACTTTTGCTGTTTCAAACCGGGAGGAATTTTAGTCAGACCACTGCACAAGGCTGTTGGGATTTTTTATCACAGCCTGTTCAGCTTTTTATGGTTTATTTAGGCTGTGTACCCAGGAATAGAATTTCCTTTTGATGGATCAACTGCGATGCCTTGTGCCCAAAATAGCTTATTCTGGTCTTTTTTACAGATGCGATTTTTTCTTTTCATGAAAGCCTGTTTTTTGTGCAATGCGCTTCTGGGCTGATGCAACTTAGAACAGTTGACATTAAGTTGGTGTTGGGGAGGGGGCTACTGATGCCTGAAGAAAGCGTTTTCCTGTTGAGGCGATTCGTTACGCTGTGGCTTTGCTTCGACACCTCTCCAACTCATTAGACTGATTTGAAGGTTTGAATGAAAGATTGGCTTGATCCATCTTGATTGAACATGATGTTGTTTTTTCTCACTGGTCGGCTATCGGAGGGGATGAGTGTTTTTTTGTAACTGCTTCTTCATTGTTGCAGTTCCGGACTTCCAGGAACAGGACATTTTCCTGTGGAGGAAGGACACCGGCTTCGGTTTCAGGATCCTCGGAGGCAACGAGCCGGGAGAGCCGGTGAGTCTGCGTCTCTTCTCGCTTGTTCCCCCTTCTGGTCTCGAAGGGTCGATATCTCAGCGCTACTGCTAAAATGCACTACGTTATGTGTCCTGAAGAACAACTTTTAATGAAAGGTAAATTAAATGTAAATACGTCCAGAGTGGATGATTTGCCACAAACCGAGGCAGGAAGCAGGACTAATTGGAGTCCATGGGCTATTTTCGATGCGTCTCTCCAACTACCTCGGGAACCGAGCGCTGAGCGGATGTGGCGGGCTCAAATTTATGTTCCAGCTCTTCCAACAACACTGCTTCACTTTGATCTGGCTTGGCTAACCTCAATCAGTCAAACAGTTAAATAAATAACCAGCCTTCTCCCGGCTGCGTTTTGCCATTTTCTTTTCAAGAGGCTGAGTCGTTTGTTGTTTTTTTTTTTTCAATGATCAGCACAATGGACTGCGCTCTTTTGCGAGAAAGGAAATAATGAAGCAGTGGAGAGTTGGCTGGTAAGCTGCAAGGCGAGTTGAGATGTACAGGGCTCAATTTACACCGTGCCATTCCCGCACCCAGGCAGCAAGCTTTATGGTAAATGTAAACCGCAATAGTGACTGGGCAAAAGCAGCACAGACAGAGAGAGAGAGTGGAAGAGAGGTTACTTCCACTGAAATATTAATATCTCGGATGGGTGTGTTTGGAGGACTGGGGGCTTTAAGACTCCAGTCTTTACTCTCTGTCCACGAGTCTCATCTCATCCGCGGTGCCTTGCAGATCTACATCGGCCACATAGTCAAGTACGGCGCGGCGGACGAGGACGGGCGCCTGCGTTCCGGTGACGAGCTCATCTCCGTGGACGGCACGGCGGTGGTGGGCAAGTCCCACCAGCTGGTGGTGCAGTTGATGCAGCAGGCCGCCAAGCAGGGCCACGTCAACCTCACCGTGCGACGCAAGACCAGCTACGCAGGTGAGAGCTTCCCCGCCCAGCCGGTTCCCAGTCATACCCCCGGCTCTGTTGTTTGGATGTTTCTGATGTAGGGGCGTTGTGCTTAAAAACCACCGTCACCGTTTCCAAACTGTAAGAACTTTGGAAAATGTATAAAACCCACCCTGGTGCCCCGTAACACTGCCCACTGTAGAAGTTCACAAGTTGGTTTTTATTGGAGTTATTGGTTGATTGAGCTGATTATCAGCTACAATTAGAGATGCGCGGATCAATCGGCCATTGGCCATAATAGCTTGTCAAACCAACACACCGTGATGTTTTCTCAGACTATCATGGTCCAAATCTCATACTGTCACATGATGATGATGAACCTATATTGTTAAGCTGTATTTTATTGGCTGCCCACATCTCAGAGTGAGGAGAAGGAAAGAAAGCGAGCGCAAGGCCACAACAGGTCTTGCAGGACTCTTACTGTAAATCTAACATCAATTTGGATAGACTGAGCCCCAGAGGAGGAGTACACCCAATTTGGATAGACTGAGCCCCAGAGTAGGAGTGCACCGCAGCCTGCATCTCTCCAGTTGCTGCTTCCAGTCTGGAGTGTGTCAGGGAAGGTGATTTCATGCAGCGCAAGTGCAGCAATCCATTATCGATTTTAATCCTGTGCCTGGAAAAACACAATCTGCTCATTCATTTGTTTCAGATGGCCCTGTCCTATTTCAAATCACACTGTAATAGCGTGACAGTGTTCGCTAGTCATGCAACATTAAGTCGCGTTGACCGCCAAGGGCCCGCATTTATCTTTGTCTCGGTGCCATTGGACGCCGGGGACACCGGCTGCTATTTTCAAGGGTCACACAGTCTTCTCAATCTTTATCAGTCGGTAATGGCAGAAAAAAAACAAAAAAACGTAACACCAGGTAAAAAAAAAAAAAAAAAATTAAATAAGCCGCTTAGCTTTGCCCTTCACCGAGGAAATAAAACTAAAAGTGGAGCATAAGTGTGATGGAGAGAGCGGTCAACCTCCTGCCAGATACCGTCCGACATAGGCGCGCAGACGCTCTCAGTCAACGACATAAGGCTCCTGACGCGGCTCCACAGGAAATGAAATGTTTAGAAATGTCATGGAAAAGGCAGACGCTTTTTTTTTTTTTACGTCTTCCATTTTCATGAAAACAAATTCGACAGCTCGATTGCCATATTTTCTCTTGGCGCGGCAAAGAGAGAAGAGCACATGGGCTCATTGGAAAACACTCAAATGACAAATGACTTACTAATTAATTGCCTGAAAACTGCAAACTCTCCACCGTTCTTACCTGCCAATGTCCTCTTGATGCCAAATGTGGCTTCTACCCCTTTGTCTCCATTTCTCCTCTGGTGACCCCTACTCCACTCCGTCCACCGCCCTTCACCTTTTTGTGTGTTTGTTGGTTTTCAGCCTAAATCCACCACTGTCTCTCTCCCCTTAGTCAAATCGGAGGGTGACGTGCCGCCCTCGCCAGCCTCCTCCCACCACAGCAGCACGCAGGCTCCCAGCCTGACGGAGGAGATGGGGAAGCGCACCCCGCAGGGCAGCCAGAACTCCCTTAACACCGTCAGCTCTGGAAGCGGCTCCACATCAGGCATCGGCAGCGGCGGCGGCGCCGGGGGGAGCAGCAACGTGGTGCCGGTGGCTGCCGCCGCCGCTGCCGCCTCCTCCTCCCAGCCCCTCAACGCCGCCCCAAATAACGCCTCCTCCGCCATGCAGCCCTACGACGTGGAGATCCGCCGCGGGGAGAACGAGGGCTTCGGCTTCGTCATCGTCTCGTCTGTTTCGCGGCCCGAGGCTGGCACCACCTTTGGTGAGAGAGTTGTGAATGTCATTGACTTGTTGTCGATCCGCACACACTCCGACATAAACACACTTGACGGCTCCTCTGCTCCTCCTGGGACCTTTTATCTGTCCCATCTGCTTATATAGGCCTTCTTTGTATTCACCCTCAAAATCTCTCTCAGCGCTCTAAAGCCCAGCAGGCAGAGCGGGCTCTGGCTACTTGCAGTCCAACCAAATCAATATCTACACTCTTCAAAAGGAGTCGTTCTTCCTTCTTTCCATTTCCTTCTCAGACCAACACGCTGAAACCCTATTCTTTCAGCTCTCGCAGCTGCTCTCGCTCGCACACAGCTCCGCTCCATAATTGATCACGAGTGACGTAGATCTTACATAAGGCACTTGTATTATTCAGCCCCAGTTAAGTGGCTTCTGCTGAGCAGGTTAAGCCTAATAACAGCGAGGGAGAAAACTTCACCGGAAAACTTTATTTGGGGAACCAAACCTAATTTGCGTTTTGTTAACGTCTTAATGCCTTCTTTCGAATGGCTTTGCTGACGCTTAATCGCTGAAATTAATGCGTGTTAGTCATGAGCTCTCCTTTTGAAAGATATCTGCGGAATGGATGTCAGGGTGTGCAGCGATAGAAATGTTTAATTTTGCTCTTCGACCTGGCCACTGCTTTCACAGTACTTTTTCACCCTCACTTTCTTTATTTCTTTGCATACTTTTTTATTTTTTAATATGATCTATGCCCTGCTGCCATGGCTCGCTACCTGGAGCTGTGTACCGCTCTGCGCTTCTCTTTCTCTCTGGCCGTGGGTTGGATACTGTTTAAATGCACTTGACAGCAAAGCTTTTTTTCACATAAGGCCACATTTAGAGGTGTCAGAGTTGTATTTAATGTAATGCTCATTGTTAAAAGCTATTGAAAGAAAATCCATGGGAGGGAGGAGGAGGAGGGGGAAGAAAATAGAGAGAGAGAGAGAGCGAGAGCGAGCTGTGTGGGAGAGGAGCTCTGCCGCTAGTTAGAGAGGCAGGAGCCAAACAACACACCGCCAACCCCGCCACAGTGTCCATTTTCTCTTCTACCTTTCCCTCGCCCACATCCCCGCACAGCTGGGCTCGTTCTGAGCCCAGATTCGGGGGTTGTAGGGGGAGAGAGAGAGAGAAGGCGGAAGAGTATTAAAAAAGAGAGAGGGAGAGAATGAATAATAAGATGAATAAGGGGGACAGACAGAGAATGAAGCCATGGTGCGCTTCCTCTCTAATGACTGGCGGCGGGCTGCAGACTCGCAGGGAGGGGGTCGGGCGATGGCGAGACCCTGGGGCGGCTGTTAAGGTGTCGGCTCTGATGTGTTGGCTTGTCTCCTCGCAAGTTTAGCACCAGCGCAGACTGCTCTTTAGCATCCTGCTCCTCCAAATAGCACCACCGCCACATCCTTTTGAGAAAATGGGTAACCGAAGGTAGGCGAGGGGATATATGAGATATACACAGTTGAGCTCAGTGCACCGAGTTATTTGAAAAACAAGTTTGAAATAGTTTGAAATAGTTTGAAAAACGAGGTTAGAGTGGAAAATTCCCCCTCTCACATTCACAGCGTGCCTTCAAATTCCTTCGTCCAAATACTTTCTTTACTCTGGCATACTTCAAAGTGGCTTCTCCTTTTTTCTTTCCCCCCGAAGGACCTTTGGCTTGGATGGCTGTTGGTGAATTAACCCTTAATATGCTGCCCTTTCTTTCTCTCTTCTCCTCCCCTTTTTCCCCCCTTTTTTTCTCCTATTTCACTGATACGCGCACACCCGCACAACTAAAACTCCCAAACACCAACCTGCTTGCGGTTGACCGTAGCTGGCAATGCATGTGTGGCCATGCCCCACAAAATAGGCCGCATCATCGAGGGCAGCCCGGCCGACCGCTGTGGGAAGCTGAAGGTGGGCGACCGAATCCTGGCCGTCAACAGCTGTTCCATCACCAACAAGTCCCACTCGGACATCGTCAACCTCATCAAGGAGGCGGGCAACACCGTCACGCTACGCATCATTCCAGGAGACGGTGAGTACCCGGCTGTGGGAGTTGGGGTGGTTCTGTTGTGTTTGGCTTTGCATCTGGGTGGGTTTCTTCTTGGAAGACCTGGATATAAATAGACTCTTATTCATTATTCACCATTAAGTCTTCCAATGTAGGATTCCTCTATTTGCTCTTTTATCATTATTAGTCGTAGTAATAGTGGTATTTATTATTATTATTTATTTATTTATTTATTTATTAATTCAATGCATCATGTAATAACACACCAAAACTGCTGTCCTCACTTATATCATTATGTACTAGATTATTACGAAATGTGGCACAACTTATGACGGATGTTTATTATGAAAAGGCTGTTAGAAAATGAGGGTGTTGGTACATTCTTTTTGGGAGGTTTCTCAAACTGCATCAACCCTAACTTGACAATTATGCTGCAGATTTTTCATCAGCGCGCTATTTCCAGCTCTCTGTGTTTTGTCATGTAGCGTTGTATACACTGCAGCTTCCACGGTGCTCAAAGTGAGCGGAACTCCCCCGCAGTATCAACACCAACACCTCCTTGGGGAGGTGTGTGTGTGTGTGTGTGTGTGTGTGTGTGTGTGTGTGTGTGTGTGTGTGTGTGTGTGTGTGTGTGTGTGTGTGTGTGGCGGGGGGGGGGGGGGGGCATTCCTGCCGCCGGCGTCCCCAAACTTTTGAAACACGCACAAGTAATTAAGATGTATCAGCATTGTGGCAGTGCTTGTATGTGTGGGAATAGAGAGGGGGGGGGGGGGGTGTATGATGTTTCCTCCGAGGCAGTGTGTCTCATTTTATGTGGCTTAGCTTGAATCTTAAGGAAAAAGTTTGACTATTTAATTGTGTGTGCGTGCGCTTGTGCACTCATCACCTTTCGTCTGCTTGTGTTTTTGGGGAAAATTGTAGTTCTGCTTAACGCCGTCCGGCGCCATCTAAATGTCTTTTTCGCCTTGGGTGTGATTAAGGTCCAGCGCTGTCCAGAGAGCGCGAGGAGCACTAACTCTTCTATAATCTTAAGGGAACACAGCACGATGACACTTTCTCCCTTTCTTCCGTTCTTTCTTTCCTGTCTTTCTGTCTTTCTTTTTCTGTCTCGGCCATTCTGTCTTTTTTGTTTCTTGATCGCTCTCTTTTTTACCTCCTCCACTCCTTCGCTCTCTCTTTCCCCTTACATCTTCCAGAGAGATGGGAATTAGGGAGAACACGTGTTAGGAAGTGGAAGGCTTTTATAATATCACTGATATTTATTAATGCGTTGAAAAAAGTCAGTGATTTTGATCAACTTCCAATACCAATTTAATAATATATTTGAATATTTAATTTCTGGATAATGCATAGTGACATGACAGTTATTCTATTTTAATTTGTATTGCTGCTCTGACTAATACACAGCTGTGTTTTCCAGCAGGATGAGGAACTTTGTCATGGTTCTAGTCTCTCGGGGTGAATCAATATCACGTGTCGAGCTTTGTTAGAGTCAATCGATTCGCGGCGGCTGATCTGTAGATAATATTTACTTTACAGAACAGTGATAACTCAGACTCCACCCGACATTTTTTCACTCGTGAAATGATTGAAAACGCCGGTGGTTAAATAAATAAATAAATACAATTTAAAAAGCTGTGCCGAAAACTGTTGGAAAAAAAATATCAGATCGAAACCTTCTCGCGGATCCCTGACCGCTTTTCCCTCCCCCCCTCCCCAGAGTCATCAAACGCCTCCCTGCTGACCAACGCCGAGAAGATCGCCACCATCACCACCACACACACACCCCAGCAGCAGGCCGCCGCCGAGCCCAGGTGAGAAATGATACAGTATGATATACAAAGATATGGTATTAACCGACATCGATTCCTCTGGTGTAGACACGGTGGTGCAAAGTCAACTAAATTTTACCCTTGTGCCCTAAAAAAGAACTATAGAAATCACTTCATTCCTGGATACTAGGTTTTTTGTTTTTTTTTATCAACTCACAGTTGGTGACTTGGCTGCGTTGGCATCCCCAAAGGCTGTAGATTAATCAAGGGGCACAAATGGGCCTGTCAAAAAACTTTAGCTTTAAATAAGGTTGGCACATTCAGATACTAACAACAAATCCTGCATATAGATAGATGGATGGATTGATAGATGGATGGATGGATGGATAGATTCATCAAAACCATCGAAAACAAAAGGCAATAAATAAAATAATAGAATAAAAATATTCAATAAACCTGAAAATGAACTAAATAAATAGAAGATTTGGCAGTAATTATTCACAAGAAAAATGAACAATAACAAGTAAATTTAAAAAATCAATAAACCTAAGAAACATCAACAATATAACAACATCTCACAAGCAACAATGATAAATAAGCAAGAAAAAAGATAAACGTGTTGTTTAATGGTCAAATGTTTTCAGTTCAAGCGAAAATGTGAGGTTTGCAACCGTAGCTCCATGTCAGGTGTCGTGTCTGTTTATTTGTTTGTAACGGGTCTTTAATGTCGCCACCTCAGAAACAACACCAAACCAAAACAGGAGTCGTTTGACTTCAAAGCCCCACAGGCTCCCCCTCCCCAGCCGCCGCCCCCGACGCAGCAGGTCCCCACCCAGGTAAGCAAGGACCTTATCTTTTTTTATCTGTCTGTCTATACTCCAACCCAGATAATGTGCTTCAGTCCCCTTCCGCCACACCGCACATCAACAGTCCGGCCGTGTGTCAGCCTCCGCAGCCAAATAATATATCTTAGTGTTTTTCCGATGCAGCCTTAAATGCTGGATCGGGTCTCGGCGAGTACGTGAGTCTATGCGCAGATCCGATATCACGTCATTTAGGGTAATTCATTTGATTAGGGTTGGATACCGAGACCCGGTGCTAAACAGGGGCACGGCGAGCGCAGATTGCTCCCCGATCGCCCCCTCTCCACGCGTAATGCGCAGAAAATGAAGCAGTGTCAATTCTGCTCTCAATTAGTTTTCGTTTTTTTTTTTATGTTGAATGAAATCAACACAGTTCACAACAGAAAACCAGTCGCCCAACGAAGGGACTACGCTGTGGGAACCATTCACGTAAAGCAGAACACTGCACCGTCGCAACCGGACAGACGTATTCCGAGATTAATATAGCACTGATGTTTTATGCTACTACTGTACTATTTAAAATGTTGAATGTCTTTTATTTGTCTAAATTGTGGCCGAATTTAAAAAATTTTTAAAGGAATTGTTATCTATTCGTAGATGTATTTATGTATGTTATGACTGCCAAACTAGATAATAAAAGAAAGTTCTATGACATTCCGTCCATAAAGGGTTTGTAGTATAAAGGTGTTAATCATAATAATATATGTTTTTTAATGCACTGGTAACGGTACTGGCATTTGTACTCGGTATTGGCTGATGCCCAAGTTCAGGTATCAGAATTGGTTTTGGTAAGGAAAAAGTGCTATCGGAACATCTCTAATAGGTACAATATATACGTGTGTCTGTGTGTGTGTGTGTGTATATATATATATATATATATATATATATACTTTTACCTGCTGGCCTTTAAAGAAAATACTTTTAGGAAGTGCTGACAGCCCATTGGATTTCAAAGTAACCTCCCTCCACCGCAAAATCCTGAATTAATCCTGCGGTGCGGAGATGTCTCTTAGAGATAGCATTGATCCCCAGCCGGAGGAGAGGAGGACACAAAGACGGGAGCTGTAGCGACTGTCGTCCTGCCCTTGTCCTGATTGGTCCCCCGTCTCTCTCTCTCTGTCTCTCTCTCTATCTCTCCCTCTGTCTGTCCCCCCCCCCCCTCTCTCTCTCCTTCTCTCTGTCCCCGTCTCTCTCTCTCTCCCTCTCCTTTCTCTCCTTCTCTGTCTCTCTCTCTCTATCTCTCTCTCGCCCTCTCTCGCTCCTCATCTCCATCCTTGCCCCTCCTTCTTGTCCACTCCCAGCCCGAGGCATTAATTAGCCTGCGTTCCTTTACACACTGTGACACACAGCGTCCCCTCCTAAATAGAAGTGACTTTTCTGAAGGTGCGCGCGTGCTGCCGCTGCAAAGAACACGTTGAAAAAGAAAGTCAAAGCCCCGGACCGAATCCCAGCTGTGACCTTGACGCAAACGTGTCTCCTTCGTCCGTCCCTCCCTAGGAGGCCGAGTTCTACTCCGTGGACCTGGAGCGGGACAGCAAGGGCTTCGGCTTCAGCCTGAGAGGCGGCAGGGAGTACAACATGGACCTGTACGTGCTGCGGCTAGCGGAGGACGGGGCGGCCGTGCGCAACGGCAAGATGAGGGTACGCCGCTTCACCGCAACACACGCCCCGATCACACCTGTGGCTGCAGCTTGATTACATCCTCCCTCTCATTCGGCTGCTGGAGGGATCTGGTCGTCGTGAACATCGTAGGGTTCTCCTTCCAGGAAACACCATGACGTCCCTCGCCGAATCCGCCTCATGAGCAGTTATAGAGGATGATGTGCAGCCAGACAGCCCTTAACACAGAATAACCCCCCCGACAGTGTGATCTGGGGGGTTATTTTGCAATAATGCCCGTCTGGCTGCACATTATCCCATTTGTTACCCGGCTGCTTACGAAACAAAAGAATACATTGCGACGGAACATTGATTTGGAATTTTTTAACTAGTAAGCCTAGTTTTAAGAGATTCTGCAAAGAAACATTGTCCACATCAACGTAGATAATAAGAATCTTTTAATTATCACACAACACACCACACTACAACCCATGCACACACACACACATGCACATGCTTTGGATGGTGGCCGCTGAAATGAGGCCTGAGATAACACTGTAACAACTATTCATCCTAAAAAAACAACTTCGCCCTACATGTGATGAACCTATTTACTGTTATTAATGTGAAATATGACACATCCGCATTCATCTCTCCTCGTCTTTCATTGTAGTGTTTACGTGGCATCACCAACATTTAGCTTTGTGATTTAGCTTTCCTCCTGTTTTGGAGGCCCAAAGTCATCAAGGATGCATTTTTAACTGGGTGATAATATTTCTACATTCATTTAAAATGGTCACAGTGTCGTATAGAATTGGCTGACGCTCTGCCCCTCGCCCCCTTCATGTCCATTAGAAAGCCAGCGCTCATCAATATAATTGTGTTTGCATAATGAGCCTCCCAATTACGGCGTGCTCACGTACGCCTCGCTGAATCTGTGCTGGGCTGCCCGAGGGCTTGTGCCAAGAAAGAACACGCACGCGCGCGCACACACACACACACATAGTGTGACGCATAGAGTCACATTCTAGAACCTGAATGTTCAATTAATATTATTAACATCACCACGCAGGTCGCACGTGCCACTGAGGTTGTCATGGAACACGGGCATTTCATCTCTATATTGATTAATTGCAGAAACACTCACCAGCCAAACTCAATTTAAAAAGAATAACGGACCCCCGCCCCCTGGGCGCCGGGTGGAATACACAACCAGGTTTAATTGGCTTTCACTTAAATACACGTGTTCCAGGCGCGGCCATTGTGTGACTTTATGACGCGTGTTTAATTTGCCGTGCGCTTCTGGCGCACGGCCGCATACGCACGCGCCTGTCTGTGTCTTGTTAGCGGCGGGGATTAACAGTTGCAGAGAGAGAGAGAGAGAGAGAGAGAGAGAGAGAGAGAGAGAGAGAGGAGGTGTCAACCAGACCCTCGCTCCACCGCGAGAGGAATTCCCTCGACGCAGACACCGCTGACAGATCACGGGGAGGGGGTTGAGAAGGGAGCTGTCGGGTTTTTTGGGCTTACTTTCTTTTTTTTTTTTTTTTTTTGATTCTCTCCCTCTTTTCTATTTCTTGTTGTTGTCGTAGTTGTTCCCTTGCCTACCGGTGTAACTTCTCTAACTCCCCCCTCCCCACTTCTCACCCCAGGTGGGCGACGAGATCCTGGAGATCAACGGTGAGAGCACCAAGGGCATGAAGCACGCCCGCGCCATCGAGCTCATCAAGAGCGGCGGGCGCCGCGCACGCCTGGTCCTCAAGCGCGGCGACGGTTCGGTGCCCGAATATGGTGGGTCCATCTACGAAAACATCCCCTTCTCCCCCGTCTTCACGCCCTGAGAGACGACGGTGGTGGTGGTGGTGGCGGTGCAGAGGGGGGTGGCGGGGGTTGGGGGCGGGCAGGGGATCCTTCCTGGGTGTCTCCGTTTCTTTCTCACTCTCTCTGGTGGTGGTGGTGGTGGTGGTGGTCGTCACCTCCGTCAACTGATACGGTTTGGGGTTGGGGGGGGGGGGGGGGTGGAGGATCCGGACCCATCCACTGTCTCCTTATCGCAGCCTTCCGTGTCACCGCCACCCTCACCACCACCACCCGTCACCTTCCGGCCGCCAGGGCGCGGCGCTGGGACTTTTCCAGAAAAAAGGTGGTGGGGCTCGATTACACTGCCGCACAGGAAACAAAAAAAACTGTTTACAGGGGGTTGAATGGCTCGGAGCGGAGGGGAAGGTTATCGAATCTGGCGGATGAAACGTGAACCCTCGTTAAAGCTCTAATTTAAGGGGACGGGAGGGACCGAGAAACCCGATCCGTAGCGTCCCCCGCACCCAAGCGAAACGGGAGCCTGGTCCCTGAGGTGAAATCGCGGGGATCTGGGCCAGGATGTGACGCCAGCGTATTTATGGTATTTATTGAAGGTGAATGTAAGCTACTGAATTCTTAAGAGTCTCAAGTGAAGAACTGTGTTCAGACAAGAGGCCATCTGCAAAGGGGTTTGTTTTGGGGGTTTGTTTTTTTTTTTTTGTTTTTTTATCCCAATGAGAAAATCTCACTCTGCTGTGCTTGACATTATTCACTAATCTGTGGATTTATACGCACCCACCATTAGTGTCATGGAGAGCTCACTCATCCCCCGCGCAGTGGAAATCCACCGCTTTTTGTTTTGTACAGTGATGGAATAAATAGAGGCATTTTTACTACAGGTATTTTCTTTTTTTTTTTTTTTTGATGTACAGAGCCATGAATTGAATCCACATATTACCAGAGGAGGGTGGGGAGAAGTCTATCGATGCATGAACTTGTCCAAAGTGTGAATTTATTTCATTTTTTTTTTTTTTTTCCTTTCGTCTAATTTCCATAATATTTATGGAATGTTTTTTCTTTGGGTTTTTTTTTTTTTTTTTTTTTTTTTTTTTTATCGTAATTGATCTGTTTTGATTGATAGTCGCGAGTCATCATAAATGCATTTTTATTTTGTGTTTTTTGTATTTCTGGCGTGGGGAAAATAATTTGCCTGTCTTTAAAAAGTTCATTCATGTCTTTGTTTTTTTTGTTGTTGTTTTCTTTTGCACTAAGAATGTGCCGTCTTAACCTGCATCTATATGACATCATGTGAACTTGTATATTTTTGACCGTTTTTTTTATTTTGTACTCTTTGGTTAACGCGCCGTTTCGACAGTCTCACCGGTGTTTCTTTTTTAATTCTGTGGGCAATGTAAAAACTGCTTCAGACGCTTCTGTTATTGGTGTGTCCTCTGTCTCTTCTGGGATCTGGTCTTTGCTGCTTTTATTGTACGCCTGTAAGTGTGTGTGTGTGTGTGTGTGTGTGGGTGGGTGTGTGTGTGTGTGTGTGTGTGTGTGTGTGTGCGTGCGTGTGCGTGCGTATGGACTTGGTTCCTGAACATTCTCTGTAACTGATGGTTTCCACTGAGGGGTTGGGGCTTTCTCTGGGACTCCTGTCTTTACTCTGAATGACTCAATGATCAAATAAACACATTGTTTTTCATTGAAAACTCAACACGGATGATAATTCTCCTTTTTCTTCCTTTCCAGTTTGTTTCACAAGGTCTAAACACTGCTCTTCTTTTTTCTGTTTTTTTTTTTTTTTTTTGTTTGTTTTTTTTTCTGTTTGTTTTTTTTTTTTTCCCCCCGTCTTCTTCCCGTTTTACGCTGGGCTCTTGTCTTCTTCAGGGATGGTCGCTCCCCTTCTCACTGCATGTATGAGAAATGACAAGATGGGGGAAGCCTCACAAAACCCCACCACGGTTTGTAACTGCCCTGTCGGTCTGTCTGTCACTCTCCTTCTCTTTCTCTCTCTCTCTCTCTCACCGTGTGGTGTGGTCTCAACACGACCAATGCCTGTGCTCTTCTTCATGCATACGAATCCATTCACTCAGAATTCATTGAGTTCTCCTTTCGCCGCGTGTGTCCTGGCGCGAACGCTCAGAGATAGATTTGCGAAACGATTCTCCGAACCGTTGGCACGCCAGCTCAGTCGCTTTGTGTGTGGCCCGCTCCAATGCAACGAGAGCTTCCATTTAGTGGTCTAGGTATTGTCTGACCTTAATGTAATGTCAAATATATGAGGCTTTGGATGAAGTACCTAAAGACAAAGCATTTTGTGCTTAGCGCCAATGCACGCTGATATCCACTGTGTTACTGTATGTACTTTGAAGAACAGTAGTAGAGGCAAAGAAAACAGTCTTAAAATCCTCTAGTCCTCTTAAAGGGACTGGAAAAAGTTTTTTTCCAGGGCTATATAATAACATGATTTATGAGGCTAATACCTCAATGTGCAAACCTAGAACAGATCACCTTTTGCGATATATTCCACCATCATTCAGTTTATGGGTCTCATCTCAAGCAATTTATTCTTTGGACATCAACCGCCCAAAACATCATGACGTCGCATGAAACTTGCATGGCATAACAAATGTGATCCAGCGGCATCATCAACACACAGCCCACCACCGATCCAGCCACTGGGCCGGCCAGACCCCGCTCTGCTTCAGTAACATGAACCCAGTAAGGTCTGGTATAAGGTTTGTTGTCTGTTACAAATGTTTTTCCATTTCCAGCTTTGGCTGCTCCTCATCGTTGCCGTTTCCTTACGTTTAAGCCGTACTAATTTTCTATCCGTTAGCTGTCGGCGTCTAACAGTTAGCCGTCTTGGCTGGTATTGACATCAGAATGGCTTCCATTTGGCGATGTTCTCAGCTTTGTCTGTCTGATCAAGCATGGTGGCTGTGGAATCGTATAGAGTGCTATTTAACTCTAGACTCTAGATGCACGTTTGATCCTCCTTCCCCTTCGTTTGTATGTCACCCTGTGTTGCAGACGGCAGCCCCGACGGCAACGGCGCAGCCAGCACAGCCGCAGGGTTACAAAACACTTCGGAAGTGAGCACCCTGCCCCCGACCAACGCACCATCGGAGTCCAGCAACCCACCAGAATCCAACCAACCATCCCGGAGCAAGAAGCAGCCGAGCGGCCACAACCCCCGCAAGCACCACCATTCCAACCACCGCCACCGCTCTCCCGACAAGAAAACCAGCGCGGGCAAACACAAGTGGGGCAAGTTCACAAGTAAGGAGGCCTCCAAGCACACCAAGAAGAAAGACGATAAGGCAAAGGGCGGTTCCAAGGAGGGCCACCACCACTCTAGCAGTGGGCACCACCGCAGGGGGCGCCAGCGCTCCCCAGAGAGGAGCCGCGCACGCAGTGCTGAAAACACCTTGGATGGGCACCGTGGACGACACCGGCACGGGCGTTCTCCCCACAGACACCGCACCCACCATTCCCCCAACCATGGCCACCGCTCCCCCTATCGCTCTCCCTACCGTTCACCCCACCGGCGCCACGGCCACTCCTCAGACCCCTACCACCGGCGCAGCTCCCCAGACAAGCACAGGGCCCACGCAAACGAAAAGCCCACCGGGGAAAAGGCTGCATTGAGGGAATCCCCCCGGCTCTTGGAACAACCCAGCCCCCAGTTTGAGGACAGCGTCCTCCGCGAAACCTCTGCCCTGGATCGTCTGAACAGGGAGGCCACACTGCCACACCTGCCCAGAGCGGCGCACCTGTACAGGGAGCACAGCCTTCTGAGAAGAGCCTCATCCTTGGAGCAGGCCTACAGGACGGACAGCCTCCTGCGGGAGGCGCGCGGCCAGAGGGGAGCCTACGGAGACACCACGCTGCCGAGGGTCCGCACACCCGACTCTGACTCGGCCACGGCCTACAAGCGGTACAGCTCGCTGCTCCGGGGGCGCTCTCCTGAGCGCACGGAGGCGGAGCGGCGCTACGCCAGCAGGGGGGCTTCCCCAGAGCCGCGCTACCGAGCCCGCAGCCTAGGCCGGGACATCTCTCCGCTCAGGAGCTTCAGGCAGAACAGCCAGGAGGAGGAGGGAGACGGTTACAATGGCGACGATGCCGTGGCGGCCAAGGTGAGGGAGTACTACAGCACGCTCAAGTCCAGCGCCAGTCGCACCTCCAAGGCCTCGCTCCCCGAGCCCAAGAAGAAGAACTACAAGGAGAGCCCCAAAGACCTGAGCATCTGATTGGATGGCGGGTGTGTCATCACGGCCACTGCCCACAATGCACCTCAAGCGCTCACTCCCATCACCACTTGGTTCTTCACACACATACACACGCACACAAACACCCGACACAACCGGACCCTGGAAGAAACCCTGAAAGTTAGCGATCATGTGACACGATCACGTTAGTAACCAGACTAATTCCAAAATGACTTTCAAAAGCCGAGGGTTCTCTCTTTTGTTTTTTGTTTTCTGAATTGTATGTTGTTGTTTTTTTTTTATTATTCCATGTTTTCGAGGAGGGTGTTTTTCTTTCTGATTTTTGGTTTTGCATTTACAGGATCTCCTGACTTTTACAGAAAATGTAAAACCATAAAAAACAAAAATGTGCCTAACAGTTCCATTAACAAGCAACCTTTTTATTATCATTTTTTTCCTTATGTTGTTTTTTTCGTTTGATATGTGACGGGCGTTTTGTGCCTCACTGTCAGATGATGAAATGTACGTACTTTTCCACAAAGAGCCCATGGACGTGCGGCACACACACACACACGGCTGTGACCAGTGCTCACAATGATGCTGTGCATGTCTTCAACGGTTTCAATGTCTCTCCTCTATCTTCTCTCTCTCTCTCTCTCTCTCTCTCGTGCTCACACTTACCTTTCTCTCTTGCCCCCCCCCCCCCCGTGCCACTGTTTTTTAGACATTTGACCAGACTATAGCACAAGCCTGCATTTGTTTGTATATTTTTTGACAGTTTGCAGTATGTGTACATTCAGAGGTGATCATTTTAAATTAATGAAGGGAAAATTAAAAGTTACAAACTATGACGATGATGATGATGATGTTAAAATAAAAATAATATATTCAACAAATGAACCTCATTGTAGACTCTTGGTGTCACAAAATACCAAACTGTCCCAGGGTGCCTACTTTAGTTGACGTGTGTGTGTGTGTGTGTGTGTGTGTGTGTGTGTGTGTGTGTGTGTGTGTGTGTGTGTGTGTGTGTGTGTGTGTGTGTGTGTGTGTGTGTGTACACACAGTATATATACTGTGTCTATATATATACACTGTGTATATAAATATATATAAAGCTCTAGATATTTCAGGCTAATGAGGAACTCCTCAGTCGAGTGGTAATGTTTCTTGGCAAAGGCAAACATTGATTTGATTAAAACGTTGTTTGAAGAAGAGTAAGGTGGTGTCAGGCCTCCACCGCATCAAAGCCGGTGTAGAATAGAGTCTCCCTGGGCTTTCATACCTCCACTCCTCACGCTGCAGTTGCTCTCTTTCTCTCTCTCTCTCTCTCTCTCTCCCCCGCCCTCCGTCCCTGCTGCCCGTTCCTCCGTCGCTTCTCCCGAGAAACAGACGGGGTCACCTCCAGCGACCCGCCGGGGACAGCCGAGGGATTTGCTCCGAGGGAGGAGTGAGACAGGAGGGCGGTGATGAGAGGCTGGCGCTGTCCGGCGTGTCGGGGTTAAGAGGGGGACATCGAATTCCCTTATTTAGCACGGGCCGCTCTTCTGCCTTGACATGCGATAATGAAGGATTTATACAGAAGCACCGTGGCTTTTAACACCTTCACCCCGGCTCTCTGCCCGCCCGCTCGGACAGACCCACACACTTTCGTCGCGGTGGGGGGGGGGGAGTTTCCTCGGGCTTCCGCGGCACAGCCGAGATTTGACGCGGCTGTGGGCGTGCATTGGAGATTACCCCATGGACACAATCTTTGCAGCTCATGAGAGGAAGACGGCGAGCAGAGATGAAACTTCCCGTGATCAAACATATAACATATCAGAGCTTTTTGGCCCAGTTTCTCCAAAAGACTTAACGGGGGTATCAATGTATCCCGCTCCCCATTGATGTGCAGATCTAGAAACGCTGCTACAGTACGTTTCTGCTCCAGTAAGACAGACATGGCAAAATGACTCCGGCATGTATTAAGAATATGAAGCACCGCTACATAGACATTTTTACATAGTGAGACTCAGGGTTTTTACCCAGGTTAGAATGAGGTCCGGGATGAGAAACACTTCAATCCGGGGGGAGATCATCCAAATTTCCAGCAAGTATCTTTTCCATCTCTTCCATTCTTTCTTCCCCGCTCACAGCGAGGGGAGATCAACTCCTAAATAATGGATCACTTCCCAAAACCAAAACACTCTTTGCCGCCTCCCCATCTCTCTCTCTCTCTCCCCACAACTCTCGCACATTCCGCTCCGCCTCTTAATCGTCAAATCTCCGATCATTTTTTATTTTTATTTTATTTTTTCCCTTTTTTCTCTTTTTGTTTTTATTGCGTGCATGACCCCGGGGGAGGATGAACCCCCAAACCTCTGGTGACAATTCATCATGTCATCGTCGGGGAAGGAGGGTAATGAAATGTGCAATAACGTCACCGCTACGGCAGGGGTGAGCGCGGCGACAGCCCCACCTCATCGTGTCCTCTGGCCTCCTCCCCACCTCCACCCTATCCACTCCACCAAGGAGGAGGAGGGGGAGGGTGGCGGTGGTGATGTGACGGTGGGGTTTATCGCTCCGACCTTGGAGGCCCCTCCGCTCCCTCGTTGCCATAGAAACACTGGTGCAATGGATTACTTCCTAAAGCTGACTGGAGTAGAGAATCTTTTTTTTTTTTTCCTCTTTTTGTTCTGTGGGCTGTAGACACACAAACGCCGATGTTGGAAATATATTAAAAAGGAAAATCTAATATAAGGTTTATTTTCTCCCACGCGCTCGAAAATCCACGGCAATCGCTGTCGGGATATTTCTTCCACAACCGATGCCGTGCGCCGGCTGTGCATGGTAATCAGGTTTCTCCAGAAAAGAGGTGTGGTTTGAAGGTAAGGACTTCTCAGGGTCCATATACTGTGGCGCTTCATGCTAAAAACCCAATCTAAAATCCTCCTTTCCAGTACTGTAGAAAGCACCAATTACCTTCCTCAACCACTGAATGAGCCTACAGCATGTGCAGAATGTGTGCTGATTAGCAGATGATCTCACTGTGGTTTCACCAAAGGAACCTTTCATATCGCCCGACGCTGATCCGCATGTGGAGAAAAAAAAGTTCTTATAAGCTTAGTTTTTTAAATCATATGTAAGGTCTTCATGCCCTTTCCACCCGTTGTCCGTATCAAAAGTTAAGCCCCCGACTTTTTTTCATCCCCAAATCCCTTATCGCTTCGGTCAGTTTCTTGAAAGGCGTAGGGGTAACTCGTCCTCGACAAAGTGACTCACGCTTTCTCAGGGAAAATCACAAAATGTATGCTCAAACGGTGGCTTTGCCTGTTCAAAATCATGAATTATTTGTTGAAATATACAAAAATACGACATGAATATCTTAAACATATATCTTAACAGTGATGATTTCGTCTCCATTCATCAACGTGGTATGCCAAGTACCTGTGCTGTGTTTTGGTCAAATCTTGAACAGTGGACAACTGTACCGTGTCCACCCCACATAGTACAGTAAGCGAGCAAGCAAGCGCCTCATAAGCAGTGTTTAAAGGTCCTTTTCCCTGAGTGTCACACCGGAGACATGGAGCTGGAAGACACCGATGAGGTCTCCTACTCGGAGTGGGTGTCCTCCACAGCGCCACATGCGATCTCACCGCCGTGGGTGGCAAAGGAGCCTTCCACTCCTATGACAAGCGAAGAGAACGGTCACTGCCGCGTCCAGCGAGACCTAACTGAGCGGTGCGCAGCGCTTCTTGTGCCCAACCGTGAGTGAGCAAGTTTTCGGCAAAGCGTGTAGGCGGCCAGCGCAGAGAAGGCCGCCGGGGCTCGGCGAGGCAGCGCGGTACCGCGGAGGATCACGGGGACTCCGCACCACGCCGGCGAGGTCAGAGAACGGAAGGTGGAAGTCGGGTCCCCCCGTGTCATCCGGGGCCGCTGTGTTGGCAGCGGGACACCACAGTCGGCGCTTGGTCACCTCGAGCCGGCGGCGGCCCCCTGCCTCTCCCCGTAAAGCATACGATGCGATTATCCGCGCACACTGCACCGTCAACAGAAAAATGAACGGAGGACGTGGAAATCATCCATCACCTGTGGCAGGTGGAGTCGCTGTGCTTGAGGCTTTCTAACGGGTGCCTACCAGCCGCCTGGCACAGAGGGCCTCATCCGCAACCAGCTAGGCTACGACTCCGTAGTCAAAGCCGACGACGCCCCGGCCCCTTTTTTCGGCGCTGCTGCAGATGGAGGCACGGAGACGGGCGGAGAGAGAGAGAGAGAGAGAGAGAAAGAAGGAATGATTGGAACTCTACAGTGGAACGAGCATCAAAGCCCTGCCTTTGTTTCGCCCTTGTTTCTTTTTTTAGATTTGACAATGTCAGGTTAAATATTGATGCTCTGAAGTTGCTTCAAAGGGGCTGAGCGAGGAGGAAAGTGTTACTTTGGCACAGCGCAAAAGGAATATCAAATTTATTTATTTATCGCTGTTTGGGCGTGGGGCTGGTGCCAAACAGAAATAGGCGGCATATTTAAAAGAAATGGTAAAGACGTGACCCTCACCCTGACCCGTTGTACTTGGCTCTGAGGTGGGGGTTGGCCAGAGGACCAGCAGCCAAGACACGCTAAAATCACTGACCATGACTACAAATATAATCACACTTTCACATTTGAGGGAGTACGGGCTCATTCGATTTTAGTTCAGAGGTTTTTTTTTTGTTTGTTTTTTTAGTTTTATTTTATCTTTCATTACATCTAGGATTAGTGGTCACTATATCTCCCAGCTTTTCTCCTAGATGTAGGAATTTGGCCCTCATCGAGGGGCTCGCAGTTCTCTGGGCCGCTGGTTCTGGGAGGAGGTTTGGGAACGGTCCGCTACGAGTCTGAATGATTCAAGAGGAGAAAGTCATTCAGTCTGCTTCCACTCCAGGCTGTTCAGTAGAATCCTTGGAAGAGGAAAATGGACAGGGACGTGCTCTTGACAGGCGCCAGACATTTGCCACCTCATGGCGTCTGTACTATTTTATCTCTTAAATACAGTTTTGATGTATTTGTACTTCACTGGAGAGATTCCATTTTAAAGAGTTTATTTTTTACTCCACTACATTTGAAAGCAAATGTTTTAATTACTCCACTACTTGTATCTGTAATATAAGTACGAATAATTTTTGCATCACGGGTGTAATGTTTCTTTTCACCAAAATATGAAGTCAGTGGTTGAATAAGTGCTTTTAGTTTTGTTATTTTACATTTAGTATGAATTGCCTGAACACTTTACCTTGAGTAGAACGTTGGAGAACGTAAACGGCTTAAGTACAAAACTTGTTCCATCGTCACCTCTTTTTATAATGTCAATAATGTTGACTTGAATCTATAAGGATGGAGTGCAGATTTACACATGTATCTACCCAATGTGAATCCTGACAATCTAGAATATCGCCATGGCAACCTTTCTGTAAGCTGGAATCTTATGGCTGAGCTCTTTATTCTTGTCCGTGACGTCATAATGCCATAAATCTTCCTCACTCCTTTCACACAAAGAGTGCAAGGTTGAGGAAAAATTGAATTCTGCATCAATAATACATCTTTGTCACCTTGTTTAATATGGAGGCACAGTGGACAGGCCTGTGACGATCGATGCCTTGTGAATACCACATGAATCACTGAATGCCTTGTTGTGTCGTGTCACGGCATTTGCATATTTCATTATATTTCCACCTTTTCCGCGCATTCTCCTCTGGAAATGTTGCTGGTAACCTGCACACCGCGTCACTAACTGGATCCACGCATCAGGCGGAGCTGCTTCAGCTCTGGCTTCACAGGGGAAATTTGTAAGAGATGCGAAAAGATCACTGAAGGATACTTTGTGGGTGTTGGAAATTAATTCAGAGTTATAGAAATGTCACTTTTCAAGGCCTCAGTGGATGTTAAAGCGAATCTTTTTTTCTTTTTTTTTTCCTCGATTTGCAAGGGCGTAGTGAATGAGCACAACACTGCCATCTAGCGGCCGGTTTGACACATTACACAAATTTTCTCCAGCGGTCGTGGTACTACTGACATCAGTACAACACAGGCCGGACTGCCCTGAACCACTCACAACTAGTAAAAACTGTCCCAGGGTGTCTACTTTAGTTGACCTACGTGTGTGTGTGTGTGTGTGTGTGCACACACACAGTATATATACTGTCTCTATATATATACTGTGTATATAAATATATATAAAGCTCTAGATATTTCAGGCTAATGAGGAACTCCACAGTCGAGTAGTTTCTTGGCAAAGGCAAACATTGATTTGATTAAAACGTCGTTTGAAGAAGAGCAAGGTGGTGTCAGGCCTCCACCGCATCAAAGCCGGTGTAGAATAGAGTCTCCCTGGGCTTTCATACCTCCACTCCTCTCCCTGTGCGTGTACGTGTGCGTGTGCGTGTGCGTGTCTGAAAGTGCTCCACAGTCAAGATCTCAGTGAGATGGTCGTGTGTAGCTCCCTCATTCATGTATTTGATTCATCCAGGGTGGTGATGGACTGGAGAAACACACCTTCTACCATTGGCAAAACACCCCAAATGCTGACACAGAAAACCGTGTGTGTTTGTGTGTGTGTGTGTGTGTGTGTGTGTGTGTGTGTGTGTGTGTGTATGTGTCGGGGGGGGTTCAAGGGCGTATGTCCCAGGGACATGAGTACTTTCCAGATTTTTCAAAGCTGTGCACATTTATAAATGGACCACATACAGCCACATACAGACAGTAAATGGACCGTATACAGAAAAAAAAATAAAAATGAAACAATATGTTCCCATTTAGGTTTCTTTTTGTTTTGTTTTTTTGTTTTCTCCTGGGACAGTCTGTACACAGTTGAACCCCAAAATAGTCCCGATGTTGTGACACAATGAGCCACCCTCGTTGTCTAATTATATTTACTTGTTAATGTGTTTCCTCATGTGGTGCGTCGGTCCATACACCGTGTGGGAGGTGGGAGTTGCCTTCTTTTTTCTAACTCTGAGCGTGGAGCTGTTTGCGCAAAACATCTAATCTGACAGAGCCCAGATATTATCTAATGTATGCAAGCTGAATTGTTTTCATACTGTGGTAAAGGCACACACACACACACACACACACACACACACACACACACACACACACACACACACACACTCACACACTCTCTCTGTCTCTACTGCGGGGGGGATTGTAATTAGATCTGGAGCATTCTAATGAGGGTACAGTTTGCCAAGCAAAACGCACAAAATCAGATATGCATCTGCTTTTTGACCCTACCGGTGGCCCGTAGGAGAATACAAAACAGTACAATACTCCAAAGTACATTCGCAATAAACATTTCCACAAACAATGACTATTTGTGCGGCCTGATCGTTGTCAGCAGTCTCAAGTTGGGAAAATAAAAGGCTGTTTGCCTGATACTATGTTTCTGTGATGGTTGCTTGTTCTTGCAGGTCAGGAGGAGGCCTCGAGCTCCCCTGGATGCAAACATCTCTGTGGATACAGCGGCTGGTCAGAGCAGTCTGTGGATTTCGTTTTGACCCCTGTTTACAAGGCGGGACACTTTTATTTCCACTCCATACAACTGGAAGACCCAGTGGACTTCAATTAAGAAATGAAAGAGTGGGCATAACGTTATAGCTGGTGGAGGTGATGTGACTGGGATGACTGAAGATGACCCCGATCAAAAAGCTCAATCAATAAATATATTCGGCTTGGTTTCTTTCCAACCGGACATTTTTTTTCTCGGGGGGCGGGGGGGCTATTGTCGGGAAATCGATTTTCCAGACATTTCGCCACGACCACAGCAAAAGTGGATGAACAATATCATTAGCTGGTTGACCTTTTCGGTTTTCTCCTCGCTCTCTGTGCTAAAATGACAAAGTAGAATTATCATCGGCACTAAATAAAAAAAAAAAAATACAAAAAAAAAAAATATTACCGTTGAACGTTATTAAGAGGCTGTTTTATCACCTGAGATTTCAGCAGCAGCTCCGTCTCAGGCCTGGACTTTACTTATGGACGGCTGTTAATCTAGGTGGTGGTGGTGGCGGCGGAGGCGTAATGGAGCTTGAAGCCGGAAGACAGAGAATTAGGGACGAATGTAATGGGGGGTTGTTACACTGGAGAGAGGAGAAGGTAGGAGAAGGTGACACCTTTCAGGGTGGGAGATGGAGATGGTGAAGACCCCATTTTAATTCTTACTTGTATGTTCACGTCGTCTATAGTCTGAACGGGAAGATTGATGTGATGAGGTAAAAGATCTCAAAAATAACTGGAAATAGGCAGCGAGGGGAGGAGAGGGGAGGGTTTTTTTCAGCATTAATCTCCGCCGATTTCACAAGATTGGTAATCGCAATGTTGGTGTACAAAGCCAGGAAGAGAAAGCCAGACGCGCTTCCTGCTTCTGTTTACGACCCTGTATCCATAGAGTCCGGGGGCCAAAATCCTTGACTCACGGGATGCGATCTGTTGCTCGGACACTTCCTCGCGGACGTACTGTACATCTTCGTCGTTGTGCGGGAACTGGTGTGTGTCAGATGTTGCTCCACCCCGGCTCGATCGCTCGGCCTCGTCCGGCTATGTGCTGGCGTTCCTTCCACTAATTATTCTCCCCCGTCTACATCATATCCTCTTCACGTACAGTGAGTAAGCACATGTGCATAGAGCTCCTTGCGCATCGAGCAGAGAGGGAAGTAATGAAGCTGGGGGGAGTGGTGGGTGGGGGTGTTGTCATCTATTTTGGTGTTCCGCTACACCCCTGGCTTCGAACAATGCAGAGGTGGGGCGGTCGGTATACAGGACAGGGGGTCTGGATCGTGACTCACACCCCGCGCTTTGCTCGGACGGATGGGTTGCGCCAAACGCCCCCAACGGTACGTGAAGTTCTCCATGTCTCCGCTCCCAGGCTGGAATGGAACAATGTGAGGTGTGAACGCAGCGGTTGATGCCTTTGAGATCATCTTCCTCAAAAGAGATGGGCGGGTAGGATTTCGACACTCCTATCGATGCCCTTGACCCTTGAAGGCATTGGCACTAGACCTGGAGTTAGTCCCCGGGGGTCGTGATATGGCTGCCCACTGCTCCTACATCGCTTGGATGGGTCACATGCAGAGAACAAATATAAAGTGACTCTTCTTCTAGTTCGTGCCGCTGTGATCCAAAAGCTTCTGCGGGTTTTCAAGTGGGGTCTTTAATCTATTTGATGGACCCCTGCTCAATAGAATTTCTATGCCAAATTCAAAGGCGTCCCTGAAGCTTTAATCCAATGTATGAGACCCGTTGCCTTCTTTGATAACTGATAGACATAATTAAGCAACAAATAATGTGAGTCGTCATCATTTACTCGCACGTCGCATGATAAAAATTAGAAAAAATAAGCCAGTTTTTTCCCTCCAATATTTTGAGCATTTATAACTTTGAGAAGGCGACATTAGAAACAAAGCATATTCCAAACGTTTAAAGGCCTGGTCCGAACCACGTCAGAGCAGAGTGCTTGTCTTACATAATTGCTCCAATGGAGGTCAGGGAGAGAGAGGAGAGTCCCAGGGAAATGACGGATCTACCAGCAGAATGATACAGCGTGTAGTCAGAGGAACGGGTTTACGCTGCGGGACCAGGGAACCAACAAATCCAGGCCAATTCTGTGGGAAAAAGCCAGCGAGCACGGTCCGTGACCCCCGGTGACCGGTCTGTCCACAGTCCACTAAGGACGTCCCACAGGGAGTGACCTCGAAAAACTCGGCTGCGTTGCCCGCTGCGCCGAGAAAATAGTTTATCGCGCCGGCCGTTCTGTTTCTCTGCCAAGACAGTGCTCTTTATTGCTGTTCCAAAATTATTTGTTTAGCCGGCTTGACATTTAAACCGGCATTATGTGCAGCGTTTTGGGTTACCTACATGAATCTGTCGTGTGTGTGTGTGTGTGTGTGTGTGTGTGTGTATCTGTTTGAGGGGGTGTGTGCTTGTGAAGCCCAAGGTTTTTGTCCAAATGCCAGTAAACCTTTACAGTGACGCTCTCCAGACGTTGAGGGGCTAACAGAACGAAACCTTCGCTTTTAAAGCTGTGTCGCCCTCCTGGCGGACGTAATGGCTCTTTGGAACTCCTCCCAGACACTTAGTTCTGTGACGTCGGTTGTTCGGGGGGGTACGCCCCACATGTTGCGTTCCAGCTGGCTATGATGGCATCGGGAAGAACATACGCACGACATTGTGAGTTGCAGCTCGTTGATGTTTATCACGAACAGCTTCTGTTGTTTCAAGAGTCCCAGCCGCACTTGTATGGAGGCTTCTCTATTTTGAGGATTTGACCGTTTGAATATGAAGTGACCGAGAGATGTCGTCTATATTATGAATGCAATAAATATATATATATATATATATATATATATATATATATATATATATATATATATATATATATACATAATAAGCACAGTATTGAATATTTTAACCTCCTCCTGTCTGACTCCTGTAAAGTGTTGCAGCACCAAAAAAAAAAGACCTTGAATAACAGACACTGAATAATGCTGCATTCACACAAAACACGGTCGACGGGAACGGCATAACAGCACTTTCTGAACGGCGCGGGGGGGAGCGAGGGGGAGGTACCACGGCAAAACGTGACGATTTGTTGCTATGGAGATGCACAAAGACTGCAATAAAATATATTCAACTCAATTATTTAGTGTCTTTTATTAAATATAGGAATTTTAGTAATGCATGTAGCTATAAAAATGCAGCTTACTATTAATATTTCATTCCAAACTTAAATAAATGTTAAATTCCCTCCAAAGTGTGTTGTCATTCATAGTTGGTTAACTTGACACAAGCCGGCTAAAAAGCATCATATTCACCTCCAAGCAGGTTTGACGATGAATTATTTTGCATGATGGGTACATTTATGGGTATTTTTATGCAGCATCTATAGGAATCAGTTTCCTGGTATTGATCGATGATCTGTTAACTGCGTGATCAATGACTGATCACCTGGTTTCCGTTGACAATAGAAGCCCTTCTTTTATTATTTATAATTAATATTTACTTATATAATTATATAAGGAAAAACCTGGAGCTGCAACTTTATCACCAGACCAACCACGTCACCACCACGTCCAGATCCTCCATCTGCTTCCTCGCTTGTCACTGCAGCCCAAAACTGCAAAACAGCCACAGCAGACATGCACAGTAAAGTCTGCTCCTCGCTTTCTCCATGTCTGTAAGGTAGCTACGTAACATCTGGCTGGAATTCTGCAGAGGACGTGGAGGGCGGACGGCAAAAAGTTAAAATATTTAAACTTTGATTGCAAATGCCGTGTACACTGCCGTTTGCAGGTGTTTTCTCCCGGCCTGCTATCATGCTCTCGTCCACTAACTTGATTTCCGGTTTGCCTTCTCCCGTGTTCCATGTGAATGCAGCATGACGTCCATTTCCTTATCTTCCTTGACCAGCCCTCCATCACCCCTGGACTCCTCAGACATCCTCCATCCAAACATAGTGGCTTCCTTAGCTGCTTTTTTTTTCGAGTCGTGTACAGACCGTCCCGTCCTTCACCTAAAGGACCCCGAAAACATACACACAAAAACACACACACACACACACACACACATTCGCACCCTTCCCCATTCCCCTCTCTCTCGCCGACCCCTATCAGTGACGGGCGGTGGGGGATGCCGGTCACGGGGGGAAGGGGGTTTGGGGGGTGGTGAGGTCAACGGGGGTTATCAAGGCCTGTTATCGGGGGAGGTTTGACCCTGAGTGAGTCACTCACAGACTGCTGCTTCCACCAGGCTACCAGCAGACAAACAAACCACGCTGCGCTGACTCAGCGCCCCCCCTAACACCCAACACACACACACACACACACACACACACACACACACGCGGGCACGGGGTGAAGTCGCCCCTTAACTACCCACTAATGTCCAGCCTTCAATCATAAATTAGAAGATAACTAGGCGAGTTGTAAAGACCTCCCCGTGGGGGCTTATTCAGGCAACCTTTGGCCTTTAAGGGTCTGTCAAGCACCTTAGACATGGGCTTTTTCAGAGTTCTCTGCAGAGGTAATGATGTGTGTCAGAGTCGCTCCGATGTTTTAAGCCGTCACCGTCAAGCATGTGCAAACGGATGATAAAGTGGTCGCTGTCTTATTGAGGACGACCTCATGGAAAGAGGTTCAGGATGATCGCGGCTTTGCAGGGTCATAGGAGTGTTTCAAGTGGGCGTTGTGTAAATGCTGGAAAGGGCATGTTCAAGTCAGAACAGGGCTGGGGAAGAACAAAATACGAAAAAGCCTTTAAGCGGACTCATTAAGCGATGCATTTGTTGTTGTGTTTCAACTTTTCTGTTACATTCAACTGATGTAGATTCCCGACGCAGACAAATGAAGTTAGGCAAGTTTTAATTTGTATTGACACCAGCTTGAGAAACGCCACAGCACAAAACCACAGCAACTCATGTCGGTTGTAAATTTTAATACACAGAGTCACATGGGTTTACCGAGGAGTCAATTTTGCTTGCGTCAATACAACACGGTTGGCAAGCATTGACAGAATGAAGTTAGAGAGAAGGAATCCATCCTGTATCCATTTCGCAGTTCTCTGATCCTTCCCGCCTTGGCCGACCCTCCCTGAGCAGCACAGCAACACTTTCGTTGATATGTAGCTCCCTTGCTGTTCATTACATCAGGGTGTTTTTTTTCCACAGTCGTCCACAAATCAAACTGGATTAAATCTGAACCTCCCTATTGAAATACTTTTAAAGATAACATATAGTCATGGATCTTTGCCCCAATTTGTAGCAACAAAAATTTGAGAAAGATGTGCCTCAAATCTTCCAAGGACTCGCGACCCCCCTCGCATTCTCTGGCAACCCCCTGTCGGGGTCTAGCACCCCAGGTTGGGAATCACCGGATTGGACAATATATTTTGATTAAGGTGCATGACTTTATTAGCTCTCTGCGGTGAGGGCTGAGGGAGTTTGTGTGTGTGTGTGTGTGTGTGTGTGTGTGTGGTTGTCCTGGAGCCTTGTGAGATTGAAAACAGAACCGGTAGTCAGAGGTAGCAGGGGAGTCTTGAGGAGTGATCAGTGAAAGGGAGATGAAGAACGCGGCGTTTCTTGCAAGTGTTTCCTCCGCGCCACCCTCCCCGTTCATCTTTCCCTGTTTTCGCAACCCCTCACATCTCTCTCGAACCGTATTTTCTGTTCCGTCAGCCTCCCTGCACACGGCGTTGGTTTACCGACTGTGGTTGTCAGTAAGGATGGAAAAGAGGAATGGACTCTCCCTGGTGTTGTTGACTGGGGGAGCACCTACGTGCTCTCGCATGTCCTGTCGCCTTTTCCCTGATTCTCACCTTGTAGTCGTCGAGGAGACCTCGCAGAGCAGGTCACCGGCGCCGTAACCGCTCCATGCGGGCGCTGAGCCGGATATTGCCTTTCATCGACACAAACAAAGTGTTGAAGTCAATGTTATCACTCAATGTGTCCGGGGGGAGGGAGGGAGTGGTGACGAAAGTGCTTCACTATCAGTTCTCAGTTTCCGTTTTGAAAATCAGGTGAAGGATTTGAGTTGCTTTCGTATCATAAGACTGACTTTAATGCTGTACTTTTTTTAATTATCCATACTGCTCCATGTGCTTTGCAGTGAAGCCAGTTCTCAATTGCTTGAATTGAAGGTGGTGGATGGTCCGCCGGCTGTACAGGGGAAACGGAGCCAAACGGTCTTTGCTCCGTCACGCTCTCTATCTGTTCCTGCAGTTCCGGCCCATTTGCTCTTATCTCAGGTACTCCCTCCTGTGACGCTGTCTCTAAGTGCCATTCATTCTCTCTCTCTCTCGGTGGCCTCTTCTTGTCAGTCACGTCAGGCACTCTCATCAGCATGCGGACGGACCCGGTAAAGCCAAAAATCCCCCATTACAGGCCAGGTTTCTGGCTTATGATCATCCAGTCTGTCTGGCTTCCTTATCAGCCTACAGAGTTGTGTCCATTAGTCGGGGTCTTTCATCTGCCACTCCGGTCCTCTGCCACATCGCCAGGGTGCTCTTTTACCCTCCTACCCCAGAAGGGAAGCCAGTTTGGGAGAATTGTCTTTCATCAAGGGGGCAGGGGGTTGGAGGTTTGGGTGTGGGCTTGGCGTAATGCTTTTCATTAGGTTGTGAGAAGGTATTCTGCAATCTGGTTTGGTTTCACAGCGTAGTAAGTGGAGATGGGATTGTCCATCTTCCTGATTGTCAAGGACGTTTTTTTGTTTTTACTACCAATTACATTGATATTCTTCTCAGGACCGTGTGGGTGTGTACTGAGACAGCCGAAACGGACAACTAATGAGTCACTCCGGCTTCACAAATATATTCTCAATACGAGGACAAATTACTTTCTGGCTCAAGGCAGAGCCAGTGGATGGACCAAACTATCCGACCTAAAACCGGACGGACAGCTCAGAGAGAGAGAGCTTCTTGATGTACATTGGCATAGCTGTATGTACATGTAATAGATGCAGGATTGCCCCCCCACTGTGAAGTGAAAGTGAACCTATTTGATATTCTCAGAGGAAATGAATTGGTACACTCTTTCTTTGGAATAGTGACGACTTCTGATTCTCACAGTTTTGTCATTTCTTTACACCCACACCTAGTAGCCTGGGATTTGGGAAATGGCGCCCACTGCTTTGAGGTTGGCCTGGAAGCCTTAAGTTTAGGCCCAGTTGTTTGGGGATTAAGACTTGTCTCTGTTGTTTCCATTCAGGTACGAGTGGAGCCAACGTCAAGGCCTGGAGGCTGTGGCGCAGGAACCCCGAGCAGAAGGAGGCTCGGGGCCAACAGCGTGTTAATCGGGGCCTGAGGTTAAAGTTAAGAGACATTGTCAAGAGCCCTCTCGTGCCCCCATCTGAAGGACACTGCAAGGGCCAATTGTCCTCTGTCAACCCCTGCTCATTTCACCACTCGCTGGGAAAACCTCTGGCATATACCTCTGCAGAAAAGGGGACAATACCCTTCCGGAATGTGGAATACCAACAATGCACTGTGGGAATATTACAGGGGGCTCAGAGAGGAGGGCTGCTCATTAGAAATCAGAGGTTCCTCGGTGTACTTCCTGCCTCTGTTGAAAACCTACAGTGACCTTTCTTTTCAGGTTTTGCAACTGGAGAGGTTAGGGAAAGAAAGGGAGGGAGGGGGGGCTGTTGATACTCTGGTGGAGTGGAATCACTTTTCCACAGTGGATCAATTCAATAGCTTCACTGAGACTGTTTAGAACACAATATTTCGTCTTCTGAAACAATAGCCTATTGTCAGGTCTCCAATGGCAAAAATACATATTCCTTAATGCAAAGCTCCATTTGTCACTGTCTTGAATTCCCATTCCCTTTCTAGACACAGGGATGTTCATTGCACAAGTGTTGCTGAAACTTCTTATTTGCTTTCTAATGGATGATTGCAAAATCTTCTGTTCCCACTTCGATACCCAGAGGCCTTAGGGATATGTCCTGTGAACAAAAACAAACTCGAAGCACTTTCACTGACCGGCAAAGCCCTTGTCTTTCCTCACCTGTTTGCCCACCTAACAACCACCGTCACCGCCGCGCTGATCCGTGAGCCCAGCACCGTTACACCCGAGTGACCTGCCAACACCTATTATCTTGTACTCAGGGAGAGGGAATTGACTGTTTGGGTGAAAATGTACCATTTAATAACACAACACTTTCTATCAGTCCTGCTCCTCTTTCACCTCCTAACCCAGACTGCTCATTTCACACACTCGGCAGAACAGAATCCCCAGTTTGTTTGTGTCTGCCGTTCTGCGTATGGTATGTCCAGAGAGCGTGTGTGTGTGTGTGTGTGTGTGTGTGTGTGTGTGTGTGTGTGTGTGTGTGTGTGTGTGTGTGTGTGTGTGTGTGTGTGTGTGTGTGTGTGTGTGCGTGTGTGGGTGTGTTTACCCCGTTGCATGCATGTTGTTGTCTACAGCTGAGTTTGGCGGCCGCGTTTGCGACTTTACCTCCCTGCTGCGTTTACAGGGCTTTGATGCTGAGTTTGGGGGAATCATGGATGATCTCTGATCTGCCGCCCCCCAACCCCGGTTGTTTTTTATTTCATCCGTCTGCTCATGCCACTAAACACAGCTGGTCTCTGAGCTCATCCGCCGACAAAACTGTAAATAAAGGTGCTCCCACGTTGGCCTTTTCTCTCCTCCCTGCACACTCTCACTCTTTCTCACACACACACACACACACACACACACACACTCCCTAACCCTCCCTTCCTGCCGTCTTTTCTTTTCCTTGGCCTTATTAGTTCCAACTCTTCCTCAGGAACATGTCTTTCTCCCCATCCCCCCTTTTTGTTTTCTCTGACAAGTTGTCAACAGGTTGCAGAGAATAAATCTCGCTCGCTGTGTGCATCGCTTCTGCCCATCGTTCATCGCTGACACATTTAGAGCATGCATCTGGAAGATCATCAGTAGTGGTGAATTACCAAGAACCAAACTATCTCTACCGACTACCGACTATCTGGGGTGGAAAAAAAAAACAAGAATGCCTTTGTGGAAAAATGCAGAATTTGGCAGTGATCTATAACTATTATTTGGCAGTGCTTGCATAGAAACAGATGCCGTCTTGAGCATTAACTGCTTGTCCATCAAAATAACAAGCCTTATGACAAACTCTACAGTACGTCTTACAGTAATGTTAAATATCTCGGGCAACATGGGGTTTTGTCGTTTCAAATTGTACTTTTTCCCCCTTTTGCTGTAGAATGGCTTTGTTTTACGTTTTGAAGGGTATTGTGCGTGTGCAATATTTCTGCAGAGGATTTAAAAGTCCTATTGATCGGATTCCCTCAAAGTCCTTGTGGAGCTCACACAGAGCGTGTTATGACACACAACGCTGCATCGTAGTCACAACAGTCGAGGTCCAAATGAGAGCCAGAATGAATATATACAGTCAACCTGAAATGAAAAACCTTGACACCCATAAACAATGCATCGGTTTTATGAGGGGAACGGTCAATAGATGACAAAGAGAGCAAAGAAGAAAGAAAGAGTCACCGTCAGAAAAGGGCATGTGTAAGCTTGTTTTTCTTTCTCTGAGCTGACGTGTGTGTGTGCTTATGTGTGTGTGTGTGTGTGTGTGTGTGTGTGTGTGTGTGTGTGTGTGTGCGTGTGTGTGCGCTGTGATTCACGGCACGTGTTGAGCTAGGGAGTGTGACCCGGGGTTACACCGAGAGGCCTGACCCTGCCTGCGAGCGAAAACACTGTTTACGTGCTTTATCACCAGCTAAAACGCTCAGACGTAACAATAAAAGCCAACAGCGGCCGAGGCACTTTTACGTTCGGCCGTTTCTAAGTGAATACGCAGGCCTCGTAAAAGGCTCTGACCTCAAGCTTCCATTCAGACGTGTGCCCGCCCAACTCCGATGCCTACCGTATTCAAAAGCCCAAAAATCTGAGAGCAGGGCGACACAATGCGAGCAGCTCCAAGCAGAGCCAGGAAGGAAAGAATTAGCACCACATCCTCAAAAGAAAACACCAGCCCATGGAGTCATATCGTTAGTCATAATACATCCGTGTATTCAATCAAACCTTGCCAATTAATCACAACCTGCCATAGGAATTCAAAAGGGGTTTATTGCGGTGTGGTAATTTTACAGCCCTGTAATATTTTGGGAGCTTTATCCACATGGCCCACCAACAATACTTGATTACGATGTGAAAACTACAAGTGAAAATGCCGCCGCATCCACGGAGAAAAGTTCAAGACGGGAGATAAGGTTGTTGCGTGGCAGGGTCTTTCAGGCGATCCCTTTCTCACTGAGTGCAGCAGACAGATAAAACACTGTGTTCGCATGTGGCGCACAGCGACTCCTCTGGCACGGCTCGGATCCCACGTCTTTCTCTCGGCTCTGCCAGGAAGGGACACAACTGTGGTCACGCTTCAACCGGCATAAAGGGATGTGCTTAATTAAAAGCTCCTAATTACAAAACTAGATGCAGCCGGGCCCAAAAACGGAGGGACGGCGCCGGAAACACTGCGCTGGGATCCCGCGGAAACTACTCGGCGCATCCCTTGATGACAGGTTTTGGCGCGCGTATAGCGTTTTTTGTTTTGTTTTGTTTTTTTTTCCGGGGAAAATTAAAAAAAAAAAAACGCTCGGACAGTTTGGACAGATTATTGAGTTTTCTGTTCTTTTCAAGTCAGTGGTCTACCTTATATGTTGCTGGAGGCTCGGCCAAAACAATGTGCATTAGAATTTGCGCCGTGACGTTGCCGAGGGAATGCTTGCAAAAACATGCGTGACAGACTGACATCTGAGAGTTGCGTGGCTCGGAAGCGTACTGATGTATTTGTGCTGTGGGATTCTTTGTTTAACGCATCTGGACATTGGTGTATGACTGGGGCTTTGATATTGGTGGAGCGCCATCCCCACACTCATTCTGAAGCCATAAACACGTCAAACCTGATGGATATTGGGTACAAACAAACAATAGACATCCCCAGTTCGAAGAAGTTGACTGGAGTTTGGGACCACTGAGAGGAGCATTTCATTGGTACCAGAAAGGAACATTAAAGCATAACCAGGCGGCTTTTAGCAACCCTGCCCTTGGTGACCTGTAGACTGTCAATCACACTTGTGCTAACTCTTTGCCTGTTATGCCTCGGACGCACCAAAGAACTTTTGCTCGGACGTTCAAGTCCCACACACATTCAAGAACTTAAGAGAATCATAAGGAGATCTCTTGACTTAAGGGTCATTAAGAGCATTGCGCCCGTTTGATTTGAAATGGTAAGAAACATGTGATCAGTCTGGACTGGTCTGGAACTCTTATATCAGAATATCAGGCTCAATATTATTATAAGTCTTAAGTCTCTGCTGCTGTGCTGTGTGGTGAGTTTTTACATATTTTAGGCGTATCATCTGTTGTGGACGGGGTGGACTGAAATAATAGTTCAGGCCTTTGACTCCATCCCAGGCCACCCTGTTTACACGAACCGCCAGACCACTATTTTTGTAGGCTAACCCTGTTTTTTGATGTAACGGGTACCAGACAAGTTCGACCACTATGTCCACCAAAAAAATCTGGACTGACCAACAAGTAGCCTATCTGAATACAGAGTTTTCAAGGTATGCTTTAGCTATGGGTGACCCTCAAAAACTCACTAGGAATAAACTAATCAAGGCACATACAAATGTACAAGGCTAGACACACAAAACAATTTGCCTACATTTTTAAAAAGAGAATGAGGAACAGAGTAAGCTCAAATGTTCAAATGATTATCTTTATATTCAAGCATCAAGCATTTCAAAAGTTTTCATTTTCAAAATCTTCACATACACACAGTCACGAAAGTTGAACATGAGCTACAACAATGTGTGTGTGTGTGTGTGTGTGTGTGTGTGTATGTGTGTGTGCGTGCGTGCGTGCGTGCGTGCGTGCACGTGTTTGACTGACCTGGTCCCTTATCCTTATTTTGCAGCATTGAGTTGCGTCTGCAGCTTGTTTATTCTCTCCCTCTCTGCTCCATCTTTCCTTTTCTTCTGACCGTCCATTTCGCGACTTGTCTAAAATGTTATCGGTAAGCAGGTAGACGGTTGCTATGGGCGTCACCGAGAGACGTGATGACGTAATTTTTGGCGGGCGCCCCGGAGATGTTATGGCACGAGTGAGAGTGGCACCGCTGTCCTTGCACGCAGTTGGCCCTCAGTCCCCTTTCTCTCCCTGCTCTCCTGTCAAACTACTGCCCTGTCAAATCAAGGCCAAACCCCCCCCCCCAAAACAAAGTTGACCGGCCGGCAAAAAAGACCCTCAGGACAGCGGGAAATGTCCCGGTGCACCTGATGGGCTGTCCGCGTGTGGTTGTGGAGGATAGGGGGATAATCCAACAAATGATTGGATGATATGCAGGATTGGGGGTGGTGGGGTCTGGTGAGGCCATTGAACGCAAGGGCCAGAGAATATGTCAAAGGGAGAGGAAACAGGAGAGAGAAAAACCACAGTATATCAAACAAGATTAAGCTATTTAGTCTATTCTGTCTCTTCCCAAGGACATGTTCACATTACTTAGAAAGAAAGCCCGTCCCAGGAAACCACAATGCACAAGAAAACACTCGGGTGTTTGCCAAATTAGCTCCGGTTTAGCTCTGCCAACAAGTTATGGAAAGGTTCTAGTGTCACCGCAATTATTTCAAACTCCCTTTCCGCCTACTATTCCAACATGGGGATTCTCCATGAAGTGTGTGTGTGTGTGTGTGTGTGTGTGTGTTATAAATAAAATTCTTCTGAATTTAACAATTGTACCACAAAGTCAAGTGAGTGACACATGTTTGTACACATTAGATGCCACACCAGACAATGAAAGTCCTTTGAATTCCACATCGCCTGCAGACCGACTCATTGGCTGCATTGAAAAATTGAGAACCTGCGGAATCTGCTCCATCCATCATCACTAGCTTATTGATTCTATGAGGCATCTACAGGCTAAATACTCCAATCCACTGGCTCAAATCGTGAGAAACAGTCAATCGGCTGATAGCGATGTGATTTAACGCTGCCCGGGGTCAGTATTATAAATGCGCCTGCATGCATGCGCAGCATACGTTATTATGCCTGCGGGTCCCTGAGCTGGTTGTGCATGTAAAAACTTTACCCGTGTAGAAATCTACCCAATTAAAAGCACCAGATGGTCCTAGTCCCTCCCTGGCGAACCACTTCCTGTGGAAGCAGGATGCCAGCCGTTTGCTCTGGGCGGTGAGGAAGTCACACAATCCTCTGGGAACTCCTGATATTTAGCTTTGGGAGCCATCTCCAGTGTGTCAGTGTGGCAAAGAGATGCAGTATCACCAGCGTCATCTGCGCTGTCTCGTCATAGACACGCAGTCCAGTGTAGGACTGTTGGATTCACAGGTCCCATATTTGACCAATTTTCGGCAATTTCCTTTCATCACACTCAGGTTTACGGAACACATTTATTTTCCAATTATTTTGCAGCAACTTTCCCTTTGAAATGAACAGCCCATTCAAATTAGATAGTATTTATTAGTAGTTATGCGGATAATGGGTCAGAGAATCCGATATTTATCACAAATATGATTTATTTCAGAGAACTCTGGCAAAGTGCAGATAGAGCTCACTTTCTTTGCATAACACTTAACTATAAAACATTCACACACATAACTATAAAAGTTTGGGGAAAAAACCTTAATCATATGATAGCAGACCTACAGTAATCACCTGTAAGGTTCCCTACACCTTCCTTACACCCATTACACCTATGAGAATAAGGTTAATATTAGAAGCAGGTGCTTTTTGTGTGTGTACCTTTGTGGTTCTCATGCAACATGTGAGAACACACCCTGTGTACTGTGTGAATGTTGCTGTCTGGGGGGATGAGCTGAGCTTTAAGAAAGAAAAATCACGTGAAGTCAAGCATTTACCTTGCACACACTTCGAAGGAAAAATTATTAACTGTGGCAAGAAATGTAATCGAAAGTCCAAAACACCCTGCATTCAGTCCAGACTCTTACTAACTACAACTAGGTTTGACAGGGCAAAGATACTGTGGCTGTATGCGGCAGGGAGGGGGGGGGCGTAGATGGGATCCTGGCAGCCGATCCTGACGCACCTGGTTTGAATGAAACGTAATAGCTTATTGGCCACACTGCAGCTAAGAGCTGCACCAGATAGAGTTCGGGCTTAAATACGAGCACTTTATTTACTTCTATTTATCCAAAGCAGGTCAGCTCTACTGACGATCGAAATCTCTTTTTGCATCTTTTGCACCTTCTCTGCATCAACCAAGTTTCCAGTGAAGGGTACACTCTCATTTTTTTTTGTGTTGCATTCTCTCAATCAATTAAAAAATAATTCCCTTTCCGGCGACGCCAACATCATTGTATTTTAACTTCAGAGAAGAAAATGCGATTAAGTGACTAAGTATTCTCCTGCTACGGTCAGAGGTTCTGTCTTTCAATGAGAACAGTGAATTTTTGGCTAAATTTGTGTATTTGAAGACACAGATCGGCTTGGGGGGGGGTGTAGGTGGCGTTTGCAAAAGCCATGCTTTTTTCCTAGTGCACTAAAGTCGTGCACTGCTTTGCGCCCATAGAAACACATGGAATCGATTCTTCAAATCAAAGGTTCTGTGTAAAGAATTCACTTTCATTGCATCAACTAACTAATACATGCCAGAGAAAGAAGTGAAAGAGAGAGCTGGCAATTTAGAGAAAGTACGAAGATCTCTGATTTGCAGTTGATTTTTATAATGCCTCCCTATTGCAGCTTTGAACTCAGACTTCAAATTGGCTCCTTAAAGATGTTAGATGTTTAGCATGCAGAACTCACGAGTCCATCCTTGAGCCAAAGTACGGGACTCAAAGGCGTCATTAATGCGTTATTTGTATTAATAACCACTTAACAAAGTAGTACAAACAACAAACCAGTAACTAAGTTTTGAGAAACATGACAATCCAATACAGATTTGGTGGAAAAACTTCAATGATGTCGTCTTGTGTTTTTTTTTTTTTCCACAGCTCTCTGTGCACACGACTGAGCCTGTGCGAGTGTTGAAAGTGTGTGTGTGAGAGTCCGTCTGAGCATGGTTACAATCATGTACATTCACGTGTCCGCTGCGCGAGATGGCCATGTGTGTCCGCCGTGCTGCGTGGCCATGCTGCCGTAACGGACAACAAGCGTGACACGCCGTATGGCTCAGCTCCTCAACACCTCTGACTTCATTCTGAGAGAAACGTACGCTCCTCAATCAGTAACACACCACCTCTTCCCAGCTTCTTCAGACCCGGAGATTACCCCCCCCCCCACTTCCTCCTCCCCAAAAGAAAAGTAAAAATCACAATAGTCATAAACAAAAGAGGCACCACGTTTCTAGCGGCGCACATCTGGACTCTAAACATCCCTCATGTGACACGAGCTGGAAACGATTTGTATCACCAGTGGTGCCATCGCCTCTGCCAAAAGGTAGAGGGGGGTGATGGGGGGGGTTGGGTGGGTATCAGCAGGCGGGTATACAGAGTTCATTTGGCCCGGGAGGCCGGGTTACGTAGTACTATGATACTTTGGCCACGTTTGAAGATGTAATCTCCCATTTGACCTCCATGGAGCGGGCAGGATGGGAGGGTGCCAGTGCCCCGCTCCCGGGGGACGCCACATCTCACCCGAATCGGGGTCAAGTGGACTCTCCTATAAACACATGATTAAATGCCCTGGACGTGGTTCCCCGGCAGGAAGGGAGAGAGACGGGGAGAGAGAAAGAGAGAGAGAGAGAGAGAGAGAGAGAGAGAGACCGAGGGAAAATAGGTACAATTATGATTGGTCATGCATTCGGCTTTTGGTAGATCCTGGTACATCTGTGGTAGATCCCGGTACACCTGTGGTTGTTCTGGTGACATTACAGTAAATATCTTTGTCAAGCAGTTCAGTAGAACTTCTTACCTTATCTCTTACCTCTGCAGAATTCTGAGGAAGAAAAGGATACGTCTGGCTGTTTTCAACCATGTTGTTATCACTTCATTTCCCAGTCATTGCAATTTTCTCAGTGTCCACGTCCAATCAAAGGCTTGGGTCCATCATGCCGGCGATGTCAGCGCTCGTTTTCAAAACTGTCCTATTCATTCTGCGATGATACACATCTGTAAAAAAAATCCCCTCGTGATGGTAATTTAGGGGGCTCCACACAGAAGGCCAGTTCAGCCAAACACCTTCACACGCTCATCCGTCCACTTAAGGAGAGAACCTCTGGCAGTGCCGTCATGAATCTCCATAAACCAGCTCCAAATGGCCAATCACCATTTTACTCTCTATGGCTGATGTTTCGTGGAATTAGGCCCATTCAGTGGCTACCCTCAAAAACATCATGTACTTAGAAATATTTCAAGAAATGGCAGTCTTGCATTGGTTTTGAAGCACCCTACCCAGTTTGTTTATGTGGATCAGTATTTGTGGCAGGCGCCATATACATAGGTTAGTTAGTTAGTCAGTTAGTTCCTCACGTTCCTTCTGGAACATTTAGATAGTACATTTAACAAGTCCATTCCATTATTTCTTTATCAAGAAGCAAGTTACACATATTCTAAATACTAATATTTAAAAAAAAAATGTTTTGACTGTGACAGTTTTGAAGATGACATGTTTCTGGTGTTTTAGTGCTGCATTGACGTTTTTCGCTCGATTTGCTTCAGAAACAATCGCTGTGGTTGGAGAACATTGTAAAAGGATTTCCCCTTGCTCCGCAGAATCCCTTTTCCCAAGATCATAAGAAAATATGTGCCAAATATTCTTTCTGTCAAAACATTCTTGCTGTGATTGCAACATAAGTAAACCCACCCCCCCCCCCCCAGTACAAATGGTGACTGCAAAGGTACAAAGATAACGCATCTGAAACAGATGAGTCAGGTTCAGGGTGCACAGTGGAGTCCACTTCCGCAATTTTATCATCTCCAGATAGACAAAGACGGAAAGAAATCGGAGCCTGAAGTCTGCATTGGCAACACAGGCCTCTGATGACACGATGGTACAAGATGTCACCAAAATCATCTGCAAAGTTTCATCTCTCGCTTTCACATAAACGTAATGACTTTGAAACCCATGGCCCATTAAGGAAATAAGCGTTGCCAATAAACTGAATAAAAGCCCCCCTTTTACAAAGACATTGGTGTAAAAATGTGAGTTATATGGTCCTGGGGCTCTGCCTGATGCCCTGCGTATTACCGCATTGAAACAGTTCCAGCAGCGACAGAATGAAAACATATGGCGGCTGTATGAATCCACGTCTACGATCGGATTGGAGACATGGGGAGAACTTTCCTTGAGTGTCTGCATTTGCCGTACGCGAAAGAAACAAGTCTCCGGAGGAGGAACCCTCAAATGAGCATCTGAAAGCAGCTTTGGCAATGTTGAGATTCATTCCACATAGCTCAATTTCTAACAACGCAATACAATGCAACAAGCTCCCACTTGCGGGTGTGAAAGAGGTTGTTTCCCTCAGAAAATAAAGAAGAAGAACTGTAGTTGATTGAGAGTCATTTAACTGTAATAATATTACAGCGTCGCACAAGCGTTGAGTCCCCCTGCCATCGAGGGAAGGCCTAGAGAAACATCTTGTGTTTGTCGGGGCGGTCCACGTCCCCGAGGAAGGGCACATAGTGGATTACTTACCTATCAGATAAGCACCAAAACCCAGGAATCGTCCATTCAAAAGCTACGAGCTAATGAAAGGGAAATGATGTAATTAGGCTCATCTGTTGTTCATTTGGAACGCCGGTCCCTATGTAGAGACTCGCTGTCTGTAGGGGTGTAAGAGTTTAGAGTTCAGAGGTAGAAGCTAGAAAAAGTCAACCATGGTTCAAGCACTGGGCTACGGTTCCCCCATCATCAGCGTCATCATCTGAACTTCATTCCGCTTTTCAACTTCAAACTGCAGCCAATATTATTATCACTTGAGCCAACTGTAACTGTTTGAAGAGCCCTCATAATTAACCGGATAGAAAATTTAGATTTTATGGCTGCCATCAAAGACGCAAAGAGTTGGAAACCAAGAGGGCACTTTGGTCGGGCTTGATGCTTTGCAGCATGTTTTCTCCTACAGCCTGGTTTGCATTCCTTGGGCCTTGGCAAGTGAAATCAAAATAAGAAAATATGTTTTAACTTTTGCTCGCGCCAAGATGTGCCAATGCAGCTGCCATTTGAAATGAGTGATATAATTGCATGCTAGCTTTACTAAAAGTGCCGCCCTGGTGGTCTCAACAATGCTGGGAATTTGGCGAAAAGCCGTTGCATTGTGATGCAGAGGGCAGACGGTCTTTGGAGACTGAATTGTTTCCCTGCGGTTTTCAAATAATTCTCAACTTGGGCCCAAAGAATAACAAAACGAGAGGGCGCGTTATTTTAGAATTGGCGACTGAACTGATCCCGGCACTGCCCCGCAGTCGTTTTAACAGAGAAACGGCACTTTGCTTTTCAGTTCAAACGGCTACTGAACTAATCACGATTGTTCCCTAAAATACGTTAATGGTTGTAAGAGGTCTTTGGGCTTGTTTGGCATTTGGAGGAAAATATTTCCCCTGTAGGCTAACGTCTGTATTAAAGGCTGTCTTTAAAATTCTTATATCCTCTCCAGCTTCTGGGGATTTTCACTCCACAGCTGTTTTTTTTTTTTTTTGGGGGGGGGGGGGGGGGGGGGGGCGATGATGCTTAAGCTGCCACGCGTAACGCGGCACATGGGACACACAGGGCTTTTTCTGTTTCTCTTCTTTAAAGAAAAAAGAATAATCTAAAATAAAAACACACTATTTCTATTTGTTTCATTGGAGAAACGGGGAATGCGGACGCGCAGTGGAGAAAATATGTGCCGGAACGAAGAACAAATGAAGTCCTGCACGTAAGGTTCCTTTGTCTTGAAATAGGGAGAATTAAAGAAAAGTTATTTCGTAGTTAGTTCTCCTGTACTTATTTTTTTCGAGGTGAATCTCAGACATTGTTTTGTCTATATTCACCTTACCGGCCCTGAGCACCATGAATAATTCACTGATGCACAGTTGGCAACTTTTAAAAATCAGGGGCCATGTCAAAAGCCAGAAGATTGTTTTATGTCAAATACATGAAGATCTTGTTTTTCATCGATGAGAATTTGATTTAGCCTCTAACTGGGCAAGGATTTGTCTCATGTCTCATATCAAGCAGAGGAGGGAGTCTCTCCGGTTGTACTTCTTGGGTCTTGGGTCTTGGGTTATACTTCTTGGGTCTTGGGTTATACTTCTTGGGTCTTCGGTCTTGGGTTGTACTTCTTGGGTCTTGGGTTGTACTTCTTCACCGTAGATTAAACTGGATGTTAGTGGGAGCCCTGTTTTCAGTAAGATAAGATAAGTTACCATACGATTTGATTGATCCCTGGGGGTTGGGAATTCAGGTGTTACAGAAGCAGAAGTGCCAGTCTAAAAGAGATAGAAATGAACTAAAAATATGTCCTGCAGCCTACAGTGATGATAGCAGAGACTGAGCCTTTTCTCATTTTGTTGCCACAAAGAAAAGGAAACTATACTAAACTTTCTATTTGAATAGAAAAATTAGGGTATGCTAACATTTGGAAATATTGTTGCAAAGAGCCAAGACTTTAAGACATTATAAATCCCTCAAGATATTGTCCTTTTCATGAGCAAAATTACGACGGCAACGTCTTTGGATTGTGTTTCTGATGACATTTTCTTTTTTTCATTTTCGAATTAAAGGCGCCAAGGGCCCTGGCCGATAAGGACACATTTCACTTTCTTCCCTGCTTTTCCCCTCTGTCTGTTCACTTCACATTCACTCACTGGATATATTCTGTGAGGGTTAGGAACACCCCCGCCGGCTGCTGTCCTCAGGCCCAGCGGGGTCTCTGCGGGGTAGGCTACCAGAAACATTTCATATTGGTTTCCTAAAAAGAAGCGGCAGCCACATTTTTTCTTCCCCTTGTCCCTGCTCCTTTATCAGCCCCCGGAGATTCTGTTGAGCCACATCCACCACCGCTCTATCCATACATAATACAGATATTGGTGGGTCACCGGGTCACGGCAATTCCCTCTGGATCTGAGATGACAACATGAATTAATTCCCTGTTGAGGAACATACAGTATATATACTGTATACTGTATATATATATATATATATATATAGACACTGTACATATATACTGTATACATGAATCCACTTTATTTTGGCCTCTCGTTTCTCCCCGGGCCATGTTCAAAATGAAGCAGTTGCAGATGGCTCATTTCGGGGGGAAACCGCAGGCCCAAAAAAGTCCCTCTCTCCGCTTTACTAACTACAAAGACAGGCTGTGGTCAGCACACCCTTGTGAAAGCGGCTGAAATAGTGCACGCTCCGCGGGACGTCCGGCAGACTTCAAGCGAAGCGGCGGAGAAACAAACAGAAGAGGAGGAGGAGGAGAACAGAGGAAAACATGGGTAAATTACAATGTGATTATCTTGAAGTTCTTAATGACTTGAGCTGAATTGAATAATCGACCAATATTATATTATTATAATAATGTACTGTATACTTATATCATATTTAATATGATCATTTATAATATTTTGAATAATCTATTAATTAATATTTATTATGTTGTGGTAGTTTTATTTATCAGTTTTATATTATTATTACACTATTATTATACTGTATAAAATTCTATATAATAATTATAATAATAATAATAATAATAATGATAATAATAATATTAATCAAAATAATTTTGTATGAGTTGGAGAGGGTTAAAACCGAGTTGGGGGCTTAAATAAGTAAAAGCGGGGACAGAGGAGGTAAAAATAAGCAAAATTATTCGGAAGAGAGAGGAAAGAATAAACATTCAAAAAAGTAACCTTGTAATTCCAAATGGAAGGAAAGTAATCCAAACACCCGCCTTTTGTGAGCGGGTGCCGCGAGAACTGGACGTGATGACCTCCTGGCTGGGTAAGTACAACCCCAAAATTCAAAATGCATGTTCAGTCATAATAACCTTTTATTGCATTAGCGGTTATACAGTTATATATGTTCATGTCCTGGTATATCACCGGCCACATACTGTTCACAAAAGCATGTGTGGACATGTGTGGGAAGGAGACCGCGAACACCCGGCAAAAGCGAATTAGCAGGACAGGCCACGCTCATTAGTATAAGCTATAACATTGGTATAGTAGGGTGGAACTGGACTGATGGTTGGATTAACACAACTTCATACAGCCATACATGCAAGAGGGTGGCAGGCAAGTTGCATTTTAATAGGCCCATGTATGAAATCAGATTCGTTCACGTGATTGATTTGCTGATAGCCAGTGGCAATACCTCAAGACAAGCAAATTTTCGAAGACTGTATAAAACCATGTCATACAATATTAAAGCTAGATCAATCAATGCCAAACAAAAATACATAGTACTGGAATGATATACTGGGATGCTATGCTATACTGGGTATCATCCCAGCTTTCCTGCATGAAAAAGGTTCTACGACATCAAGGGTGACTATTGAAGAGTCAATGACAATTTGTGTGGTTTGGACTTTGTTGGTATGATTGATAGTTTGATATGATACGCTATTGATCATCATCATTGATCAAGTCAGAGTTGTAGTGAGGTGCTTATGGGGTGGGTTATTGAAGAACAGGTGAATATCCTGCAAATTGCAAGAACAATGGATAGGTAAACGCCTAAAGGTTTCAAAAACATTTCAAAACGCTAAAAGGACTCACATAAAGGAGATGTATGTCAGACGTAACAGGCATACAATATGACTTGACCTCTGCTGGAACTGACCATGAGGTCCAGCTATGTGTGAGTAGATGTTAAAAAACACCGCAGCTAGAGTAGAGCAAAAGGCCCAGCAATGGCAGGAAAAGCTGATCCCCTCGGTTCGCATGCCTCCTCCCCTGGGTCCAAAGCCCCAACTTAATAAGCTTGCGTGAAAGCTCCAGTGATATCGCTTACAGGACCTGGACATTTCCCAAACTGCACAGTTACAGCCGAGCAAAATCGTCCAGAGGCTCAGCTGCCCATAGTGGAAATACCCAAACTGACCCAGAGCCCGGGCAATATCGCTGTGGTCAAGTGTTCACATGACCGCTCCACGAACTCACCATCAGGAGTTGTAATGTCGGCAATGCTTTACAACCACTCCGATGGAAATGTAGTATCAACAGTAAACAATGTTGATACTCAGTGACTACACTTTGTGTAAACCCTTCCCGAAAGTGTCGCTGCATACACAGATGTTATACACGCTTCTCAGCAACAGGTTTCATTCTGTAGTATTTGTGTCATTATTGAAATACATCCCAAGTACCACAAAATGTTTCATTGGCTTCTCAAATTCCTTTGCTTGTAACAGACCCCATAACCTAAGGATTATTTCTCAGACACACGCTCTTCCTTGGGATCTGATCTGAGGGAGTTCTTTTCGTCTGACATGAGATACTTCCTGTATCTGTGAAGCCCTGGTTCTAAAAACAGAAATGCAAACCCAAGAAAAGCAATGTTTATAGCGGCCGATGGCTTTGACCTTATAGACAGACACCGATTGAGCGGGTCGGAGTGTTTCGAAAAGGTGTTTTGCTTCCCTTGTGACCTCATGACTCCGATCTTTTAACATTTGAAATTATATTAACTTGAATACTGTAACTGCTCACTTTCTCTGACTTTAATAAAACATATTTCCTCGGGAGGTTAACTGGTTTAACAAGGGTGACAAAGTTTGTGCTGAAAAATCCTGAATGGATTATGGGTGGGGGTCATTCAATCATGGGTTTGAATGTTTTGTATAAAATGTTTATATTGCATGTAAACAATATATTATATTTTTTTTAAAGTATGGCCTGATTATACATGTATAGGCCAAATGTTTTCTGCATTTTGTTAAGTTTGGTAATTATTGTATCCCATACACCATATTGAAACGATTAAGAGTTTTTTCAGGAATTTCCCTGTGGTTCATCCCCGTTGTAAATGAAAAACAGCTCCATCCTGATGTCTTTGGTGCAGAATGTCCACATGCAAAATGTCCTTTAGCCAGGTAAATTCTTCATCTCACACATTGCATCGGTAAAGGCCAAGCCAAACGGGACTATGCCAATATCAACCAACAATGATATGATCTACTACGACTGAAATCTTATCGGGGGAATTATGCATTGAGATCAACCATATTGTACTGCTTGTGGCCAGGCTTTCCCTGCCTGAATCCAGCGGGGTCCCTGTGAGCACTGCCGTGTGCCTGTCATTTATAGTGAGCTTGCTGGTTTCTCTCTGCCGCTGACGACGCCTTTAAACAGCTACACGCCAGCAGGAAACTGCTAAAACTGTCTTCCCTGGCCCGACAGTGGCAAAATACGGCCCCTGACCCATAACACAAAAATATATCTAACACGACAAAAAGGGGCAGAGCCTGGTCAGATGGACATGCAGTTTGTGTGTTAAAGATGCAGAAGTCCGGTAACTACTAGCTCTACTGGCTGTGTAAAGCATCTGGTGTTCTGTTGGTAAATGCATACATGTATGTAAATGTAATGATCTGATCAGACCTACGGTAGCGGGAGAACGTACTCTTAGTTATTACTGTATATCTCATGCAAAAATGGAAAATGTATTGCAAGGAATAGAGACTGTAGTGATTCCTGGTTGTTTTTGAGTGTGATTCTTTTCACTTGCAAAGACAGGTTGGGCCAATTGGAGACCCTGGTCGACACCTTGCATGGCCGCCTTTCAGCTGAGTTTCTCCCCGAGGGGATCAAAAAAGCACCATCAAATAAGTTGTTTTTCAGTTGAGATACTGGTTTTGCGAAGCGGCCGCTAAATCTGGTATTGAACAAGAGCTAGCTGTATTTCAGTGGAGGCGAGGAATGTTAAATAAAACTCTTTTTCAAACGGGGAAAGGCGATAACCCCACACCTCCCCATGCAGCCCCTCATTCCTTCTTTCCGTTCTTCACACACTCTCATGCTCTTGCCCCAGCTCTCACGTGTCCGCACACAAAGTTAGGTTGTTAAAAGGGTGTCAAGATATCCAGCCCCCCCCCCCAGTTTCTCTCACAGCTGACAGTGATTAGGTCACCATAATGTCCTCTTCCCCTTGAAGCTTGGGCCAACGAGCGACGGCGACCGGGGGCCGGTGCGTGCCACTGCAATTGACATCAGGAACGTGTGAAACGATATTTGACCTCAAATTATCTGTAGTGAAGTTTGAACGAAAGTTTGAATGTCTACGGTGTCTTAGAACAACATCTCCCAAGTCCGCGCTACCCACACACCCCCAACCACCACAACATCACCACCATGACTCCCATGCCTAACATCCTTCTTATGGTGCACTTGGCACAATGATGTTGTATATGCCCTTTTACAAAGCCTGTAGTGAAGGGAAAATGACTCATCAGGTCTTCGCTTGTCCTACTAGTAGTAGTGTAAACAGAGCAGTTCGTGGAATCGCTGAGAGCTTTGTGGAACTCTCTGCGCTGTAATGTGAGTGGTTGTCGTTGCACACACGTTATGTGGCACTGCTATCTACTACAGTGGCTCTGCCATGACTTCTTCTCTCTCTCTCCCAATCCGGTGACCCCAGAGCCCAGATTAATTTGCTTTCTGGCCTCGGGTCTATTGTTGCCATTCGGCGGAGAACAGTGGAATCTGGGAAGCGTTCAGATTCTGCAAGGACCCTCTGACAGCTGCTGCACTGCTTGGGTAGTGTCCAGACCGCCTATCTCGTGGTCTGTGAAAGCTCAGCAAAGGCCTATTTGCATTTTAGGAGTCGAGGCTTGTTTTTTCTGTTTTTCGCATCCAACCTTAACTTACCCAGGCCCAGGAACATCTTCAAAAAGCCTGTTTGAAGAACATCCCCCATCTCCAACGGTAGAGCCTCCAGCGCCTGCCGACTGCATCACTAATTAAAAGAGTGAGTGAGCCTGAGACAAGCCTTGTTGCTTTGTAATGTTTGTGTGCATGAATGTGCGTGGGTGCACCAGTTGCTGAATGCATACGCCTGCAGGTCTGAGGGAGATGTATTTCCATGGTTGTTTACCCTATCACAGCTTGAGGTGCAAGCGGTTCTATACAGAAGGAAGCAATAAACAAGAGACGGTTTCTCAGAGCCACTGATATCATACACTAACCCTCACCGAGCCCACTCACCCACTACTCCTTTTAACTTAGACTTTTCACTTAGACATACTTTTTTGGATGCCCCCAGACAAAGATACCCTTATACATAGCTAACATGGAAAATACCGGAATCAAAAAAGGGTTATAATGGTTATAAATGCATACAACCAAAACATTCAATTACAATGCTGTGTGATTGTTGAACCAAGGACCATCCTATAACTCAGAAACTTTGGTTATAAAACAACAAGAACAAAGAAATTTTGCTGAAGCATACTGATGTGGAATCCGGGAAAATCATTGTTGACAGCCAGGAATTTCAAAAGACATCCTTTTTACATATGGTAAAATGCCACTTCCATTCTAAATGGTATACGCAAGTCTTTCCATGCATCCCAGTAAGTTGACAGGACACATCAACGTCGCATTGCAATGAACCCAAGTTCACTGGGCCAAAAAAGTCTCCTGGAGTGGGGAAGTGGAGGGAGCCTGTGTGTGTGTGTGTGTGTGTGTGTGTGTGTGTGTGTGTGTGTGTGTGTGTGTGTGTGTGTGTGTGTGTGTGTGTGTGGCTAGGGGAGGGAAGCGGGGGGGGGGGGGGGGGGGCAGTTAAAGAAGATCTTGAAAGCGCTGCAATTAGAGTTCCTCTCTTTGAAATCCCAGGCCAGGGTTTGGCCCTCCATTCAAGCTTTCTGCTCCTTATCTACCCTATCATCTGAGCTGCAGGGGAAGTGAAGTTTACACTGGAAATGCTGCTGCTAGCTCGTCTAAATGAGGCCGCCTGTCCACAACTGGCTCTGCTGACCTCACTGACCATCCACTGGGTACACACACACACACACACACACACACACACACACACACACACACACACACACACACACACACACGGACGCTCCCTCCACTTCCCCACTCCAGGAGATTTTCTTGGCCCAGTGAACTTGGGTTCATTGCAATGCGACGTTGATGTGTACTGTCAACATATTGGGATGCAAGGAAAGACTTGCGTATAACATTTAGAATGGAAGTGGCATTTTACCATATGTTAATGAAACCAATGTCACACACACACACACACACTCACAGACACACACACACACACACACGCACACACACAGACACACACACACACACATAGATACAGAGACCCAATGAGAAATCCACCAGGGAAAATAAAGTCACTTCATTGATGATAAGCACTAGAGATGGTGGCCGCCCACCAAAGCACGAGCGAGTTCAAGTCGACCATCAACTACATTGTAAATACAACAACAATGTTAATAAGGGGTCTGTGACCCCAAACACAACACAGAGCTTGTGTGATCGCACTACTTAAAGTTGCAGTTGCTGAAAAATTTAAGACAATGCCTCAAGGCAACGATCTCCTGACTGTTTTTACTTACCCGTGACGTGACCCCTGCGCTATAAAAAAAAAAGGTTTATTGAGAGTTCTCGGAAGAGGGACTAATTGCAAATGAAAGGTTCTACATAACAGGCTTCTCAATTTGTGAAGTATTGCCACGTTAAAGCCCATGTTGGCATTTTAACGTCCAAAGTTAAAGAACAAAAGCTGTGGGACATTCGAGGGCTTCTGAAGATACGAGATGGACTTGAAGGAAGAGATCTAATGCGTCACATGACCTCTTGAAATGCAGATGTTATTTCTTCCATCAAGCTCGATAGAGGAGTTGGAGACTTGGACTTCCTTACAAGTGAATAACTGTGGCAACTTCTTAAAAGGGTTGATCCGAATTAGCTTGTTCCTGTGCTAAAAGCCACTTCTTTAAGTCGGTGAGATTCACAACACCTCATGGCATACTGCATAATGCGTGTATTAACACAGTGACTGCAAAATACGTGCTTAGGTCTGTCTTGGATCAGGAAGACTCCCATGGGCAGACGCCATCATTCCTATTTTTCTTCTGCATTTCCTACGAGGCTATTATTTTAGTTGTGCACCTGCAGAAATAATTTAGCATCCTTCAGGGGAGTGTGTCCGTGTGTGTGTGTGTGTGTGTGTGTGTGTGTGTGTGTGTGTGTGTGTGCGTGCGTGCGTGCGTGCGTGCGTGCGTGCGTGTGTGCGTGCGTGTGTGTGTTGATCGCGCTATACAAATGATGGCCAAAGGTATGTGGCATCTGCTAGTGTTTATCACCACATAATGTCTCGTGGGGCAGGAAACTCAATCACCAGGGGCCTGTGGTGATGTGGTTCACTGCTACGAGTGACGACATGGAGATCAAACCATTACAAGAGTGATGGCAGAGGACTGTAGGTCAACCAAACTGAAACTTATTGTAATATGGAATAATGATTTGACTGTATTCTAGCTCTGAGAAGATGATTCATTGTTTTTGTGTGATGCTTCTTGGACAGTTTGATAACAGGCAGTTTTATCTCAAACCATGTGTGGCAACTATATTGTACTTATTGTGCGTATGTATTTAACCAGAGGGGACATTGCTGTCTCACAAACAATGCTTTGCACCACTTAGATATAAAGTCACTGACTGGGATAGTTTTTATACTAATTTTAATGTTTTTTTCAAGATCAACACAATAAAATGTTTTCACTTCATATATGGTGGATAAGGCATGGATGACTAATTGAACTGACTTTTTTCAAGAGGACAACAGGGCTGCCAGGATAGCCCAATCTTTGATCTTCAACACAACAATGGCACAGACAAAGACATTATGGGCTATACCATTGTTTTGACGAGGATACTGGGGCTCGTAAAACCATTACTATTATTCACTGACAATGTCCTTATCAGCAACTAGTGTGGACTTCAAATGATAGATTACTTGACTGTTTTGTAGGGACTGTCAAGTAAAATGCCTATCCAGTGGTGGAGAGTGACAAAGTACAAATACTTTGCTACTGTGCTTCAATACATTTTTCGAGTAATTGCAATTACTTCGCTATATGCTGTTTTGGAGACCTTCGACTTTTTCTTTTACTTTTGAGTTACTTCCGTTAAAAAAAGAAAATCTGATTTATATTTATTTATTAAAAGTTGTATCAAAGGCTCTGGCATATCATGACACAGGATATAACAGATGTAGTTTTGTTTAGATATATGTAAAGTCAAATACATAAGGCCTGATTCTGATATAAAATGTGCAATACGCTTAGTACTCTTATTCCTATTTAGGATGATTTTTTTCTTCTATATATTAAATATTGTTTATAGTGCTTATCCTGATATGCTCTCTATTGTCTGCTGTCACATTTTGCTGCTGTAACAATGTAAATTTTCCCGTTGCGGGACGAATAAAGGTTTATCTTATCTTATCTTATCTTATCTTATCTTATCTTATCTTATCTTATCTGATCTTAATATTGAAGCGTAACCTTTCATTATCTTTGTCTGGGGACCCCTCTGGAACCTTTTGACGCGATCTCTGGTGTGGGCCCCGGACCCCAGGTTAAGAATGACTAGGGCAACAGGAGTGCCCACACGTCTCTGTACCTTTTCTGGGGGATCCCCCCCCCCCCTAGATTCAGTCTCTGGAAACTCCAATCTGAGATCAGATTTTTCATTGTTAGATCTTATTAATAGTTGTAATTTATAGTTATATAATTTATAGTATATTATATTTACTATGCTCAAAGTGACATGTTGTACATATAATGTTGAAGTTCAACTTATTAATATTTTTTCCCAGGGGGGGGCCCTCCTTGCACCTCTTGAATGGACCCCTGGTGTGGTCCCCGGACCCTATGTTGAACACCTCTTGTGCAACAGGAGTGGCCACACCACTCTATGTACCTTGCCTGGTTGATCCCGCCCCCCCACCCTCTTTTCCACTGGAGAGCCGTGGACTGGAGCCTTGCAGCAGAGCGGAGCCGAGCGGAGCCCACCACAGTGGACTGTCTGAGCAGCCCACCCCCACTCTGCAGTATGCACGGTCCACAGGGGATCCGAGAAAGCTCTTTACCGGCCGGGAAGCGAGCGCTCCAGAGCCGCGGATAATACTAGCACACGGTGTCGGTGGATGCGGCAGGCGGACCCGGGGGAGGGAGTCGGAATCCGGTGGAAATTTAACGGGAGGACTAGAGTATTCAGACCGTGCAGCTCCATCCAGAACGTGGACAACCATGCATGTGCTCCTCTGGGGGTTAGGGCTTCTGCTGGTCCCCGATCTGCTCCACGCAACCACGGAGATACTACTTCTCAACTCCAGCAGAGGTAAAGTCACCACTTTGCATTATGCTATGAACAGTGTGTGCAGAATGAATGAATCATTATGTCCACGCTCAGCCCCATGCACATGACTTGCAACGACTTTTGGGGAGTCCAGAGTTTACTGAAGTACAGTCATCAAGTTCATACAGGTCTCCAAAGTGGGTGTTTAATGCCCCCCCCCTCCACAAACACACACACACATACACACACACGCATGAAGGGTGTGAATTGTTTATGGCTATTTTCCATTTTCAACAGTGCTTGTAGAATGAATGAATTGTTGAACCATCGGTCCCATGACTTGAAAAGACTTAAAGTTGACTGAAATGCAATGATCGAGTTCACCCAGATCAACACGGTGGGTACTAGATGCCTCCCCCCACCGCCCTCCCAACTGATTGTGAGATTATTGGATTTTTTCCGTGATATCGTCACTTTCTTCTCCTCAGTACCGGAGGAGACCGGCGCCTACGAGGTGGTGACGCCGGTGCGTGTGGACGAAGCGGGTCAGCGGTTCCCCACCGGCGCGCACTTCAGGAGGAAGCGGAGGAGTTTGGAGGAGCGCTCGGACCAGTGGAGCTCCCAGAACATCCACTACCGGATCTCCGCGTTCGGACGGAGCTTCCACCTCAACCTGACGCTGGAGGCCGGCTTCATCGCCCCCCTCTACACGGTGACCGTCCTGGGAGTGCCCAGAGGGGGGAACATGACGGATTTCTCCCCGGAGGAGGAGGTGGGGATGGGGGATGTGGTGGAGGGGGAGATGGAGGAGGAGGAGGAGGACACGGAGTTGAAACACTGTTTCTATAAAGGACATGTGAACGCTCGGACGGAGCACGGAGCGGTCATCAGCCTTTGCGCCGGATTGGTAAGTATTTTCCTTCTTTCATTTTTTTTTTTTTTACCCGACGCGAAACTCGCGAACGATTCGTTCGTAGCGAACGGATCGTTTTTAAATGATTCCGGAGTCGGGAGTCACTCCGGGCAAAATAGTCGTTTCGTTCCTTTCGTTCGTTCGTTCCTTTCGTTCGTTCGTTCCTTTCGTTCACACAAGCCTTCCCCGCAGCTCGCTTTACACCAAATCTGAAAACCGATTCAACCCCCCAAAGCCCACATCTGGCGGCCGCCATGTATGTCCCCCCGTGCTCTGCTGGACATCCAGCATTTTCAATGAATGAGAGTTAAAATCTTCCACAATTAAAATAAAATACGCACAATTCATTCACATAATAAGAGATGTATTGATAGTGAATTTGGTGGCACCCAATGTCAACGCAAATAGCGTCATTATTTGATACATGCAACCAACATACTTCGTTTTTAAAAGTTGACACTTTCAAAGCTTTCAGACCCTTAATCTAATGTGGAAATTCCGCACCGCAGAGGTTTGGAGCTTTTCGCATGCGGATTGTGACTCTCCATCGCAATGAATGAGAAATCCGGCAAGTCCTTGCCGTTTGCCGGATGCAGTGTAAAGCGGCCCAGGAGCCAACCGCCAGCATTCACAGGACGTCCTCCCTCGCTCGCCTGCGCCTTACACCAACTGAATACGAATGAAGAGTTGGAAAATCGAACGACTCTTTATTTTATTTTCTATTTATTTATTTATTTTTTAGTACTGAGTCACTCGTCAAGAACCGAATCTCAAAAAAGAGTCGAACCTTTCACCACTGAAGTCTTTACGCACGATTGGGCGCCTTCACCGGTGGTTTGGGTTTTTTTTTTTCTAAGGGCTAGATCGTTGTGCTTTGTCCTTTTTTTTAATCTCCCCACAGGCTTTCAAGTCCGAAAAATCAAGGGACATGTCATATATTTGTTCTCTTGACCTCGATTTTTGGTGTTGTCAACATTTGTTGGAGCTTTCCCCGTGCGATTTCAACACATCCTAACTCTGTGCTCTCTACGGACACAACTCTCATTATTATTGATAAAAGTTTACTATATTTGTTGTCAATACACTTTCGTGGATTCTTATGTTAGGGAGAGTAGTATGATTATTATTTAGATTACTATTAAAACACTTTTATGGCGCTTGCCTGGTCAGTTTTGACGCATGGTGGTCGGTGACGTCAGCACACACGGGTGCCGCGGGAGTACGAGCGCCGATGACGTAATCACGGTTGCGATAGTACCAGAGGTGGGGTATCATGGGCTGGGCAAAACGTGCATTTCGGGTTAAACATGACATAGTATAGTAAGATGAACCACAGTAGACAGGTATTAGTGAATCCAACAAAATGCAGTGTAAACTTTATATACATAATTTTTCAAGAACACAAAGTCACAAGACAGGCGCAGAGAACACTTATTACAGCTCATGAAATTATTCATACGTGGCTCTTCTTGTACATAATCTTTCTTCAATGCAGTCATCTGATCGGTGGTTAATAAAAGGCGATCACTTTACAGAATTTTATGGTGGCATATGTTATATCAAAGTAGCTTATCTTTCCAGGACCCTCTGAAAATGAACATTTTCCACATTTGTGCAGCTGGCACTTTCCTTTTCTGGTGTATCTTTCACTTCCAAGTTAGTTAGTATCACAAACTGCCTGAAAAGTAACCGGGCTTCCACTGAGCCTGCCAAAAGAGCAACAAATACAGTCTTATTCACTTCCAGATAGACATCACAGGTCCTAAAATTAGCCCCTTCGACCCTTTTACTTGGGCAAATTCACATATTTCAACATATTTCTGTGCTTAAAGTGTGGGGAGTCTGCACGGGCCATTTGTACTTGCACAACTGGATGGCAAGAAATCCATGCTGAATTAGTAGTGCTGTTTTGGAAAACAACGACGGCTAACTCCCCCTGTACTTTGCTTCCATCCAGCTTGGCACTTTCAGGTCTCCGGATGGGGAGTATTTCGTGGAACCCCTTCACAGCTACGAAGGAGAAAACTATGAAGAAGAACACACCAAACCTCACATCGTGTACAGGAAGAGTGCACCCAAGAAACAGGCCGCCGGGGAGGATTCAGCTTGTGATACTTCAGGTATGACTCTTCAGAGTCCGAAACTTGACAAATTGGCTGATACCAAGCACTGATTCAATCCATTACCTTGGCTGAACAGTATGTAGTTACACAGTTTAGAAAGTAAATTAGATCTGAAAGTTGGATAGATTGGTACTTCTTTCACACCAGCGGAAAGGGGTGTTTTGAGCCGACTGAACATAGCGATTGACATATTATCATTTTTTGCTCATTATAGATACGCAACCTGCATATACAGTAAATGTGAAAGAAAACTGGAAATCAAGTCACTTTTCTTCAGTATCTATATTTGATATCACTCTTTTCCAGCGCAATATTCTCCTAAACTGGTGCCATATTTTATTCTGTTATTAGGACAATATCTGATAGCAGTATTGGAATCACTCATCCCTGACGTACATGCATACAGTACATACGGTGTATAGGCACACACACACACACACACACACACACACACACACACACACACACACACACACACACACACACACACACACACACACACACACAGTAATGAGCTGTTAAAAATTAAAGCATGTATAGATATATATTCACACACAGACTGGTAATTGAGTTCAGACTTCACTATTGAGTTAGCTGGGTCAGTCAGCTGACTGGAAGGTATGTTCCAGTAAACCTTCACCCAGTGTCCTCCTTCTGCAAGACATGCTGCTGTTGCCTCATACAGTAGCACTGACCACCAAGAAGAAGTCCACTATTAGGGAGTTTAAACACAAGTTTGTGTGTGTGTGTATGTGTGTTTCATCCCCGGTCACTTGGCCTTGACATACCCGTTGCCTCTTCTCCGGCGTCGTCCCACAAGTCCCCAATATGCACCAGCAGCAGGAACACATTATGTAACGGTAATTGAGATGGTACGGTGATTGTCCCACAACAGGAAACGCTGACCTGATAGGGCCGAGTTGTGAATGGATATTGGAAAGCAGAGATAAAAAAAGTGTGTGAAGTCGCAGCGTAATTACAGAATCTTTAAAATCGTTGTAAAAAAAAAAATAGGCAAAGTTGCTGCAATTATAGTGTCGTTTAAATTAGTATATATATCGAGTCTCTTCCAAAGTGGAGAATTGTCAATCTAAAGGAAAGTAGCGTGAATGGTTCTATATTATCTTAATAATATGGTAATTAAGATATGAATGTGATTTAAGTTATAATAGTACAACAGCACAACAAGTACCATTATGGTGATAATTGGAGTGTTACGAGAAAGGAACTCGTCCCATTTTATAAATTGTATTTCCAAACATTTGGGTTGAAACATGCAGCACAATGCAGCAGTCCAGTTAAGCCCCTTTCCCACATGGAATGAAAGCTGTAAATCCACTGGCAATGTTCCGTATCGGCGTAATGTGTGAACACGAGCCGGTGTCGATGTTCCGTTCAAGCAGTTCCGTGTGTGGGAATGGAAGCAGTAACATTGAAGCACGTAAAGTAGGGGTGGCGCTGTATCCAAATACCGGAAAAGCACAAATAGTGGGTTTTTACAAATATTTATTTTGTACCAATATTGTTGTTTTGTTTTCCAGAAGAAAAAAAACATTTGGAAAAATGGTGAGTCCGAACAGAACCTTTGCGCTCGGCTGCAAAGACGAGAATCTGAAACACGCCCAGTCTCTACGGAGACAGGTCTTCTTAAATTTTGTTATTTTTCTTCTTAAAAATGCCACTCAGACCATTGACGTGTCTTTCACAGTTAAGGGTAGACAGGGAGAGCTAGAATGGGTGGAGAACGTTCCTTCTCCGGAGGCAGAGTGTGTAATACTGGTTGAAAATGATCACACTGATTTAATAACGTTTGGGTTGGATTATCGCGTCCGGGGACGGGGGCTCCGTCCCCACTCCGTCAGTGGAGGGAACAGAGTCCATCAGGGGGAGGCGGGGAGACGGGAAGCGAAGCGCTGGCCTCTGAGAGCCAGGAAAAAAAACAAAACAGGCTCAGATTGTACGTCCGTTGCCGACAGATTGATCGCATCTACACTGGACATATCGGACTAACCCTAACCCATTACGTAATGTCTCGTAACGGTCATCTAATGTGGGAACAGACTCCATATGGAAGTTCTCCAAAAAGGAGGCCAATGTGTGAATGACTACCTACTACTTTTGCCGGATATTTTTTTACGGATTCCGTGTGGGAAAGGGGCTTAAGTTAACAGCTTTGTCAGCTCTCACGCAGGAAAAGTTATTTCGAAGTTGCCCCTACATATCATCCCATCTCAGTTTACTGCTTCTACTTCCTGTTGACTCTTGCACTTCCTTTTATGTTTTGGAAAAAAAAAAAAAAAGTCAGAATAGACCCGGTGTAGGAGAAAAGTGATGCCTACTTCAAACACCCGATATGAGGAGCATAAATCTGTTGTGTCTCTTTTTCTATGCAGACTATGTTTCAGCAGACGCTTCTGTTCCATTGTCCCTGCTTGTGTGTATGTATGGTATTGTGTGTATGCGCGTGTCGTATTGCCTTTTGTACAGTAGGTGTGTGAGGGCTTCTGATGCCATTGCTTGAGGTTACCTATATTGGTGCCAAGCTGGGATCGCAACACCTCCCTGAAATCATCACTTTGAGACTGAGTCATCGGAGCGAAGGTTGAAGTCACGCTTAAAAACTCAGAGGTCCCATATCAGTTTTGTGCCCACGTGTGTGAGGTCATGAATGTCAAAGAACAGCTAAGAACGCAAACCGGCTCCTATAAGCTCCTTTGGAAAAACGCAGTTATTCTCTTAAAGTTAAATTGAACTGTAGGAAATGGCGATAGGAGTCATTTTTGGATTGCAGTTCTGAATCAAGCCCAGTGTGCCCAGATCTACCTTTGAGCCGTAGTTTTAGCCACTTTTGTCTTCATGGTGTGGCATTGCGGGCGATGCAGACCAAGCGCCACGCTCACGCAGAGTATTTACAATGTGCACACAACATATCCACAGCGCTGGAACTGTTGCTCCTTCCTTGGCTTGCCTGCTTGTGTTTTTCTTTTGCTCCGTTTTATGGCCGCGTGCCAGGTTTACCTAGCATGAACTCTTTGCCCCTCTCTCTTCTCTCTTCTGAGAAAGAGGGGCAGGATAAGAGAGAGAGACTCCAGGCAGTATTCATCCATCAAGCCCATTCTCTCAGCAACAACAAACAAAAGAGAGACGGGAGCTGCAACATATTTGGACAATATTCCGTCCGAGACTATCGGCTCACCTCCCGTGTCTCCATGGCAACCTTTTGAAGGCCAAAAGTTTTGGTGACTTGCTTGAATTTCTACCTGTTCTGCTCTTCTGTTGTGATGCATCCCCCCCATCCATCCGTGTATATTTATGTGCGGTGCATGCTTCTCCCTACAGGACACAAACACAGACACAAGAGGCACCGGGCCAAGAAGCAGCTCGTGGTGGGGGTCACCGCCGTGCCATCCAGCCCGACCCCCGTCCTGGGTGGCAGCATGCTGGGTGACCTGGACAGCCTCGGAGCCGGGCTGGTCAGCGGCATCCTGGCTAGAGCGGACACGAGCGCCCGGCTGTCAAATTACAGCAGCGGCGGCAGCGACTCAGGACCTCACAGGAGGTCGAAGCGCTTCCTCTCCTACCCGCGCTTTGTGGAAGTCATGCTGGTGGCGGATAGCAAAATGGTGGAGCACCACGGCAGCAACCTCCAGCACTACATCCTGACTCTAATGTCCATTGTAAGTTAAATGGAGCCAACAGCAGACGCTGTTTTGGAAGTTGTTTTTGCCTTGGTGGTAAATGTGTTTGAGTGGACCGAAATGCTGGCAAAAATGTGTCATGTGTATTAAATGTACACATCCATGCGGCTCCTGCTGTTTTGTTGAGCTGGGCAGTCATGAGAGGAGGGCTGTGGGAGGGGAAAGGGCAGCCTAGGGCAGGGGTAAACAGAGCTTTCAAATGGCCGACGGAGGGGGGTGGGCCGTTTGAAGCAGAGCCTGTCTGACAGCTTTGATGAATGTTAAAAAATAAGCTCAGGTATGTCACATAGACCGCATACTCCTGGCCACTTCAAAATGCCGGCTTCCGTGGGCGTCTGGGGCTGAGAGCCCAGGGGGGAGGTTGCAATGACCTATATTCTGGACCTGGCAAAGGCTGCCGTCTCCCCAGGGGCCTCGGCCATTATCAACTTCTCACTCCAATCAGCCAAATTCCCTGTTCCCTGCTCAAAACTGCATGCCGTCTGTCCAAGTCTCAGAGTTCCCCAGATGAATGTACTGAATGTAAGTTGCTGTGTTCCTGCGAGCTTGCTCGTGTTCTGACCCTGGAATTTCTCTGATGTTTCCTTCCTCCACCCAGGTATCCTCCATTTACAAGGACCCCAGCATCGGCAATCTGATTAACATTGTGATTGTGAAGTTAGTCATAATAAACAATGAGTTGGTAAGATGGAGTAATCATCACCACATCACCGCTCTTAAAATGGTTCTGAGGCGATTTCCATTCATCTCCCATCTGGTTTGGCTTTCTCTTTCTCAGGATGGTCCAATCATTTCCTTTAACGCACAGACCACTTTAAAAAACTTCTGCATCTGGCAGCAGAGCCAAAACAGCCTGGATGACAACCACCATTCCCACCATGACACCGCCATCCTCATCACCAGGTACTTGAAAAAAAATGTTTTCTAGCAACCAGTGAAAAAATCTCCTCTCAAAAGATAACCTAAAAAAAATACTCTATGGGAATCAGTCGGACAGAGGAGATATGTGGTACCTGGTGCCCTCTAGGGTCGGCCAACAGTGTTCTGACCTGATCACTGATCTATGTCTACAGGCAGGACATCTGTAGAGCGAGAGACAAATGTGACACGTTAGGTAAGCTTGTGAAATTTGAAGAGAGCCCAAGAATTATTAACACTTATATCCATAAATATGGTCATTTAAATGCTAGTAAATGGAATGATGATTAGAACTGCAGTGGACAGTTGTGTTAACGGCCGGTGCTCCTCAGGGCTCGCGGAGTTGGGCACAGTCTGCGACCCTTACAGGAGCTGCAGCATCAGCGAAGACAACGGACTTAGCACCGCGTTCACCATCGCCCATGAGCTTGGCCATGTGTAAGTCCTCCCCCCCTCTGTCTTTTCTATGGATGTCCAGTCTTTGATGTCAACAGTTATATTTGTCCAAAATACGGATTCATTCGGCCAGACACACTGGTGGCACTGGGAAAGCTTTCTAGGAATCGGTTTCACATCTATTCCTCCTCTTTTGTACTTCATTGTATTTTGAGTAAAATGTGCTAGAGAAAAGTAAGCATAAGAAGCTGAAAAAGGCTATAGGGCCTCTGGATTTGGAGTTTCAGGATTGAAAAAACGAACGCAATCCAAGGTCCAGATTCCCAGGTACAGTGTTGGTGACCGTTGCCCCTCAATGAGGTCTGCATTCTCCAAAGTCCTGAATCAGCTGGAGCTGAAGTTAGCCCCCCACGCAGGAGACTGTTACAGACCCTAACAGCCCCTCTCATCTCCGAACAAATGCTCTTTCCAACCGCCGTGCGAGCAGTGGGGTTTTTGAATTCCTAATTTTTATCCGCGTCAAGCGGTAACAACATTGCCAGGGGAGCGCTTAGCCACGGAGCTCAGTGCACCACGGTACCTGTCGGGTGGGTTGCCGGCAAGCACAGGGCGAAGGCACCGGTCGGGGGTAGCTGCGCTGGAACTCAACAGCCTCCATCGGTGCTTTGTTTGCTCAGCCTGCAACCATAGTGAGAGTGTATTTACGGCGCTTTGACTAGTTCAGTTCGTTTTGGCGTCAATTCGTGACTAAGGATTAATTCAATTCGTGCTCAAACTTTAATTGGATTTTCCCACCAGCCAGACAGTACAGTGCAAAAGCAGATGTATGAGTTTCCTGCGTAATGCCAGTAACACAGTAACCACATTCATATAGAGCTAAGCCTTGCCATGTTCAAATACATGTTTACACTCTTTCCCCAGTAGAGTATGTGTTTTGGCTTGTCCGCTAAACATAAAAAGCTCAGCCAGATACAGTCTACAAGTCTGGAAGCTCCGGTGACTTATCTAGGTTTAGCCGTACGCCTAATAGAAATTATTTAGAGACATAAACATACACAGTATAGCCTAGTATTACTTGTCAAAACCCCTTTAAGCCCCATTAATCTCGTTTGTTTGGCCCCTTGTAGAATCTGCACCCCCGTTGGGTTTTTGCTATAGGGCTGTTCATCACCTGTGGACAGATATATTCACGGCTTTCTCCCCGCCAGGTTCAACATGCCCCACGACGACAGTAGTAAGTGCAAGGAGGACGGAGTTAAGATCCAGCAGCACGTGATGGCCCCCACGCTCAACTACAACACCAACCCCTGGATGTGGTCCAAATGTAGCAGAAAGTACATCACTGAGTTCCTCGAGTATGTCAGACTCCTTTTTGGAGTGTTTGTCTTTGCATGGGAATAAGGGAATAATGATGTGGGGGAATTGCCAGAGATACAGTGATTCATATATGGCATGGCAAAGTAGACATTTGCTGTGATAACTTGACTGATTGATCGATTGGGAGCCAGAGCTGAAAGGTCGGCCCTACCCGCCCCTAACCCTTCTGTCTGTTTTGTATCTCCTGTTTTCTCCTTTCTCCTTTTTTCTTTTAAGTCATTTTATTTTTATTTCTTAAATAGCACAGGGTACGGTGAATGTTTGCTGGACGAGCCCGTGTCTCGGCCATACAGTCTCTCTCACCAGCTGCCCGGGCAGATATACAATGTCAATAAACAGTGTGAATTGATATTCGGGCCGGGGACACAGGTGTGCCCTTATATGGTAAGTCCACACAGGGTGCAAATCTAATCTCCCATGCTTTGCGCTTTCGGTCTCTCACGGGGAAGACGTCCAGCATAATCCCTCCATACTCCTGGTTGTCAAACTGATTGGCTCCCCCAGGACTCAATCTCAATCCAAATTTAAAGATAGGTAGCATTACTTCCCCATTGAAGGAAATCGAGAACAAACATTGAGTCATTATCTAAAATGACTCTAATTGGTTGGGTAAAAAAAAAACTGTCTAATAACTGTCTAATTACTGTCTAATAACTGTAATAAGTAATAAGCAAAAACTAGAGGGAGACCCAGTTTCCGCCCCTGTTTTGATAGTTACTTTGGCTCAAGACTCTTGATTCACTCCAAGTGGTCAACACGTTTCTTAAGCAGTTATAACCACGGATTCAGAGGTTGAATGCTTTCTAAATAAGAGTCTGTTAACCCACTTTGATGCTGTCTTTGATTGATTTCATATCGTTCTAATATTTCTCCCTTTCCAACCAGCGTGTCAATTGTAGTTTCTCTTTGTGTTTGTATTTGTTGAAATGTGTGTGTTTCCACCCAGATCCAGTGTCGCAGGCTGTGGTGCATGAGCCCGGAGGGGGCCCAGAGGGGCTGTAGGACCCAGCACATGCCCTGGGCGGATGGCACCGAATGCTCCCCTGGAAAGGCAAGTCCCACAGAGCAAAAACAAAAGAAAGAAAATCAACATAAAAGAAACGCAAAGAAAGCGGGGAGCTGCTACGTAGATATGAAATGAATAGATATGAAATTAGATTAAAGTATAGAGGAAATGAACAACAACTATCAGGAGAAGTTGGGGATGAAGCAATAAAGGAAAGAGAGCAAAGTGGCGGCATCTTGACACATCATGGGCGCTCCAGTATTATGCAGTTGTGCTTTGACACGCAACATGGCACCATCCCATCTCATTACCTCATTAACTTTGAGGTGACAAAAAAAAAAATCAAATTTTTTGCAGATTTTCCATTGACTCACAATGACAGTGAAATTGTTCACAGGCAAAAGAAACGACAAACCGCAAAGGAAATACGTTTTTGCAATACGGCCAAATAGCCAGCCGCCGGTGACGGTAGTGACAGCTCGGGCGATTGAACGCGAGTGGCACGCTACAGGGCCGCGTCCAAAGACATTTCAACATTTGGCCGTGTGGACGGGCGGATTTGTTTTGCATTTACGGCTACGTATCATTATGAGGCTGTAATAAGCTTAGGTAGGTGGAGAGAAGTTGTGAATGGTGGAGATTTCCCTCTTGGTAACTGGCTTAGTGTAGCTTTTAATTAGGCCTTCTCTTACTAACCCTTTGCTTCCTGCCACTGGGACAGAGGGGACATGAAAGCACCGTAGGCTCCCAGAGCCCCGTCCTACCCAGACAGACACACATGTTCCGACCTGGCTCTGTTTATACCCACATCCCATTCTATTCTTATGCCAGATCACTACCACATTAAACAGCAAGTTATGATGTAGTCTGTTTATGGGAAGCTTATCTTTCCCTAATTAGCTATGAGCGATCTACTGTATTTATTTGAATGGTTTTTTTGTTGTTGTTTTTTTCCCCTACCTCCCAGACACAGCAGTGAAATCACTTTTTTTTTTTTTTTTTGGTTCTTCTTTTTCCATTTGCCGTGCTGTATAATTTCTCCCAGATTAACATCAAAGGAGAGTGTGAGAAGAGAAGTAGATAGATGTGTTGCCAATTCCAAAGCTAAGGTTTCATGCACTCACTCTCCCTCTCTTTCTCTAGCTCTTCTCCTCTTTATTTCCCCCTGCCTGTCTCTCTCTCTCTCTGTCTCTCTCTCTCTCTCTCTCTCTCTCTCTCTCTCTCTCTCTCTCTCTCGCTTTCTCTCTCTCTGTTTCATCCCTACCGCCCTTTCCACATCATTCACTGTGAGCCCAGCTCCGCTCCTCCTTTGTCCATCTTCCCGTGACGCTATCTCTCAATTGCCGATCCCTGTTTGATTTTTCGAAACTTCTCACTCTTGTTTGCAGCACTGCAAGCACGGCCTGTGCATCACCAAGGAGCTGGATGCCGCGCCCGTGGAGGGGGCGTGGGGGGTATGGAGTCCTTTCGGCACCTGCTCGCGGACGTGCGGCGGGGGCATCAAGATCGCCGTGCGCGAGTGCAACCGACCCTTGTAAGCGGTCCCTCCCTTTGTAGTCACGCACGGCAATTGGTTTCCATCCTAGCTGCCCAAGTCAATGTACCATAGATCAAGCTTCCCCGAGAGGATTCTTTCCATAGCCTGCCTTCACAGGTCTTTCGGGTGGAAGCCTCTAATGTGTGTGTGTGTGTGTGTGTGTGTGTGTGTGTGTGGGTGTGTGTGTGTTTGGCCTGCCTGTAAACACCCAGAGCCTGTCTCCTTGAAGAAGTAGCTTTCATCCTGGGTTTAACAGGTTGAGGAAGGGGGGAAGCCATGGGAGTGTGTTAGTTACGAACTGTGGTGTCAGGCCTCTGCAGACCCGTGGGCTAAGTGAGACCGGTCCCAGCCCATGGGAAGATCCAGATCTTACAGATACAGACACACACAGACTGATGTTTGTGTAGATGAATGGGCAGACCATGGCCAGCTGGGTGTTTACCCCCGTGTGTCCCCTCTCCACCCCCACCCCCAGGCCCAGGAACGGGGGAATGTACTGCGTGGGTCGCAGGATGAAGTTCCGTTCCTGCAACTCTGAGCCCTGCTTCAAGCAGAAGAAGGACTTCAGGGAGGAGCAGTGTGCAGCCTTCGACGGCCGGCACTTCAACATCAACGGTCTACCTCCTAACGTGCGCTGGGTGCCCAAGTACAGTGGAAGTAAGAACCCTTTCTGCTCTTCAATCCACCCTTCAGTGGACATCAGTTTACAATGTAAAATCTTGTTGAAAGTCAAGAAGAGGCATGACTTCGACTTCATATTCATACCATGTCATTTGCATTGAAATATACCTATTAACCCATCACGCTCCTCCTCCTTCATCCACTCATACAACTATCTCTTTCCAAACCATCAGTTCTGATGAAGGATCGGTGTAAGCTGTTCTGCAGGGTGGCTGGCAGCACGGCCTACTATCAGCTCAGGGACCGGGTCATCGATGGCACGCCGTGTGGACCTGATACCAACGACATCTGTGTCCAGGGCCTGTGCAGGGTAAGGCCCTAGCCTTTATTCATGCTAAGAAATCTCAGGGAACTAGCCAGGTTTGAAAACGGAGCTTGCTTACATCTGATAACGACGGTGTCATTATAATGATCGCAAAATACTTTTTCACTGATTGAAATGCTTTGATAGGTGAAATTGTGTCAAACGTTTCCTCCCCTCTGGGATACAGATCTTTTCTGTCTCTTTGCTGTTTTGTAAGACTAACCGACATAATTGGAGAAAAATACTTTGACGGGCCACATTCGGAGCAAATGCTCTCAACCTCCCGCTTCGCAAGGCGTTTGGACAGATTCTGGCTCTGGGAAGTGCATCCTTGCCCTCAGCGAGGGGGTTTGATCCGTTCCCTATTACGGCGAGTGGAGCTGTTGATCCTCCTTAGCATGTAGAAAACGTTTATCACTATGACAGGCTTCATGTAGCTTGGCTCTTATGCCCGCTTCGACTTGGTGGTTTTAAAAAGGGGGATATTTCTTTCAGAGGTTTTTCCGGTGATATGGACGTAATGCAATAAGATCCTTTGCAACTCATCTCAAGGCTCACTGAGTTTGATTCCTTTTTGTGTCTAAACAATATTTGACAAGAAATAAAACAAGGAGGAATACCGCGTTAAATTCTGCACGGGCTCGAAAAAACCGCTGACTGACGTGGCAACACTTTTTTTTCCCAGAAAAGCGGTTTTGTCTTTCGACCTTTGCAGCCCAAACTGACTTTTTCCATTATCTTCCCTGCCCCTCATTCCCTGCCGCTATCTTTCCCCATCCCGAAACACTTCCCTCTTCTCTCCTACCCTCTCTTCTGTCCTCCCTCCACCTCCACCTCCGAGCAGCAAGCGGGTTGCGACCACGTTTTGAACTCAAAAGCCCGGAGGGACAAATGTGGCGTGTGCGGCGGTGACAACTCCTCCTGCAAAACGATAGCGGGCACTTTCAACATCGTCCGCTACGGTGAGCTGCTGCTGAAGAACACATCAGATCAGGGCTAGTCTCATATCACACTATCGTATTGTAACTGTATATCGCCTAGCCTTGCTTCAGATCTTCTGTGGATTATCCTTTTCACTTCTTCGTACAACGTCAGTCTGGTCGATTGTAAAAAACATTTTAAAAAAAGAGGTGGCAGTTTATAAAACATTACTGTGGTTTCCCGTGGTTTCGCAGGTTACAATGAAGTCGTGCGGGTTCCAAGCGGTGCTACAAACATAGATGTGCGTCAACACAGCTACTCAGGGAAACCAGAGGATGACAACTACCTCGGTGAGAAGCCATTTCCAACTTTTCACGTTTTCATCCTGGCGCTGGAAATGCTCAGTGAAGTTAGTTTGTACTTGTTTGATTGAATCCATATTGAATAATGTGTATGCATCTGTGAGTTTTTCTTTTTGTATGTAAGACTGTGTGTGTGTGTGTGTGTGTGTGTGTGTCTGTGTGTGTCTGTGTGTGTGTCTGTGTCTGTGTCTGTGTCTGTGTGCGTGTCTATGTGTTTGTGTGTATAGCTCTCTCTCTGTCTCTCCCTGTCTCTCTGATTGTGTGTGTATGGTAGCGTTTGGCCTTCACCGTGGATGTTCGTGAATGTGAAACTTAAGGAGGGAGTGAGCTTAGACATGCTAACCAGTTAATGAGCCAGAACTCGAGATTGCCCTCTAGGTACTATTCCATCAAGGTCACTAAGTTTGTGGGTTTGTTTTGGCTCGGTGGTTCTGCGTGTTTGCGTGTATGCTTGTTTTTTCTATGTGGGTGGGTGTGCGTATGCGTGGGTGTGTCCGCCAATCTGCCCGTCAGCTGCGTCAGCTATTACTCCTAATGTCTTGCGGATCTTCTCTTGGGAGTTCGTTTACGTGTGCTCTTAAAGGCTTCCCAGCACCCTTCCACCAACGTCATCATGCACTGTATGTGTGTGTGTGTGTGTGTGTGTGTGTGTGTGTGTGTGTGTGTGTGTGTGTGTGTGTGTGTGTGTGTGTGTGTGTCTGCAGCCGGTCCCTGTGCACTTTCCTCTCCTAGTGATTTTTTTGTTCTTGCCATTTGTCATGCCAACTTGTGTGCCTCCCTGTGTGTCTGTGGTATGAAGGGCATGTAAAAGCATTCTGTCAGGGGCCTCAAATGGGTCCCGAGGTGGCTCTGCTTTTAGGAACCAGTCTTATCTGTCTCCGTGGACACATTAGCATAATGAGTGAAATGGGGGGAAAGTAAAGTCAGGAAATTAGCTCCATAATCGCATTAGGGTGAACGGGTGCAGCAGACTGGCTGTTGAGCGGAGCAGGAGGCCCCTGGATAGGACTCCTCCAGGAACCGAGGATTATTTTACCCCAATTATGCTGATTTGCTGCCTACTGTAGGCCTTACTGTAAATGGGAAAAGTCCTGCTGTGAACGGACATATAAGGGGAAACGGACTATTTCAAGCCGCTGCCCCTCTAGAATGGGTTGAGGGTGGATCAGCGTAAGCACAAACTGTCACCTTTGAGTCAAGCCAGGTTTAGCTCTGTCATTTCGTGCTCGGTCATTCTGTCACCTTCTTTAACCGCAATGACATGGGGTTGACCATCTATCGCCCTCTCTCTCTCTCTCTCTCTCTCTCTCTCTCTCTCTCTCTCTCTCTCTCTAGCCATCTCAAATAGCCGTGGAGAGTTCCTGCTAAACGGAGAGTTTGTGGTCAGCATGTTCAAAAGGGAAATTAAAGTGGGAAACGCAGTCATCGAGTACAGCGGCTCCGACCACGTTGTCGAGAGGATCAACTGCACCGACCGCATCGAGGAGGAAATCGTCGTCCAGGTGAGCGGCCTTTTTGCCCAAATCTGTGGATGGTTGAAGTGCATTGGTTGCCAGGCTGTGTAACACAAAGACACGTGTTTATTACACTCCCCATTACCCTCCCAGGTCTTGTCAGTGGGAAACCTCTACAACCCGGACGTCAGATACTCCTTCAACATCCCCATCGAGGACAAACCACAGCAGTTCTTCTGGGACTCCTACGGGCCGTGGCAGGAGTGCAGCCGCCTGTGCCAAGGTGCGGGGATGGGGGCATCGAGGGCGGATGGGAAATGGTATACAGAGTATTTGTAGAAAAGGGGATGAGGTGGGGTGACAGGGATGGAGGAGACGTGGGAAAGGACCAGAGGAAAATAAATGGACCATCCCAGATCTGCTGACTAAACTTGACAGGTCGACGCCAGACATTTTTGGTTTGGAACCAGTTATCAAACACACTCTTCATAGCTCGCACTTCGCTCTTAGCGGAAGATTGTGTCAAAGTGAGTAGGCAGGTAGACTTAAGGTTGCAGACAAACTCTAAAAACCTGTTAGGTGTTATTTCTCTGGGGCTTGGAAAAAGAAAATCCCCCCCTCCCCTCAACCATCACTTTGACCCAGTATGCCTGTCTAACTTTCCCAACGCGACATGTTTGAACTGCAGAGTAGGAAATGGGAAGCGCTTGTAAGGGATTCAAACGCGCACTTAGATTTAGGAGAATCAATCATAATTATGTCAAAACCAGGCTGTTAAACCGAACAACAGGAGGTTCTGATATAGAGAAGCTGCTTCCAGGAACCACATGAGCTCGCTATGCATTAGGTGCAATGCGATTTAACGCAGAGTCAATACCAGGCATGTACGCACGCACGCTTGACGCACACACACACACACACACACACACACACACACACACACACACACACACACACACACACACACACACACACACACACACACACACACACACACACATACCCACAAATACACACACACCAGATGGCTGCTGGCTTTCATCACAATCTTTTGATGATTTATTCCACAAGCAGGTGCGTTGACTCCGATAGTCAGTCGGGAGATTGATCAGATACTCAGGAAATAACAGTAGCTGGTGGAGGATTTGTTTTTCCCCCTATGAAGTTATGTAACTCGCTTACAACTCAATGGCGGAATCCCCATGACTCCAACTTCCATTTCAAGTTTGTAATCGTAATGTTTCAAATTTGTGATTATTATTCAGTTTAATTAAGTCAGTAAAGAGTAATTCAACCAAACAGTGAGCGAACGCATGGCTGCTCGTTGAAGGTATGGTAAGCCTTCATCTTCCACATGTGTCTCTCCTTAGCGTCCCCTCATGGTCCCAGAGTCTGTTCACCCTTTGACGTTCTATCCTCGAACCTCTCTCACGGCAGGAGAGCGTAAGAGGAAGATCATGTGCAGCAGAGACTCCGACAGGGTGGTGGTGTCGGACCAGAGGTGTCACGGCACGGCCAGGCCCGCCGTCATCACCGAGGCCTGCAACACCGAGTGCGAACTCAGGTGGGTGAGACCTGTCTCCGCCTTTCTCCTCTCTCCCCGCCAGTCGTCCGCTGCGTCGGTCGTCCAAACGGGGAATTTCACGCTATATCCATACTGTATGACTCCGTCCTTGACAACTTAGGTGGCACGTGGCCCGTAAGAGCGAGTGCACGGCGCAGTGCGGCATGGGATACCGCACCCTGGAGATCTACTGCGCCAAGATCAGCCGCACGGAAAGCAAGACCCAGAAGGTGGATGACCGCTACTGCAGCAACCAGCGCAAACCCGACGACAAGGAAGTTTGCCACGGGGACTGCAACCCGGGGGGATGGGAGTACTCGTCCTGGTCCGAGGTGTGTGTTATTATTAGTTATTGCATAAATAATATTGTCAAGAATTCACTTACATACATCATACGTGAAGGTCTCCTCGGGTTTTGGCCCGCATGTTGTGTTTTGTGTTTACTTAACGTGCTATACACAGTGTATTTTCCCGAGTGGAGCCACGTTTTATCAGTGTCTCCGTCCGTTGCAGTGCTCCAAGAGCTGTGGGGGGGGGACCCGCCGTCGAGGGGCGGTGTGTGGGAAGTCGGCCGAGGCCGGGGGCGACGAGAGCAAGTGTAGCCAGAGAGAGAAGTCGACCGTCCAGCCCTGCAACGAATTCCTCTGTCCGCAGTGGAAGACCGGCGAATGGTCCGAGGTCAGTTTTGTTTTTTTGGTCCTGTCTCGTTGTATTCATTCAATTCATGTGATTGGGCAACTAATCTAACTGCTCCGTCGTTGTTTGCCTCAGAATATCCATAATCTCACTGACTCAAGCATTTTTGGACTTTGAACTGAAGAGCCTCTCAATGTAATTTGGGATTTTAAATCATATGCACAGCTTGGTGCTGCATGTGAGAGCGGCACCCTGGTGTTACACGACGTAAAGACCCGCCGTCCCACATGTAAACAGCTTTGGTCCAGAAGTAGATCCGGTCAAAAAGTCAAAACCCCCTTTTTTGTGTGTGGTTGCCGTGCGTGTCTTAGATCACTGCGAGCTGCTCCCCCGGCCTCCGCTGAGCTTTGTCCCGCAAATTTACCGCATAGAGGATCAAGTTGGACTTAACTCGCCATACAGTTTACACATTCTAGACCAAGGAGCTTGCAAAGCGGCGGGCCGCATTCCAGGAATATTTGGGATCTCCCATGTGGTGTTCCTAAATGCAAACACTCACACACTGTACTGTATACGCTTACACTGTACTGGAACACACAAACAAACCCCGTTGCCCTGGTTTTAGAATGGCTATTCTTCAATGCCCATCCGGCTTTACACATCGCTTTGTGTTCATGGGTGAATTGCTCAAACCAACTGTGTTATTATTAAAACGGCTGCTTTTTAATGACCTTCACCGTAGTGTCTGGTGACCTGCGGCAAGGGCTACAAGCACCGGCAGACCTGGTGTCAGTTTGGGGAGGACCGACTGGACGACCGTTTCTGCGACACCTCCAAACCGGAGTCGGTGCAGACGTGCCAGCAGCAGGAGTGTGCTTCTTGGCAGGTCGGATCCTGGGGACAGGTGAGGCTCCGAACAAAGAGTGTACTGGATCTTTAGCGTGAGCGCTAAGTATGCCGTTAGCGCGATGACAGCCATTATCCCGCTTATTACACAGCTACTTGATGAAAGAATACATCAAGACGTAATCTTGATTTGAAATGATTCTAGCACTAGTATGCCCAGTTTAAGAGCTTCCGCTATGAAAAATAGTCCATAACGACTAGGGATGGTAATGACACAGGTGCAAATTCACAAAGAATGGATTGCGGATGCTAATAGCACCGTGAATTGTGCATCAATTGCGCCCGTTATCTGCGTCGTCTCAACGTGCGATTCACAAAAGATATTGCGCTAATGATATACCAGCACCAACACGCCCATAAAGTTTTGTCTGCTGAGTGCAATTTGCACTTGTTTTGCCTCTCAGCAAAATGATCCATGTGACAAAGGAAATAAGGGCAATTGTTAAAAATAACATCAAAATAAAGAGGCAGCGGTGCCTCGATCTGCTCTGCTGAGGGTCTCTGTCAACATTGGGATTTGAAAATAATGGAAATGGTCCGGCCCCGCAGGGGTACTAGGCACGGAGAGACCCCCAACGGGGTATGCTTAACACGCAACAGGGATTTTGCAACCCCGGGCGTCGGTTCATTTCCAGAATTTTCAACTTGACAGGTATATATGTTCTGGTCGCACAGGGAGCGAATCGGCACTGATGCCTTTATTTTTGTCTCACTGCGTGAATTAGACACACTTAGCTGTTATTTAGCGGTTGCTAAATAACAGCTAACTCTAATAATGTTGTGCAACATGGTCGCATGGTCGGCGGTAAAGATCCGCCGGTAATAAAATGCAGTGTGCGCTGGGGGGTGTCCACTGCAGCTCGCTGGCTCCGAACCGACTTTCATGAAGTTTGGTTCGGAGTTGGGAGAGCTGCGGGCAGCTCCACGGAGGGATCCGCTGCGCCGCATCCCTCAACGGCGCATAGCACCGCCCACCTGGCACCATCTCTGAGGGAATGTCCTTCAGTGCAGAGGTTCCCAATCACCGAGGGCCGTGCAGGGTCATGGGGTATTTGCCGTGAGAACGGCAGGGTTTCAGGGGCGATCTGCGATCGGCTCCACAGTGGAGCAGCAGCAGGAAACGGAGTAAATTATATAAATGTACAGTTTTATTTTCTTGGTTTGGAGAAAAGATCGCTCATCATATCCAATATGGGGAACGCACAAACGTGAGAGTCGACGATGGAGCCGATTGCGTTTTAGTGCATTTAAAAGACACAGGTACAATAGTAATGTGCCTTTTACTACCAGTGCTCCCCTCTGGCAAAAATAGCATCGCTTTTTCTGCGCCTATTATGGTTTATTATTCTAAAGTCTAGTTTTGCTAAAGCTCTTAACTGTTTCAAGATGAGATAAGATAGGATAAACCTTTATTAGTCCCACACCGGGGAAATTTACATTGTTTCAGCAGCAACAGGGTGTGTGAATATTTTTGTATTTTCGTTATTATTTATTATTGTTATTATCCAAATAAAAGTAAGTTAATGAGAAACAACTGTTTGTCTTTACAAATCAAATCGAAGATCGATCGAATCGTGCATTTGGAGAATCGGGACGCCCCTAATATACGTATCTTATATGGCTGGAGTCACCCTCAAAAGTATGTTAATGTCAGGTTATTTTCTCAGATAGGCCTATTTATTTCCCCATTAGATGTGGATTTGCTTCTTCCACTTAATCCCCGCGGCACCGTGTCTGCGCTGTCCTTTCAGCACCACAATTGCGCGGAGCAGAGGCGGATGTTGGAAATCCTTTCTTTACTATGTTTTGGGCTCGGCCAACAGCCCCCACCAACGTTGCTTCAACAAGTTCGTAACATTCAAAGCGATCGCCTCACTAGTGAAATAATAAAGAGTTGTTTTCACGTCATGTCTGGATATGAAACCTCCTTTCGCTACGCGGCTCATATGTGCAATGTGCGTACATCTGTGGAGAGGACAGGCGGCAGTTTGCATTGTGGGCACAAAAAAAAAAAAATCTCTGATCGGCCCGCCTCGGAATTCTCTGAAACAAAGAATCCGACAGTTGAGTCGCCAGTCGGTCGATTAGTCTACACATTTTAACATCCCTACTAACAACGTAGCTAACACTGCGACAATATAGAAAACTAGTCTCTTTACAAAAGACGTTACTCTATGTATGACAAACCTATTTGTGGTAATCAATGTTAAAATCTTCCATTGTAGTCACGTCACAAGCTGCCGCCGCTGGCTGTTGTTGGCGTTAGCACGTAGGCAGCGTGAAACAAGGGACGTACAGTCATTATATGCATGCAGCGGCCATTTTTCAGAAATAACTGACCACTGATTGCTGCTATTGACCAATCAGAATATAATATTCCACAGGGCGGTGTAATGTCGATTTTTAGACGTGAGACTAGCGACCCTCTGGGATGTTGTTTATAACATTGCGATGTAGTTATCGTCTTAAAAGGGCATTACAGTAAAGTAATGTAATTTTCACAACTCCGTAGACTGTTCTAGCTGATCTGATCAACGCCTGCGTGGTCGTGATCTTCACATTAATAATGGTAGTTTCTCTTGTGTGTAAATGTCTCACAAAAACATTGTCAAATGATCAATATCGACGCGTTAGAAACTGGTTGTTTTCCGAAACAAACTGATTGAAAGTTCATATGGATTTAGTCGTGTAGAATAATGTCCGTGCTAAAAAGAGACAGGAACCAGAAACCTATACGAAATGTAACCCTACCTGTTTTTCAGTTTCACATTCAGAACATTCTGTCACAATGACATCACTTATCACCTGTATAACGGGGCTTGATATCAGTCTATTCATAGAGAATGAGGTGGGGTTTTGGATATGTCTTCCAAGAGATTGGGTTCCATCAGAGCAGAGAGAGGGTGAGAGAGGCGCGAGAGAGAGAGAGAGGGGGGGGGGGGGACCGATAACAGGGATCCTATCCAGCCCAAATTGGTTTGTGTAACCATTAAATAGTTTGAATTTGTGTGTGACAACTACGAGACAAATTAACACCCGCCATCCCAAAAATGTGAACGAGACTGTTGTGCTGAGCCCATACCGCAGCACGGCGTACCATCAAAGGACGTGCTCACGTTAATATACATTTGAAGCCGCTTAATGAAGCGTGGCTGAATGGTGGCTGAAGCTGCCGCCACACAAATTTGACCCTGTTTCACTGGAGCCAGCGAGGCAGAAGGGAGCGCCGGGTGCCGTGCCCACCGACTTTGGCTACAGTGGAAAGAAAAAAAAGGGCGACAGTGCAACGTCGAAAAAAGTTACTCATGCATTATGATCCGCAAGACTCTCATCTGCACGACAAGGAAGTATCGCCAGGGGAGGGGAGCGGAGAGAGGAAAGAGGAGAAGGGATTTTTTTTTTTTTTTGGCTGCGATTAATGACCAAGTTTTTTCCTTCCATTTCTCCCCATTTTCCATTTCCCCTGTACATATGCTTCTCTCTCTCTCTCCCTCTCTCTCTCTCTCTGTCTCTCTCTTTCTCTCCAGTGCACTACCTCTTGTGGGCCAGGCTACCAGATGCGAGCGGTCAAGTGTGTGGTGGGCTCCTACGGCGTCGTCATGGACGACACGGAGTGTAACGCCGCCACGCGACCCACCGACACTCAGGTGAGGGAGGCCGCCATTTTCTCTGATTCTCTAATCTCCCTTTATCCGTTCAAACCACCCTGACCAACCAAACACTGCATTCCCATCGGGTGTCACTCAGATGTTTTCTGGACTATTCCGGTTCGGAGAAAGCGCAGAGGAGGGGCGGGTGCAAATATCAGCTTGTCTATTCCCAAATGGGGGCACGCAACTGGGATTGCATTTCCGGCGGACCTCCTTGGGGACCTGGAAGCTGCGTCTGCTGCTGCTGCTGGGAGCCCCCGGGCTGATTAAAGTGGCGGTACTTGTCTTGAAGAAGGAGTGGGATTTTTAGGAGGAGTGACTGGGAAACCACTAAATAAATGTCAGTCATGTTCTTTAATAATAAACCCTATTGCATTGGTGCGATGAGAGGTGCCCTCCGTCTGTCTGAGGTGCCATCGGATAGTTAATATGAATCTCTCTCTCTCGCTGACAGCTCTTATATTGGAGGACATCTCCAAGGTCTCAAAGCTCAGTGCTGTTGGAGGAAACCTTTAGATAATTGTATTTCGGTGTCATAGAACAGACTTCACATTCCTTGATTTCTATTTCTCAGTCGTGTAGTTTGCAGTGACTGATTTATGGGTGAAGGACAAATGGTTCATAGATCTCCCCCTATCCTGACCTACTTTCTGGAGGGATGTTAGTTGCTGGTGTTGCATGTGGTGTCCGCCCATCCCTCCCACCAATGTCTGGAAAAATACACTTTTTATTCAGATCTTCAGACTTTTACTACCTAGGAGTCTCACATATTGAGGTAGCCGTATTGAAATTCGGTGACTGACTGGATATTAATTAAAGGCCACCTTTCCTGGAAAAAAAAAGGGGGATCACAAATAAACTTTCAGAAGGTGAAGATTCAGATCTAGTTTTTGAAACCCCTGCCTTAATTTAAATCAAACAAGCTGTTTCGAAACCGTGCTCCTTGCCAGCCAGATGTGCAGTTTAGCCAGATCCAACAGTAGAACAGACTAGACGAGTACATAGAAAGAAAGAAAATATCCTGGTGTAGATTGTGTATTGTTCAGTTGTTGGATGAATGAAGACAACCAAAGCCAGAGAGTGGCCAGATGTCCGTCTGCTCTTGAACTCAGTCGCCCCCGCAAGACACATATTGTCTGGATTTGCAATGTCCCACAATTAAATGAAATAAAACCTCATTGGTATAAAAATGCTATTCTTATTTGCATTTTTCAGTTCGCCAGTGAGCCATTGTTTCATGGTTGTTTGATTTTCTTTGGCGGCCGTTATATTGTAGTGGTTTAAACCAGTGTAGCCCACTTCACAGGGCTTTTCTCGCCAGTTTGGGTGACTTTGAAAACATGATGGGAGTTGAAGAATGCAAGAAAATTCCAATTTTGGAAATTACTCTTCCAGGTAAAATATGTGACCTTTAACGATTTAACAAGATGGGGTGGAGGTGGAATCTCATGCTGATGGAGGTGGAACCTCATATTGGTGGAGGCGGGAGAGGTTGAACACAGCATCGGAAATATCTTGTAATAGAGAGATGAGCAGCAGAGCAAATAATAATGACAGGCTGGGTTCTAAGAAGGCGCGGCAGACTGACTGATGACAGTGAGAACCATGAGAATTGGTCTTCCTGACTGAATTATCATTATACCTAAATCAGGAATGATGTGTGAGATTTGGACATACCCACTGCGAGAGAAACATACACAGACACATTTTGCAATAGACTTTACAGCGTGTGAGCAAATCCCTCGATCTCAATCACACACTAGAGTTGACTATATAGCAACATTATCCAAACCATTTATACCATATATAACGTATAACATGAAATTATGTGTATAATATAATATAATATAATATAATATAATATAATATAATATAATATCATATAATAGTATATAATAGTATATAATATAATAGTATATAATACAACATAATATAATATAATATAATATTATATTATATTATATACGATTATATACAATATATATATATATATATATTATATATATATATATATATATATATATATATATATATATATAAAATATAATATATATATTATATAATATAGATGCCCTTCCCCAGTCAAGTAAGTAGCCATTCAGGATTGTGCCTTATTAGCATGTGCCTCGTGGGATGTAAATGAATATTTAATGACTTCTACATATATTATGTCATATATTTAGAATGGATTGTAATCAACTCCGGAATTATATCAAAAAAAGACATACTACATACAGGCGGAAACCTCCTTTAAGCCTCTGGGTGGAGGGGTGTGAGGGCTGACCATGCAGACTGAGGATGAGGCTCCCCTTCCGGTGCCTGAGGCTGGCAGAGGCAGTGACCCTGAAGCAGTCGCCTCGCTGGGACTCTGGCCAACCAGCCATGAAGCTGGGCGCCAGGCCGGCACTGCCACCCTGCCGCCATGGCGATACCTGCGTTGACCAGAAGGGAGGCCGTTTGTGAGGGACCTGGTGGGCCTTGTATAGGTTCTGCAAAAGTATTTAAATATCCGCTTCATACACACACACACACACAGACAAAACTCCCAAGTGTACAGAGGCATGTCTGCCTGCCGCTCAGGTTTGGCAGAGGATCCACAGGGAGGGTGAGTGATTGTGTTGGGTTACGCAGCGCAGAGGAGCTTTCCCGCTGCTCCGGGCCCCGTTGGCTTCCGCTGGGAGGCCGGAGTGTGGAATGTGGAGCCTGCAAAGGCCCGATTCAGGGCCTGACCCCCGGAGACTGGGGCGGGGGGGGGGTCAGAGGTCAAGGGTGGGGTGTGGGGTGTGAGGGTGGGGTCGGGGAGGGGAGGGGGTTGGCAGTGAATGGGTCGGTGAGGGGAGGGATTTAGAACCACGCCAGCATTGGCATTGGAGCCCTGGATACCACTCCACTGTGACCTGTTATGACAGGGATCAGGGCTTTACGCTGAGCAGCTTAAAGCCACAATCCATAGTTTGAACTGACGCGGCGGACCCCAGCTCATGTTGTTATGCTAAGGTTGGGACGGGGGAAGGGCACGTCGGAGGGAGGGAGGGGGTGGGTTGGGGTGAAGGGGGGCCAGGTCACACAACCGCTCTCACATGTATGACCGAAGGTTTGTTTGTTTGTGTTGGGTTTTTGTGAGTTAACGGTCGCCTTAAACAAATCAACAGACTTTGACGTACGGAGCTGGGTCGCCATGTGTCTGACGAACTGTCCTCCCTCACTCAGGACTGTGAGCTGGCCCAGTGTCCCAGCAGCCATCCGGTACCACCGGGAACCAAAGTGCCGTCACACCAGGGCCACAAAACCCAGTGGAGGTTTGGCTCCTGGACCCAGGTCGGTCCTCCCCCCAG
>NC_137192.1:11656274-11726274 GCF_960531495.2 Zeus faber
ATTTCCATCGTTGGGAGATGTTCAGTTGACTGCCGAGCAACGGGGGCAATCGCGTCGCCGGAGAACATGGTCGCAGTCGCCCCATTGTACTACGTGTTGGATCAGTTTCAAAGATTCTGATGCCAATCACTTGCGTTGACTCCCAATGAACGAAAACTAAGGCTTAGGTTAAAAAAACATCAGCGTTTTCCTTTAACACGTTGTCGTGAGATTCAGAGTGCAGGACAGTGTGACCTAAGAGCCCCGGTCCTTTGATTCTGTCTCTCCGTATTGTTTGGAAATTATTCGACCAGGGTCAGCAATAAACGCTCTTTTTTGGCTCCTAAAATAGACTCAACATTTTTAATAATTCAGGGAAATGATGAAAGCTATTTTCGGGAGAGTCTTCCTTCCTATATCCTGAGGATATGTATTTTAATATTGCGTTTAGACTTGGCCATGGTCCCTCACTTTTTCGAGGTTGTATTGTTGTATTGTTTTTTATTGTCCTGTGAAATGCTGCCGTTTAGTAGGAGTGGGAGATTTTTCTATGTGGGCGTATGAGTGTGTGTGTGTGTGTGTGTGTGTGTGTGTGTGTGTGTGTGTGTGTGTGTGTGTGTGTGTGTGTGTGTGTGTGTGTGTGTTTCTGTGCGTGTGTGAAGTAGTAAGAAGTAAAAATTCAAACTATACAGTATGTTGACTGTAACTGACCTTTTACACTTTTGCTTTTCTCATAAGAGTTAGGAAACAATGGAATATATTGCAGAATAAAAAACAGTGTAATGGGGACTCGGAAAATGCTGCATAGGGCAGGACAACACCTACTGTATTAAAAAACTTCAATTTATATTTCTGTAAATATTGTAATTAAAACCATGTGGGCCTGTGAAATTCTGAAGTAGAACTCATTAGGAACTCTTTTTTTTCTCAAGGAAATTTGTTTAAGTGGATTTTTACTATAGTGGATCACTACATGACCTACATATGGTTTCGGTAAATTTCACAGCAACTAAAAGTCGGATGGATGCTCAAACGTGTGTAAATTGCCTGTTTAATGGGGCAAAATTGTTCTGCCCCCATTTATTTAATGAGATCCACTGTGTGTGTGTGTGTGTGTGTGTGTGTGTGTGTGTGTGTGTGTGTGTGTGTGTGTGTGTGTGTGTGTGTTTCCTGGCCAATGTTCACACAGCTTCAGTGTGTGCTTGCATGTACTAGTGTGTGCGTCCCTTATGCCAAATCCACACCTGTGTCTTTCGGTGGGAAGTGCCCGTCTCACCAGTCTGACCTGTCTTCCCCTCGCGGTGCCAGTGCTCCAGTACGTGCGCGGGCGGCTTCCAGCGGCGTGTGGTGGTGTGTCAGGACGAGAACGGCTACTCCGTGAACAGCTGCGAGGAGCGCTCCAAGCCCTTCCAGCAGCGATCCTGTGAGTCCGGCCCGTGTCCACAGTGGGTCTACGGAAACTGGGGAGAGGTGAGAAGCGGTGCCTGGTCGGTGGTCACGTCTGTTACAACGTCCCACATTTTCGTCTGAGCTGATATGAATTTGGGCAAAGAAGGGAAGCGCATGTGCCGACGATTTGGGGGACTCGTGATAATCATAATCACAATCAAAATCGCCTTCGCTTATACGGAACCTTTCATTCTTTTTTTTTAACTTTTTTTTAATTGACATTCAGCATCGAACGAACATTTCCACAAGCTGTATTTCAGATACTGTATGTATAGATCTTATTTTCATGTTTGTCGCAAACCTCAAAATAGTCCTTTTCAGAAGTAAACACACGCACGGAAAAGGAAAAAATGAACAAAAATAAACGAAAACTATGTACAATTAGGGAGTGATCTTTTCCTTTCAAACATTATCATTGATTTGTGAAAATAACATGCGGCCTGCGGGGCGTCACATAGATGACCAGTTTTTCCCACTGTGAAGCAGATTGAAGTTCTGATTTATGATTGACAAATGCTGTTATCCTCTCCATTTGTAAATGTCCATTGTAATGTCCTTCCATGCATTTAAGTTGTGCTCTCCTTGATAACCAATTCCTGGTAAGAGTGTTTTGAACAGCCACAGGCAGGGCATTAATTCAATATTTGTCTCTTTTCAACCAGTCTTGAGGTATGTGCCCAAAATATATGGTCTTACTCTCCAGAGGCATTATACGTTACATTGCATCACACAGATTCTGCATCCCTCTCCAATAGTCTTTGATAACGGGGAAATCCCAGAAAACATGGTAATGGTTTGCATTTTGGTTTCCATAGTTTCTCCAGCAAACAGGGGGGTTGCCATCACAGTTGGATTTCTGAGAGGGTGTAACGAAATACATGATCAGGTTTTTCCAACCCAACCCCCTCCATTTCTGTGAACTGGTACACTTCCCTTGATACCAGATCGTCCATTCTTCCTGAGATATAATTATCCCTCCTTCCTTCTCCCATTCTGTTTTAATGTGTGGAGTTGGGTGTGTTTTAAGATTTGACGGACCCTTATGCATGCATGGAATAAGTCTACCATCAGTTTCTGAATTATACGCTTCTCTAAAAAGTTCTATTAGACATTTACTTGCCTCGGTTTCATTTTTCACCTTCATATTTGCCTAATGCCCCATCTGCAGGTGCCGATACATACAGCACTTTTCAAAACAAAAACACCTTTTTAAGAAGACATTTCAAATATGGCACCAACTCAGTCAGCCTTCATTTTCATTTCATTTTCATCTTATTTAATTTCCACATCCTTGGGAGAGGGATCTGTAAACCAGGGCATGTCCAGAGCGCTGGCCAAGGATGGCCATGGCCCCCGTTTAAATGCTATTGACCACCCGAATTTCCAAGGTCAGTTGGTGTATCTGTCTGATTTTGACCTGATGGCACCGGCAAGGGCGTAACTTTGGTACAATAAGACGGGGGGTCTGGGCGTCCACCATTCGCCCGAGAAAAGAATTGCGATTTGAAACCCACTTCCTGCATTTCTAGACATTAATGCATTAAAGACGATGCACAAGATTCGACCGCGAGGAAATGGAGCGAACAAGTGTAGAACAAGTGTAGAACGTGTTTTATTCTACTGAGTGGTAGCAGTAAAGAAAAATGTTTGCTTTTTGTTTACTTTAAGTTAACCTTTGCAAAGAAGCTACTGACTGGAGGTCAGCCACCACTTCCAGACACTCGTACCGAGGGTGTGTGTGTGGGGTTTTGGGGAGGCAGTGGACCAAACCACTGTGAGGCATATGGAGGGTGGGGGACGGCGGCGCAATCTTTCAAAACTTTAAAGTTAGCACTAGTGCTTTTAATGCATTGAATTATATTATTTAAAATAATAGTTATAGTTATGTTTACAATGATTTAGTGTTTTAGGGAGACAACTCTCTGTTTTTCCCAGGAAGAGGGGTTCCGGACCCCCCTTTTCCCCCCGTATTTCCGCCCTGAGCACCGCCTACCCCTATTTAGGGGTACTATCTACTGGTGCACATCATTCTAAACTAAAGAAGAAGTGTATTCAATTCCTACCCATATAATGCTACGTTTTCCCTCTCATTGTTTCTGGACAGCCCTCAGCCTCCCCATTCAAAAAAATCCTGGACACGCCTGTGTCTGTAAGCTCCTTTTTCGAACCCTTTTTCTTTTCTTCGGCTCGGTTGTCCAAACTTGCCCTCTGCTTGTTTGTCCTCGGCAGTGCACCAAGTCGTGCGGCGGCGGGATCAAGACCAGGCTGGTGGTGTGCCAGCGGCCCAACGGCGAGCGCTTCAACGATCTGAGCTGCGAGATCCTGGACAAGCCGCCGGATCGCGAGCAGTGCAATACGCACACGTGCCCTTCGAGCCCGCATTGGAGTACGGACCCATGGAGCTCGGTACGCTCATAAAAATACTCTTTCACTTTTTTCCTCCATCCTCCATTATTTTTTTTTCATTAAACAGTCTTATTCTTTTACTTCAAAAGGAGTTTCATCGCTCACTGTTTTTATTTTTTTTTCTTTTTTTTTCTTTTTTATTTTTTTTAAGCATGACCAAAACCAAACACGACCGCACGCAGGATGACTTTGAAGCGTTTTTTTTTGTTTTTGTTTTTTCATGCTGGACTAAAAAAAACACTCTAGCCCCTCCCCTTTATACTCATGCCCCACCCCCTTTAACCCCACCCCCTTTCTCACGGGTGCCTGTGATTGGCTGATGTTTATTGAAGCGGTCAGAAATTTATCTCTGTTGCACTTAGCGTGAAAAAGTACGACAGGACAAAATGCTTCACTGACAGCTGTGACCATAAGAACATTTTCTGTGCATTCTAGTTTCCATAAAAGCCGTTGTTGGTCCTTGTTACAGTATTGGAAAAATTCAGGATCACTTTGTATTTACAATCAAAGTTAGTTTGTAAAATATTGTTTTTAAAGATAATTTATTACTTAAGATATTTTTTTTTTCCTTTTTATCTTTTTTGTACATAGCATTAACCTCAAATGATTTATTTTGTGTCTTAGCTCTTTGTATTCGCACACTTAGCCAATCGTTGATCATATGCAAATACTGAATGTTTTTGTATATCAGGAATATACAATGCCTTTTTTTTTTTTTATTGTAATCATCCAAAGAGTCAATCATCAAACCTCCAATATTTGGTGCTGCACATGACGTTGTGGTATTTTCCGAGATCAACGCTGTCTGAAAGTGCCGATTTACATGGGACTATATGTTGTCTGTGTACTTTGGGGAAGTATACTTTTTTTTTTTTTTTTTTTTTTTTTTTTTTTTTTTTCCAGAAAAAAAAAAATGCTGATGTTCAACTGGCTTTTGTATCAAGAATTCAATTTGTCTCAAGGCACATGTGGTTTGTTAGACAGAAAGTTACTAATATGACACTTTATTTTGCAGTTCATTTATATAGACTCTGTGAAGAAATTAACAATTTAAGGCTTAAGTAGTGGCAGTGTCATCGGAACGTCAAGATGTCGACTTCAAAAATTCCCAAAGCGTCCCTTTCATAATTACAAGGGAGGAATCACACGCAGCACAGTATTGTACTTCTTTGGCAAATACCAAGCAAATATCGTAATATGGCTGTAAAACAAAATGAATTGCCAGTTTTGTGGTAATTACAACCAATAGCCATGGTGTTACGGTTTGGCAGAGGAATGAACCACATTCCCTTATCGTGGACTTTGCCAAAAACAATCGGTTTTTCCACTCTCTGCTCCAAAGGTGCTTGATATTGAGTATATTTATATTGCATTAGATCATGTTTGCTTTGTAAATAGTTGGAGTTGCTAAATATGCTATGCTCAACAATACCTCACTTGGAAACAAAACACAACTCAACTAGCCATTTGAACTTAAATAACCTTACACTACAACGGTGCTTTGGCAAAACAAGGGAGACATGCGACAGAAAGTATCAAAAGATACACAATCATCAAATTTAGGTTTTAGAAGGTGTTTTTATAAGATGCACCAAGCTTCTTTTGATACTCAATTTGTTTTGTTTTCGTTTTATATTTTGTATTTTATCACAAGAAATCTTTTGCTTATTCAATCGAAAATACCTTAGCCGAATAGAGAGAGTGTGTCATAGGTTTGATTTAAAAAACAAAACAAAACAAAAAAACAACAACAACAACAACAACAACAACAACAACAACAAATCCTTCTTGTTGAAGTGTCTTCATGTATACTGTACACATCACACAATGTACTTCACTTTAAGAGAACGGTCCTGTTTGTACATGTCTGATATAATATAATGATAATGATAGTGATAATGATAATAATAATATTATTATTATTATTAATAATAATAATAATAATAATAATAATAATATTTATAATAATTATAATAATAATAATAATAATAATAATAATAATAATAATAATAATAATATAGAGAACGTGTTCTATCCGGAGCTCCGTCACTGAGCCAACCTAAATGTGTCTACCTCAGTTTCTGTTTCCATTTTTGCCGGCTGACGTGCTGACCGCGTTCCGGCTGCAGCTGGTTTCCCCCCCGGCGCAGACCCAGGGGTGTCTCCCGCCGGGGGGGCCGAGACCCGGGTCCCGCGCTCGGGAGGGGGGGGGGCAGCTTTGGCCTAGCAGCCCACCCAGTTGCCTGCTTTCCTCTCGGTCATTAAATGTCTATTCTGACATCACACCTTATTTTAAGGGCCTGTTAACGCAGCGGCGAGTACCTGTCTTCCACACGTCGTCTACGAACCAGACGAGACGTTGCTCTCCTAATAACTCCCACATGTTACGCTTGGCTCATCCAGTTTGACTGTCAGTTCAGTGTCGAATCTGTTCCTCGAGTCCAATTTGTGCTATTATTATCCTTATTTTAATTGTAACCGACCTCACCTCTCTACCGGCGCACCGACAGGCTCTTGAAATAAGGTGCTCTTATTTTTTCTATCATTAAAACATGGCAGTATTAGTCTGTGTTTCAAGAAAAAAAAATGTGTGTATATTTATGTAATTACTTGTATTTATTGCTACTACATTATAATGTCATGTCAATATTTAATTTTTTATTGTTGGAATTTTTTTTTGTTCATTTGCAGAAAAAAAGGTTACGATTAAAGTGAAGTAGAGGTACTACTAAAGGCTTCTTTGATTCTCCTTATTTGAGTGTATTCAGTATAAAGTAGCTCTGAGGGCCCCGAATGCCACCGCCATCATATCGCTACGACATCATCCACCCAACACGATGCATCACTTCTCATGTGATATTCTCCTGCGCACGCCAAACATCTCCACAAGCATCTCTCCAATTTTTAATCAAAACTTCCCAGTAGATGAGTCAACCGTAGCTCACACCCCGGAACAGAAGTCCCAAAATAGTAAAAAGCTTATTGCAAAAGATAATTACTGCAAGGAACCACTAACAAACATGCTATAAACATTCATTACCATAATCCCCGCTGCTGGAAACTTTGCAGCCCCATTAAAAGCATCCAGCAATGTCAATTTAAAACGTTTACCTCGTGATTACCGACTTTGGGTTTATTGTAATTATAGTGTCCACGGGGAAGTGGAAGTGGCCTAGATTATTGAGTTCTTTTACCTATGGATTAGATGGATCCTTTTGAGTGAGAATATTTTTCGCCCCGCGCGGCCAACAGGGGCCGGGGCAAACAGCTTATAAAGCAGTCCTCCCGGCCTGTGTTTTCAAAGGGCTGTTTTTTTGCTGAATGAAAATGCACAAATCACTGAGCAATATCTTTTGTTATTTCACGAGGTCAGGGCCTTTGCCGACCTCTTTGAGCAATCGGGCTTTTGCTGTCTATGTTGGGACTTCCAGGCTTTTTGTATCAAGGTAAATCTTTATTCCGTGTGACAATAACCTCCGCGGCCCTCCCGTCTCATTCGCTGTGTTCATTCATTCCTAATGCCCACCGTGGCTTTTTTCCTTTTTTTTTTTTGGGATGCCTGATGCCTCGTGCTTGTCTATAAAGTCGCAGGGCCCCCTTAACCCCCTCAAATGCGGCTTGATGACATTGTTCTGACGACGAAAGGAGGGGGCCCGGGGCCGGGGCCCGGGGACAGTGACTCGAATGAAGGGGAACTTCAGAGGAACAATGGTCAGGGGTGGGGGGTCAAGGGTTGCGTTTGATCTGAGGGAAAGGGCCAGGTTCAGGGTCACCTCATCGGCGTGGACCCGGGCTTCTGGGAAATCGCTGTGATTCCAGGGCGGAAAAAAAAAGAAAAGAAAAACGTCCGGAAAAGCCGTGTCATCCATTGAGGTTTTTTTGGAAGAGTCCGATAGACCGCGGGCTCTTTCGGAATTCCCGGACGCGGCGCTGGTGTTGGAATGCGGTGTAGTGCGGCTGAATGAAGCTTTGTCTGGACTGTGTCAATAAAGTTGGGCGATTTGAATTCCGTATTTTAGCTTGAATAGAACATTGAAATCCTTTCAAGTAGACATTTCTTGTAAATAATTGTGGAATGATGTTAACATGCTCGATGGGCCGCGTTCAATTTGTATATGTGTGTTTTGTGAGGTCATTAAAAGTAGGCATTCCTTCTATTGTGTAAAACAAAGTAACTTAAATGTCGAAGGTGTGCGCACACAATGTTTGTATCAGCCGATCCCTGCAGCCATTTAGCTATTTACATATACCTATATACCTTTATACCTTTATACCTATATATATACCAGACTTTTCGGGCCAAGGTAGTTTGGTCCACGGAGCAGGGAGATTGATGGTGATTTACTTTGTAACCATTCCCAAGGTTGGCCCGGGCATCTGAGCATGTGAAAGCCCTTTTTTCTTTTAAAGCCACATAAAACTTTTCAGGAATGACCTGACATTAGGGTAGAACAACATGCTGGCAGGCTGCCACGGATTGTAAAATGTCTGCTTTTAATGATTTAAGCCCGGTTCTTCCTGAAGCGGCCCTCCCACCGTCCCGGGCGATGTGTGTGATCTGCTCACCCTGCTGCACGTGAAACACATGTTTGGTATTTATCAGTAACACGGAGATCAACAAAGTTTTGTTGATGATAATAATGGTGAGAGGCTCATAAAGTTAATCATATTTGGCTGCTTTTGCTTTTTACAGCTGGCTTATGGTATCTTCCATTATGGGGACCGGTCATTCTGCCACAGGGCTCGTATTTGCTGCAACTCTATTACAGGGTGCGTAAATAATTTTTTACAAAAAACGAAACATGCATATGCAAAACAACAACAAACTCATATTTATAATTGTGAAAGCAAAATAATGCCCAAAGGCCATGTAATTTTAAAAAGAATCACACTGTGAAGATGTTTTTTTTTGCTTTTATTTGGTGTAAAAAAAAACAAGTCTGTTTGTTTTAATCGTGTTTTATCTTGTTACTGGAATCGTATGGAAACAACTTATCTTGTTCACTTACCTCATGTACAGCAAGCCGGTGTGATTAAAATAACCACGAAGACCAACGTTATTTTTCTTTTTATTAATATTTCTTCTTTTTATACATACAGTATCTCAGTCAGTACACTGACATCATCACTCAAACACAAATGACAAACGCATCCCAACCCCTCCTCTCCGTTCCCAGTACATGGTATGGAGGTGCGAAGTCCACCCACTCCCTCCCTCCCTCCCCAAATGGAGGTGAAAGGTCATGGCGTGCTCCCGTCCAGCGGGGGTCTCTCCTCTTCCTGGTCGGAGCAGCGGCCCCCACACTGGGTCACGGACTCACTCAACCCTGAGCCTGTCGCTTCCCATCCATCGCAGCTGCGCACCTCCCCCTTTGATTATCCGAGCACAATCAGACCCGACCCACCGACCAAGCCCTCTCCCATACCGTACCACTACCGTGTGTGTGTGTGTGTGTGTGTGTGTGTGTGTGTGTGTGTGTGTGTGTGTGTGTGTGTGTGTGTTAGTGTGTGTGTGTGAGTGTGTCGGCGTGCGTGGCCGCTGTGGGGTTGTCTGCCTGTCACAGCGAGTTAGCCACGGACCGGCTCAGTGAACCCGGAGGTGAAACTGACTGCTGCCGGGCCGTGGCACGACAAGGCGTTGCTCATTGGACTTTGGACCCACGTGGGATATGGATTTTGGCTCTTATGTCTTATTACGACCGTAAAGAAAAAGTCCAACTCTGACAATGTATGTTCACTCAAACTTGAATGAAGAACTTTTATACACCGTATTTGGATTGTGATTGTGAACCCTTTAGGCTACTGTGCAATGTCCAAACCCCATTGTGTCCATTGTGAAATCCTCTCAAAAAAAAGACTCAAATGACATTATAAAGACTACATTGGAAAAAAAACAAAACCCCAGATAATTCTCCTCCTACCGTTTTAAACCCCCTCCTTCTTACCTCTTTGGCCTCCTTGCAGTGTTCCGCCTCTTGCGGCCGGGGGTTCAAGTCTCGCAACGTCAGTTGTGTGACCCGCTCGGGCCGCCCCGTCTCGGAGGAGAACTGCCTCCGCCTGTCCGCCAAACCCGGCCTGCGGAGGCGCTGCCGGCGCGGCCGCTGCCCCAAGTGGAAGACCGGCGGCTGGGGAGAGGTAGGCACTGCTTTCAAAAACGCTCCTCCTACCACCACCACCCACCCACCCACCCACCCACCAGCACCACCACCAACCAGCAGCTTTCTCACGCTGCCAGACACGCCAAGGCCGATCTAATTCTCCCTTCCACTTAAATTTCTAATGGTTTGCGTGTGTGTGTGTGTGTGTGTATGTGTGTGTGTGTGTGTGTGTGTGTGTGTGTGTGTGTGTGTGTGTGTGTGTGTGTGTGTGTGTGTGTGTGTGTGTGTGTGTGTGTGTGTGTGTGTGTGTGTGTGTGTGTGTGTGTGTGTGTGCGTGTGTGTGTGTGTGTGTGTACGAAACGATGGTGTGCTGTGGTCTCGAACTTCCCCGCAAACTGGGCTGGGTGTGCTGTTCTGCATCATGTTGCGGGCGCTGGGCCTGGTTTGCAAAGCACAGTCCCGAGGCAGACTGGGACTGGGAGTGGGTTTGAGGGGTGGAGAGGGTGGTTGTGGTGGGGTTGGTCGGGGTTGTGGGGGTACTCTAGGCCCCCGCTACACCACAGTAAAGTTGACTGGGACGGCAGGAGGGACAGTCCGCGCCACCCTTTGATCCAAGTCTCGCCGAGATTAAGTCCAGCCAGTGCAAAAACAACCCCCACCCCCACCCCCACCCCCATCCTCAGGTTTTTCCTCTACCCCCCCTTTCCTCACCACCTCTTTACCAGAGGGATGGACTCCATTCCTATCTCTCTCTTTCTCCGCCTTGCGTCGTTTTATTCACTTGCTTCTTTGGCGCCCGCAGCTTTCACCAAGGCCTGCTATAGGAGCTTGTGCCCCTTTGCCTCTTTCTTTCTCTCTCTCTCTCTCCCTCCCTCCCTTCTTTTTCTTCGCCAACCTGGTCCCATTGGCCGGCGTCCCCGCGCAGGAGAGCAAGAGAGTCACATCTGCGCCCCATACCTCCTCTGCGAGGACGTTCCCCTCTCCCAGGCAGCTGCGGTGCAGGACGCCGGCCAGGAGAAAATGATGAAGCTCCACTCCTCTCCACTCAGGGCTCTGAGACTGAGTCTTACAGTCTCCGTTACACCGGAGTGCAACAGGTCCCCGCGTAGTTTCTAACACGCTGGAAGAAAAATACAGAAAAGCAGATGGTTGCAATGGAGTTCTGGCGTTTCCGAGGGTTTCTAAGTAGGGAAGAGTGTTGTTGGGCTGGTTTTGCTTACAGTGAAGTCCGATGCCAATGCACAACAAAAATAGGTGTTCTAGTGTCATTTAATTTCTCTCATACACACATACCTATTCAAACTGACTCTAATTCAGTATCTACAGAATCTACAACGATAATGGAACCACAAGAGGCTTTTTTTCTTGATTTTGTGAGCTTTGTTTTTTGAAGAGGAAGGAGAAAGACATTGGTTATATTTCTCCAACATACAAAACACACCGCAGCTAACAGTGAACACACATACTGGAACGTTGAAAAGCTCAGTTTTCTTGCCCGCGGGAGGAAGCCGCAGCGCTCGAGGTCACTCCGGGACGCACATGAAAAGATACTCGGAATTCTGCATTCAAAGCCCCACTTCGCTCCTTTCGGCGTTAAGTGCCCCACTGTTGGGTTTCATGAAGGTCTGGGGGTAAAATCGGTCTCCGGCTCCTCATCGCTCGTCTGCTTGTTTCTGTGAATGGAGCGCGGGTCTCTTGCGCTCATGTTCAGCTGTTCCGTTGTTCCACATATCTTACGTTCCCCGGCTGAATATCTTTCATATCCCAGAGAAGTGTGAGGAAAAAAAAAATACAGAATATTCTTTCTTACTGGAAAAATATGCTTTAGTTGTAATCTGGATCTGTCAGTATTATAACGCGTAAAGACACGTGTATGTAAGCAATATTGAAATTCTGTATTCAGTCAATCATAATACAAGTTGCAACCAGGGTTTCGTGTAGAATGACCAGTGATGATATGCATAGGCACGAAATAAGACGCAAATCAACGTTCAGAATAGTTTAAGAGCATAGAGTGTACATGTGTTACACAAATATTACAAATCGAAAACAATCACAAAATATTTTTGATCTTTGATAACATCGTAAACGGTTACATTTTAGAGTTCTTAATTATCACTTCCATCCGTCTAATTCTGCATTGTACTTATCTACATCGGTGTGCGAGACCTTAGAGGGATCCTGATCTCAGCGTGACTTTCGCTGCATGAATATAGGAAATTCGAACAATTATGATAAAATAATGAAAATAAATGAGTGGTGACGTTTGCAACCTAAAGACACAAATACAAATAATCAAAACAATAAACAATAGACAATAAGATAAATGCATTAAGGTTGCTCTAGAACATAATATAGAATAGAATTGAATAGAAAATGCAGCATCAAAGCTTTTAAAACCTAGAATTGGAGACCTGTTTCAATACGAAGGCTCATGTTTCTGATTGTTTTGTGGATGTTTTCATGTCTTTAACGTCTATAACTTTTGTCGTCTATATCTGTTGTCTTTCTTCTCAATGTGTGTGCAGCTTTTCTTAGCCGGGGCCCTGTTGAAAAACAGATATATAGCCTCTACCTGCATTTGGTTAAATAAAGCTTGAATAAAAGTCAAAATAAATACATGAGTAAGGGTCCATACCTGTCCCTCCAGTGTTCGGCGTCCTGCGGCGGCGGGCTCCAGAGGAGGGAGGTGTTCTGTCCCATGGGAGAGGAGGTGGGATGCGCCCGGACCTCCCGCCCGGCGTCCACGCAGCCGTGCGGGGCGGCCAGCTGCCCCTCACGCTACCGCTGGAGCCAGGACGAGTGGGGGCCGGTAAGGCACCGCCGAGGATCGGTTCCCGTCCGGTACGAGGGAGCAACAGAGCCTTCTGCCGAGGGGGAGGGAGGGGGAGCGAGGGAGGCAGGGAGGGAGGAAGATCCAAAGTCAGCTGATCACATTGTTGGCGTGTTTTTTTTGGGTTCATTCCCCACCGGCGCCACGCGTGACCGGGCTCGGTACCATTTTTTTCCCCCTGGCTTTATTTGTTCCGAAAGGAGGAGAGGTAGCAGCAGCAGAGGTATTTCCTCCTCCCTGTTCATATAATGCCACGCTGGAATCTGGGTCACTCACCACGCAGTGTGAAATCCCCCCCAATTAATGAAGAGTCTAAGTAGTCTTGAAAAGTGATTTTAGTGTTTCCCCCACCTGGCGCCGAGGGCTGTCTGTACATTCAGTTCATCTTGAAAAAAGTGTGTGTGTGTGTGTGTGTGTGTGTGTGTGCGTGTGTGCGAGCGTGCGTGTGTGTGCGCGTGTGTGTTGGCGTATAATACTCTAGATGGCCCAAAGACAGAAATCTTTGTCAGACCTTGAGCTATAAGTCAATGGCTACATATACTGTATATGCGTGTATGTATATATATATATATATATATATATATATATATAAATTAATTAATAATCAAGTTAATGAATTAAAAACATTTAAAAACAGTCTAAAATAAAAACCTACTCTAATATACAATAAAGTCTTTGACCATAGTACCTACTCACCACTACTCATCGGATGCTTAATTTAGCAAAATAAATACTTGACAGGATGCTCTAGTCGCACCCTACTATAGAACTTTTTTTAAGCACAAAATTGAATATATGACTGTCCTCTGATGTAACCCACTAATCCTGGTCATGATATTAACACAAGATGCAATTAAATTACTAGTACAGGTAGTAGATGTGACTTAGCGCCATCTACTTGTTTAAATCGGCACAAAGCGCGCAGCGAGGACGCTGGCGTAGATGAGTGCTTTTAGTGGCACACTATAAAGAAAATGCGAGCGCAAAAAGAAGGGTGGTCCAATCCCCACCTGCCACTGCGCGCTGACTGGGCGGAGCCTGTGAAACCACGCCCATTTTCAAACTTCCTGTGGTGGAGACCCCTCTTCACCTCCACTCCTCATCCACTTCTTGCCATTTTCTTAAATTGTGCAGTGGTTGCAACGAGGCCCAGACCAGGATGGTGAAAAGACACTTTAATAAAGATGTGCATTTTAAATTATTGAGAAATGCGTATCATCAGCAATAACGATGGAGGCTCCCCCAGGCAGCACGGAGCTGCGTGGCTCACAATAACAGTTCCAGGTATTGGGGATGTTTGACAGTGGCCAACATACAGCATGAAGAGTGACGAGGCCCAGATGCGCCACGCCGCCTCTGTAAGAGCCGAGTGTGCCTGATGCAAGTCAAAGCCCGGCAAGTGTGTCATAACACTGCGGCTGCTGTGTACACGGACTGGGATGAAGTCAGAGAGAGAGAGAGAGAGAGAGAGAGAGAGGAGGCACGGATCTCCAGATAGAAGTCGTTAGTCTGCTAAAAGTGAGGAGTTCACAGCAGTAAACACCCGGAAAAAAAACAAACAAACAACAAAAAATGTTTCTTGGGTCATGAAAGGGTGGACACGGAAATATCAAACGATTTCATGGAAACCATCTGTTTGAAAAGCGGCGGAGGGGTTTCCCTCGCCGTCTCTTCCGGATCAGTTTTCAGAAAAAAACCCACCACTGATCCTGAACCCTTCTGGTTTGACACGATTCCTCCTCCCATGCTCTTATTCTGTCAAAGTTTTGATATTTTGGGATATTTTGGGTTTGTACCAGTGGTTTTTACTCCACCTTTTTTCTCCAACACACTTTCCCAGTACTTTGGTAAGGTACACTTTGATGATTTCTCTTGCTTATTTGGGTCCTGGCAGAGGCAAAATTGCCAAATAAATAATAACAAGTGAAGTTTTTAACAACTGCATTTCTTCCGTCCGCCACCGCAGTGCAGTAAGTCATGCGGGTCGGGCCGCCGGCAGCGGGGCCTGCAATGTGTGGACCAGAACCAGGACGAGGTCCATGAGACTTACTGTCGGAACCAGATCAGACCCCCGGACTCAGAGAGCTGCAACACCCAGGTCTGCGAATTCATCTGGGTGACCGGGGAGTGGACGGAGGTGAGGAGGACTTTGTATAGGTGGACAGTCATTTCATCTTTGGAATCAATATGGTCGACGTGTGTACAGTCTGTCTGGTCAATTAAAGTCGAAAAGGAATAATTTTTTTTTTTTTTTTTTTTTTACGTTTATCCCTGTGTTATACTCACCTCTCATGCAGTACGTAGGTTGTTTTCATTCCTGCAGCAGTTCAGCCTTTTCTCCATCATCAGGAGTTCAATGCAAGTAATGGGGGACAAATCACTCCACATTCACTCCACAGTTCAAGCAAAGCTAACATGATGCCACAGCAGTTGTTTATTTTATTTTTATTTTTATTTTTATCATGCGTAGTATGCGTAGTAAATTCACAGGGAAAATAGCATCACAATTCAGCAGGTCACCCATTTGGGTGTAACACCAGCTCAGCAATGAAAATAACACCAGCAAGCAAATCATTTAGGAATGAAAATTAATGTATTTATTTTTTAAATAATGCCTGAAATTTGTAAAGTCAGACTGCTGTGTCTGACTGTTACTGGGACACAGATTGTCCATTTATGCCCCAATACTTTGAACTCCTGATGGAGACGACGACTGCTGTACATGAGCACCAACTATAAAACGGGGATAAACTTTAAAAAATCCAAAGTATTCCTTAACAACAATTAACAAACAAGTGTTCTTGAACGGGATTTTTTCTCTCAACCTGCAGTGCTCGGCGAGCTGCGGTCCAGGCTACAGCCGGCGCCTGGTCTCCTGCAGCGAGGTGCATGCCGAGAACGACAACTATGAGTACGGCCATCAGTCTACGTCCAGCTGCCGCGGGAACCCCCCAGAGAGCTCCATGCCTTGTAATCCGGGCCCGTGCTTACCTCCGCAGGAGTGGAGGGTCGGAATTTGGGGACCGGTGAGTAAAACTCAGCAGAAAATGTTCTATTTATTACAAAGTCAATACTTCTTTTTCTTTCTGTCCATTCATTTATTATTAAAGGTGTTTTGACGGATGGGGCCCGTTGAGTCTGCATGCTGGATTCGAACAGCAACAACAAACGCAGACCTAATTTATTAATAGTACTTTTGAATGAATTTTGTGTTGAATGCCAAAGTTAGAATTTGTGATTTATCATATTAAAATGTATTTCACCTCAACAAACCATTAAGGAAGATTTACCATTTACAATGGTGTTGAGTTACAACAGAAATTTAAATACAATCAAATGCAAATATATGCCTTTAAGATTAGAATAAAAGATTATATAAAAATATTTAAAATCAATAAAAAACAATAAGACAAAATCAATTAAATCCAATTAAATAATTAAGCAAAGGATTAAAGTAATCAATGAACTTAATATTAATTAAATTAATTTGAAGCAATTTTTAAAAGAAATTACGTACAAAACACATAAGGTCTCAGATCAAGCTCTCACCACAAATGGGAAATAACTTTTTCTTTGAGTTTTTACTGGTCTTTCACCAGCATGCGGGTCATTTGTCGGTTTGATCATTGGCTCTGACAGTACAGTATAATGGAATCATTAATAATGAAAGGCTCCCTCTCCCTGCCCTGCAGTGTTCGGTCAGCTGTGGGGAGGGGACGATGGAGAGGACGGTCCAGTGTGTGACGGAGGACGGACAGCGGAACCACCGGTGTCCAGCGGACATCAGGCCAGAGAGCAGGACCGTCTGCGGCGGCAGTAACTGTGAGTCCGGAAGGTTGAGGTTGGCGTGCGTAGCTGCATCTCAAATGCAGCACAGCGGTACCCTGTGTTGTGCTGGGTCCAATATTGACTTCGTTATCAGTTAGAGCTTGACCTGGTCTACTTATCTCTGAGATTTGGCCACAAGGGGGAACGCTTTATGACCCAAGACGAACATCAAAGTTTTATTTGCTGCCCAACAGGGTCAACATCCAACATCCGTGTGTGTGTGTGTGTGTGTGTGTGTGTGTGTGTGTGTGTGTGTGTGTGTGTGTGTGTGTGTGTGTGTGTGTGTGTGTGTGTGTGTGTGTGTGTCTCTTTTGCCTTCCAGGCCATTTGCCTGCTGACTGTCAAGAGGTCCAGAACATGAACGGCCCGGTCTCCGATGGCGAACACCTCCTCAACATTCAAGGAAAAGCACTTAAGGTAACATTGCAGGATCTTATCGTGTCTGAAATGTGCAAAGTAGCCTTTGTGAAGCATGGGTACAGGGTAATTGGAGGGAGAGAGAGAGAGAGACAGAGAGAGAGAGAGAGACGAAATTGGGAAGCTAGTCTAAATTAGGGCAGGTTGGTGGAGCAGTGAGCATTGGCCATAGCTTTCAAGACTTGGGTTCAAATCTTGTGTGGATGCACAAAGGCAGTCTTTAAAGTGGCGATCCAAAAGATCCTCTGTGTTGGGTGGATTACACTATAAGTCGCAGAATTCCATTGAAAATTGCCAGGGCTTTTTTTTTTTTTTTTTTTTTTCCCCTCTACATCCAGGTTCAACCGGGTCTTCGCTTTAAGGCGACAGAAAGTAGGACTTATTTTCATCGATTGATTTGTCTTGTTTTCTTTGTCACGTTAGGTGGTGGACCCCACCACCAACAATGGAAACAGCACATTGAGGAGCACATGCATAACACAAAGACTGTTTCTTATTAAGTGCCATCTAAATAAAGTATCAAATAGGGGATATTTTTTTTAACGAAATAATCTTATGGATTACCACTTTAAATTAGATTTGACAAAGGGTTTAAAAGATCGAGCGCTTGGACAATTTACTGCATTCTTCGTTTTACTCACGTTATCTTTCTTTCTTTCCCTTCTTTCCCTTCCTCCTCTTTTCCCTTCGCCTTCCCCCCCGATGCAAACCTTTTACTTTCCCTACTCCTTTCGGGTTGTGTACCCCCCCTTCCTCTCGCCTCAGGTCTACTGTGCAGGAATGCAGACGGAGGGGCCGCAGGAGTACATCACACTGACGGCTGGGGAACGGGAGAATTTTTCAGAAGTTTTTGGCTTCAGGTGAGCGGCTAATGGGCGATTATACGTGAGAACGGCCTGTTTTTTTTATGATACCGCAGGGACTCCTGGAAAACGGATTAAAGAGATTGAACTGTAAATTCATTTGAGCCGCGGAGGAGTGAGGTTGATTGAGGCCAGTGTGTGTGTGTGTGTGTGTGTGTGTGTGTGTGTGTGTGCGTGCGTGCGTGTGTGCCTGTGTGTCCTCCAGACTGATAGACCCCAACCAGTGTCCGTACAACGGCTCCAGGAGCGAGGACTGCCAGTGTCGGAGAGACTACACGGCGGCGGGGCTCTCCACCTTCTCCAAGGTCCGCCTGGACCTCGGCAAGATGCACATTATCAGTGGGTTGCACACACACACACACACACACACACACACACACACACACACACACACACACACAGAAACCAACTTACATCAATTCTCTCAACAACACCCTGAGCGTTAATTACGGCAATGCTATATCATCACTCTCGCTAAATGACATCATAACGCTAAGCACCGCTTTCTTTGCTTACTCTGAAATGAGCCTCCTCCTTCTCCATTTAATTATGTGCATACTTGTTGGGGCTAATTGGCTCAAGATGTCTTATAGGCTTGTTTGCAATGCACAATTAAAAGGCTGCAGGGGTTAAAAAAAATAAAATTGCACAAAGTAGACAAACTCTACCCGGTGTTGCCTCTTGCCTGACCCTAAAAGTAAGGCTTTGGATTTGTACTAAATTTAAGTTACATTTGTGAGCTATTATTATTATTATTATTATTATTATTATTATTATTATTATTATTATTATTATGTTTATTATAGTACAGTATTATCAGTATATTGAGGGTGCTTGGAAATTCAAACAAGTATTTCTCAGATGTTGAGATGAGTTGGCGTTTTCTTTTCCCATGGTGTTTGATCTCCCTGTTGCTCCGTGTCTCGGCCTCTAGCCACTGACTGGCAGTTTGCCGTCACCCACCAGGGCCACCCAGTTCCCTTCGCCACGGCTGGAGACTGCTACAGCGCCACCCGCTGTCCCCAGGTGAGGACCTCCAGGGAGTGCCGGGTTCCTCCTCGTTGCACACGTCAAAGCTTTAGGAAACAGTACAGTTTAAAAAACAGGAATAAATGGCAATATATAATAAACAAAAAAAAGACCAAATATATTGAAATGTTTTCCAAAAAAAAGATCTGAAAATATGTGTGAAAAACATAAAAAAAATACATATCTATTAAAAAGTTAAAGAAATGGAATAAACATTATTCCATTTTAAGACAATAAACAATGAACCTTCTGGGCAACATACATTTGTACATATACTGTGTGTAACGGGGGGAAACTAAATTTTTATAAAAATATACAATATATATATATACACACACAATATTATGTAATATGTCTATTATGTACTTGTTTCGAATCACTTTCATTCTCAAATTAGGCATTAACTGTAGAGTAAATCCTTCGTTATTCACAGTGAGCAGGTCTTCAACGGCCTGACCCTTAAACCTAATTTAAAAAATATGCAGCATGAACCTCAAATCTCCGCTCTCATCTCTAAGTAATTATCCGATGGATCGTCCGCATGCACCAAAGTGCGGAGTCCTCTCCTGAAATAAAGTTTACGGCACATGGAATGTGCCTCAAATGTCCATAAGCAAAAACACTCGGCAACATTCGGCAACATCATTTCAACCTATAATGTCAGCATCATTCCCGGCTTTGGAATATGGGAAATGAGTGGAGATGGCATCTCCAGGGGACGATTGCCGCTTGTCACGGACCGTTAAAGATCAACTTTGCAAAGCATCCCGATCATTGTCGACGTCGTCCGAGTTGTCAATACTGTTATTACAAAGCTATTACACCTCTATTCCATTATGTAGTGAAAAGCTGACTATAGTGATCTGAAGATAGTGTTGCACATAAGCACACAGACACTTAGAGGTGTGTATGTATAGGTGTTTGTTTATCTGTGTGTGTCGTGTGTGTGTGTGTGTGTGTGTGTGTGTGTGTGTGTGTGTGTGTGTGTGTGTGTTCACTGCACGCTAGTGTGTATGTACCAGCTTTGCAAAATGTTTACGTGCATCTGTGTGTTTATGTGAGTGCGTGTCATCTGTCTGCACTGGGTTTTTATGTGATTCCACGTGGGCCCCCACTGCCACGCCCCTCCCCCCGGTCCCTCGTTGCTCCCAATCTGCAGCCCAGATGACCCGACTCCTCTCGGTGCCGACGCTCAGACAGTAGCACCTAAGCGCTCGGAAAAGCCTGTAAATAATATCCAGGAGAAAGTAAAAAAAAAGGCCCTTGAATGCACCCTCTGACTAAGTTTCCTCCCTCCTGCTGTTCCACCACTCTCTGGAAGCTGGAACGAGGACGCCCATCAAAATGATTGTTTTGCCTTTATTTGGCCTTTGTTCCCTCAATGAGAACTTGCCTGTGTGTATTGCGGAAGACCTGTCCGCTCTCCGGTGGTAATTGGAGGTTTGCCGCCAAGGAAATCTGAGTGCTGAAATTGGTGTCGCTCGGGTAGTTTGTGGCGGAACGGCGAAGTTCAAGAAATGCCGAAACGACTTCAAACCTCAAAGTTGCGCGTCGCCTCCTCCTCCGTGATCTCCGTGGCTCCTGGGTGCGGCGGCGACGCAACCAAGAACTCTTTTAGGGACCACGAAGGTTCCCGTCTAGGAGGTTTCACTCCTAAATTGTTCCTTGTTTTGTTTCTGTGGCGGCCGTGTCTGCCCATTTGGCAAGGCCCAAAATGAAAAAGGTTGGCACACCTAGAGACTCCCTTTAGCTTTATTTATCATCCACGCCATCAACAGTATTATCCGCCAACCCGCTTCACGCCTCGAAGGCTGAAGGCTCTTTTGCGTCCCTTCCTGAGGTTTCCTCCCTTTTCACGTCTTGTTATGAGGCCTTCCAAATGCATTTGCCTTTCCTTGACTCGTCCACTCTGCGGGGCTTCTCTCACGACACCTTCCTCCTTCCTCCCTTCCTCACCCTCTCTCTCAGGGCCGGTTCAGGATCGACCTTTCGGGAACCGGTCTCCAGGTGGCCGGGGACACCAGCTGGATCTCGCAGGGAAACTACGCGGTGGCCAACGTAGACAAATCGCAGGTACTGCGTCGCGTCCAGCGGCAAAGCTCTCAACTCCACAGCCAGGTTTTAATTCAAGGCTCCGCAAATGTCTGGAAACGATCCGTAACATTCACAGCGAGATGCAAAGGCGTTCGTGGGGCAACTAAGTAAGGAGGGTTAGTTATGCAAAGTAATAATGACCTCGAGTGTTTGTCTACTTGTCCTCTGGCAGCTCGCTTTCATTCCACTCTCTCCCTCCACACAAGGCTTCTTCAACTCCCTCATTTTATCCTCTATTCACTATTCAGTCCTGATACCACTCACACTTCATCCGTCCAAGCCTCCCTCCCTCCTTCCCTCCTCTCCTCCCGCTCTCGGGGGCTGTAGAGGGCGTTCTGGGCACGGCCCCAAGTGGGCTCCATATCCACTGCTCCTCCAGCTCCTCGAGAACCCGCTGGGAGAGGCGCCGTAATAGGCAGCTGCTTTCTCAAGTGCAGCGTCCTCCTCCTCCTCCTCCTCCTCCTCCTCCTCCCTCTTTTGAAATGGAGATCGCGCCGGAGAGCGAGCGCTTTCCTTTCGGCCGGACCCAAACCCGCCCCCACCTCACCAAGATTAAAAAAAAAACAAAAAAAACGTGAGGAAGCCGAGAGTGTTCGCAGTCGGATCCTCGCTAGGGGGCCGGTGCCCGGGCGCCGTGTTCTCGATGACACTTCCCGGAAGCCAGGTTCTGCCAGTCGGACCTGTAGGGGTCACTTCAGACGGAGAACGGAAAAGACACTCATGCTAATGACGTCGCTGACCTGCCCGGGATTAATAACTTTGGGGTTTTTTCCCCTGCTCGTTTATTCAGGGAGAGAGGGAGGGTTGGTGTTTAATTGTGGCGTTCGTCCGCTCGGGTCTCAGTTTTCGCCACTTGCCAATCTTTCTAAGAAACAAAGCCAATTGCGATGCCTCCGGAGCAGCCTCTAATATAAGGTTATGTACTGTGAGCGCTGAGAAACTCAGTCCACTTCAAAGTAAATCATCTCCTTCCATCCTTTGTTTTTTGCGAATCGGTTGATTTTCCAGGTATTCATTGACGCTGTGTTTTCAGATCATTGACTTGGAGCGCCTTGAAACGGTAACGTGTGTTCAGGGTCTGCTCCGACACCTTCCACAGTGCAAACACCTTGTGTTGCACAGTGGTTGTAAAAATATATGCCCACATTTCAGTAGCCAGATCCCACGTCACAGTATCATTTAAGGCAATAATACATCTATTACGGGGGCAAATGATTTGTGTGTAGTCGTGACACGGTCTTGGCTCTTTATATTCAGCTGTTGTAATGCGCTGTGAGCGAGGGAGGGAGGACGTCCGGTGAACGAATATCAAAAGAGTTGGTGCAGCTCCGAGTTGTGAATGGGGTTCTCAGAAGAATAATTTCATTCTGTCTCAATGATTCCTTTTGGTGGAAGAATGCAAGCTATGGATCCCAGAAATTCTCAAAAAAAGCTCTGAATCTTCTTCTTCTCTTCCCTTAAATGTAGTGTAAAACGTAAATCCGTCACATTATGAATTATGCCAAATAACTTGGCCCTTTTTTTTTTTTTTTTTTGGCTTTGACGTTAATTGAATCCTCAGTGATTATTTTCCGTTTTGAGTTGAACATTCACATGTCAGAGTAACTCCTGAGTTTTACGCAACAGCTGCAATTCCTGGTGTGTCCACAGGATGGTAGCAGAGTTACAGGAATGTGTGGCGGCTACTGTGGGAAATGCACTCCATCCTCTGGCTCTGGGCTGAGGGTGTCAGTGGCCTAGACACTGTCCCCATCACACAGGTGAGATATGCATCAATGAAATAAAATCTAAAGCCATATCTCTTCCAGATAACAATTTAGGATTGACATACAGTTTATTTTCTTTCTCCGGCATTGATCTATTCTTTCCCTCCGTTTCATTCTCCTCGCAGGTGTTTCCAGCTGCCTGCCGTTCTTCCTCATTTCAGTGGTGCTACAGCCAAAATTCAGGCTCAAATCCGTCCTCTTCCAGACGACCTCCTCCCATCCCACGTGTATTTAATGTAAATTAATGTGGTGTAAGTACTGTACAAAGCATGGTAAAAGTGAATTATTTATTATATCCTACTTTTATTTTTATATTGTACTATAATTTAATGTTTTGTATTTCCAAGAGTCCAGTTAAAAAAAAACACACACAAGTGCCTCTAAGAGACCTGCCAAAATGTGCCTTCGATTTTGGACTCCTTCCATTTGAATGTTTTTATCGTTCACCATAAACCCATGCCATCCGCTGCAAAGGCCATATGCTCCCTTTGGCCTGATGTAGCTTTATTCTTTATCCACTTCTGTCATTATAACGTTGATCTGGTTGAACAGTGGCTTTGGTTTCCGGGTGTCTCCAGACTTCAGGCTTAAATCTGGAGTCCAGACATTATGGTTTTGCTGAATGTCGCCATTGCGCTTCCTCACACCTCAAGGGGGTCCATAGTGCACAGACCCAGTGAGAGCAACCGGAGGCCACTTTAGTTCAGTTTAGTGCCTTGCTCCAGGGCCCGCCGACCACTGTGCTCCACATGTCCCTAGACCTGGTCCACATACCATCTAGCCAAGCCAGTCAGGGGTGGTGGTGGTGGACGTACTCAGAGCTTTTTCTGAAGTAAGAGTACAAACACCCTGACATAAAATGACGACATTAAAAGTGAACGTAGCGCACGGGCATTTCCACTTCAGTAAAAGTACATAAGCACTTGCTGTTACACGTGCCTAAGCAAAAGTACTTGAGCCTACAATACGGTACATAGTTGGATCCACTCAAAAAAGAAATTGCTTTAAATTGTACAAACATTGTTTTTTTTTTTAAGGTTTTCTCAGCTTCATATTAACCCTTTCATCGCTCCAATTTCTTTTTTCTCGATTTAGTAAAGCAATTTTTGAAAGTTGATCCGATGATCCAATTTGTTTTTCAGCGTAGGTGGTGTGGAGCTAAAAAAAAATCATTATTCCGCAGTTTGATGGATTCCGTCCCTGATTTTGATATTATGTACAGTGTATATAAATATAAATCCTGATTCAACAAAAAAAACCAAAAAGAATGAAAAAAGTGCTGTGTTCGAAATGTAACAGTGCAAAAAGTACATACATAGGAGAGGAGGGCTGTGGGCATAAAGCACCGATGGGATCCACCTTCAGACATCACAGACGTGATGCGGTGTGTGTGTGTGTGTGTGTGTGTGTGTGTGTGTGTGTGTGTGTGTGTGTGTGTGTGTTTTCTTGTCTCAGAGGTAGGAGCAGTGATGAGGGAGTGCCATTAGTGTTTGTCTTTTACTGAGCGGACATGAAAGCAGTGAGCTCTGGCCTCGGGCCAGTAGAGATGTATGGATAGATACTGTGGATAGATGAATCCACTGTTCCCACTCTGGAGACACCACGCAGACTGTGGAGGGCGGGGACCCCTCCAGCCTCACGCTCTCTGACCAGATGCTGCCAGTGTCCCAAATAATCTGTCCAATACTGGGTTTGTGGGATTTTTAATTTTCAATTTTTTGGTTCATCCTCTTATTTGTGGCAATATCAGATATCAGGGTACCTTTTTTTGTTTGACCATTTTCTGTTCATATGCATTGATATTTTGTTGTTGTTGTTGTTGTTGTTGTTGTTGTTGTTATTGTTGCTGTTGTTGTTGTCAGGTCAACGTCATGTTTTCAAGGGCTTCCAAGGAATTGACAAGTAGAAAGGAAAGCCTTAATTCCATCCTTGTTTTATGCATCTTTCGAAAAACCACTGCATGTCAGCTAGGGTACGCGCGTATCAAACGTCCCCTATATAGCTAAAACCCATATCTGTATTATGTAAGTATTTTATATATATATATATATATACATATATGTATGTGTGTGTGTATACATATTATATATATATATATATATATATATATATATATATATATATACACAGTATATGCAGAAATGCAGTACAATGTACAATGTACAGCCCACGTACCTCCTCATCGTGCCACATGCACGACATACAGCCAAAGGGAACTCTACAAACAATGTCAAGGATGCCGTATCACGGTGCAGTCCTAGGATTTCTCAGGTGCTATAAATAAAGGGATGTAAAGGATATTTAATTGTATTTATTCAACTGAACTATTTTATTTGACTTTTTTTTTTCACCACGTGTATCAGGTTATTGAAAAGTCGTAATAGTTTCTCTGAATTTGAATTTATGATATCATTTTTTTTTTAAATGCACATATTTATTATGCCTTGTTTCTGAATGTACATACAGCTTTTTGGGGGGCGACTGGTGATTTATTTCCTCACTGTCCGTGTTTCTGTGTGGTTTGTCAAAAGCGTGCCATGTCACATCCATCCATGAGGTCCATTAGGGAATTATACCTGAGTAATAAAACACTTTGCCTCCAGTCCCTCTGAGGTCATTTCTTGCCGATAAATGATGTCCACGCTCCAGGTCGTCCTTGGGGTGTGAGTTAACTCCGACACCGGAACGGGCGGACAGTAACGCTGATATGTACGAGCCATTAACGTCCGGCCGCTTCCAACTAATGGTCACGGCACACTTTCCACTTTCCATTAACGTCTGGAGCGTTCATGGTGGACTCAATCTGACAATACGCTCTGAGAAATGGTCTCCCTGTGTTGGTTTACTTGTTTACATCATCCAGGTGTAGGCCCGGGTCTCCATTCATCAATTATTAGGCCGTTATTTCGATATAACTCAACAAGGTCAACTGAAAGTGGCTCTGAATGTATTATGAAGTTCATTTTTGGATTGCCGTTTTATTTCAAAAATAGTTTTTTTCAAATTACTGTGTTTATTGCTTCTCACATTTTCTTAATAAGAAGTTCTAAATTCATTTATTAATGTAAACACACCATGTGCATATTTTACTCTTGATGGAAACGGCTTTAGTATTTAAAGTGGACATAGCTGGAGTCATTTGTTTATTAGTTTGTTTATTTATTTAGTTTTACATGTTTTTTGAGGTTATCTTTATTTAACGTGGATGGCTTGACGCACAGTAAACAAGTACACACTCAGAGTTGGGAGCCAGGAACAAACTCAGAATAATGCCATCAAATGTCCTTGTAGTTGTTTTGCAATCTCTGAATAATAATAATAATAATAATAATAATAATAATAATAATAATAATAATAATAATAATATTACTAATAATAATATTAATAATAATAATAATAATAATGTTAATAATAATAATAATAATAATAATAATAATAATAATAATAATAATAATAATAACAATTACAATAAAGATAATAACAACAAACAAACAAAAAAAATAATAATATTATAGTAATAATAATAATAATAACAATAATACAACCTTGGGAATACTACCATCACCATATAACTGAACACTGTATAAAATGTGTGAACAGGAGGTCTCATCTCAGGTTTGGTGCTCATGAGATATACTGTGTATATATATATATACATCTCCCTGTCTCTCTGTCTGTCTCTCTCCCTTTCTGTCTTTTTTCCTCTGTCTCTCTGTCTCTGTCTCTGTCTCTCTCTCTCCCTCTCTCTCCCTCCCTCCCTCTCTCTCTGTTTCTCTCCCTCCCTCTCTCTCTCTCTCGCTCTCTCTCTCTCTCTCTCTCTCTCTCTCTCTCTCTCTTTCTCGCTCTCTCTCTTGTTCTATGGTGAGTCAGAAAGGTTCATGTTACACCAAACCTGTCGGATGCAACACTGATCCTTTTCATTAAGAAAACGTTTCATCGCCTATCGTCGGATATCTTTTTTAACTAAATCGAGCTGCATTGCATGGAGATCCCTCCAAACCCGGACCGGGGTGTTTTGTGATAATCTACCGCAGGAGGTAATATGTCACGCTCTCTGGTTCAGAACTAAAAAAAACTGACTGATTGTATTTATACCCCAGGTATTGATGTCGACTCCGGGACGAGAGCTGTCCCGGATAATAAGCTACTAACACGGCTTTACAGTAATGGGAGGGAAGCGCATGCGTGCCCCCTCCACCTCACCCTGTGTTTCCTAAACTCTCGGGCGTCTCTGCGGGTCCCTCGGGGAAGGCCTTATCTGGATTTGACACCGAAAAACAGCATCAGCAAAAATGGAGGGGTGGTTGACAGATCCTCCGTGTGTTTGACTTTTGTATCTCCGTCCTGAGTGGGTGAGATGTGCCGATCTCCATTGTGCAGGAAGGAAATGTAGTGATGTAGTGTCAGGTAGTATCTTCCCATCAGCAACCATGGAGGGAATGCACCTTTATTTATTTGCAGGGAAAAGGTGAGGGGCACATATTTGATATGGGACTTCTCCTCCAAGACGAACTAACGCGAAGGACAATGATTTCCCCGGTTGCAATGGATAAAGATAGCGATAAAGAATAAAAAAATAAAAATAATCTCATTAAAACCCCAATAAGCAAAAGCCCTCGTGGGACTCGTGGAAGATCTCGAGTTTCATCGCCACGGTGGTTAACATTGGGTTGGAGGTGAAATCCATGGCGTTTGAAATAAAATATAAAGGGTTTTTTTCAAGTCCGCTTGAAAACCCTTCTAGTCGTGGAACGAGAGAGAAAACACTGGTTTAGCGGGGAGGAAAAAAGCCTCCCCAGATATTTCCTTCCGCCATCGCAATCATTCCCATCCCTGGAGGTCATCTGACAGGACTTTGAACCGGGGCTGAGTCCCCGCCTTCCAACTCGCTGCACACACACAAACAACTAGGATTCCACCATCGCTCTTTGTCCAGTTGTTCTAGGAGCGAGGGGGTGAGCGAGCGGGCGAGTGAGTGGGGCTTTTTCAGCCTCTCTGAGAATTATCTTCGTTGTCAGGGTTGTTTTATCAATCTTTTGTTGTTGTTTTTCTTGGACTCATCAAACCGAGCATCTCTAGCTGATCTGTCCTCCGGACCACAGAATGAAAAGGTTGTTTTTCTTCCCATTAAGACCAAACGCCATCATTTTTCTGAGGAGTCATTTGGTCTGGACATAGTCGCACCTTTCCTGCAGCGTCTCGCTCTCGAAACGGTTACTTTTGGTAAAAAATGAAGGCCAAAGACAAATGGAGGGTTCTTTAAGAGTCAGAGTTGCTGAATTCAAATCCATTTTGTGACTGAGAAGGCCTTCCTTTTCAGAGTGATGGCTTTGAGAAGTCGTCATATGGAGGAGGGGGAGTGCAAAATACGCACATTTGCCCTTGGTAACAGGCAAAGACAATGCCGAATGACTGCCGAGCGCCAAGGGTGCTCTATAGGGGGCAAGTCCACTCTGCAGTTTATTTTGTGTGTCAAGTGTAGGCTCGAAGCGATCCAAGATAATGTCACCAGGACAGAATGGAATACAATGGTTCACCAAACTCCCCAAAGTGTAGGTTGCAACTAATGACGCTCCAATTCATGCAATTGTATTACAGGTGCTCCTCACTGACCAGCTCTCTGACCAGTCTGTACTGTACGCTGTGTACAGTACCACGGTGTCTCAGCGTCAAGCATCTCATCACGCATCACCCTTTATACACTATATATACTACATGTACTATATATACTATATACATTATATACACTTTGTATACTAAATATACTATATACACTATATATACTATATACACTTTATATACACTATATACACTATATATACTTTATACACTCTATATACTATATACTCTATATATACTATATAAACTATATATACTATATATACAATATATATACTATACACACTATATATACTATATATACTATTCACTCTATACATCCCATCACTCGTCACAGTTCTCAGCCTCCAATATATCTCACTATTACTATACTATATAATATATATAGTATATATATAATATATTCTATATTACTACCCTGTGCTGCCCAGGTGCTGGGCCTCCAAACCCGGGACGAGTGGTAGCCCCCCCCCCCCATTTAATTGTCAAAACTTAAAATCTCTGTAAAGTGAATTGAGTGATTTGTTTCTAAACACATGATACATGTTATAAAGTAATTGCTGAAAACATGTGAAAAGACTGAACGGCGTTCGTTGTTCGGGCCTATAGTTAGCAATCGAATCTAATCTCATCTAAAAATCACGACTGGATGGCGTGGAGCGGTCGGCGTGGCCCCACCCCTCACACCACATGGACCCCAGTTCCAGGTGGTGGGGATCTTTCTTCACCCCAAGGTGCTGCTTCTGTTCAGTTTGCCGAACCACAACTCAGCTACTGGGAGTGGCGGACCCTGGCACCATAAGTGGAACCAGCATAGAGAGGAGCACGTGCGTGGCAAAGATGAAATTTAGTCGATGTTTCTTATAAAGTGCTATCTTTAAAAAAAAAAAAAAGAAGTATGGGATTTCTGTAACAAAATCATTTCACTGATTTCTACTTTAATTAATGGACTGTTGGTTTATAATGAAAATATCCAGCTATTCCATTGGCTCTGGGACGGTGGCGGGCGGAGCAGCTTCATTCATTCATCAGGCGGCGTCGTGGGATAGGAGTGAGCGGCGCTTGGAGTCCTTTGCGCATGCGCCCGGGGGGATCTCCAAGGGGGCTCCCGTGCGCCTTTGGCGGCGCTGGGAAGTTTGTTGTCGCCGACACCAGCGCGTCATGTTCAGCCGCAGCTCCAAGAAAAGAGATTCCAGCAGAGCGGTACGTAAAGCCGTCACGCTGCGAAATAAAATACATATTTACATTCAATGTCCTTTTTTTTTTCCCGGTTTAAAAAAAGAGACAGTTGTTGCTGAATTGCTCTTTGTGCGAGGTGCGTCGCGTTGCTTAACGTGATCGGTTTTTTTTTTAAATTTGTATTATTGTCAGTCGGTTCTCTATGCTGTTGGAGAAAGTTACACCTCTTCATGGGAGATAACATACTTGGACATTGTCTGATTAACCTACATCATTTAGATATTGGACTCCTGAGGGGTCCTTCCAAGGCGTCCCAGGGGGTCCCCATCAATTGTCTCATTTACAAGACGTGAGCCTTGTTAGAGGATTTACAATAATGTTTTTTGAGGCTGTTTTGATGATAGTTTCACTGCTTTCGCCCTGACTTTAGTATAGATATGATGGATCAATCTCATAATAAAAATCTACTTCGATTCGGGTCCCAGAGATTAAATATTATCAGATGGGGTCCGTAATTTATTGCGTATAAAATTGAAGGGCCTTGATATAAAAAATGTCGACAATCACTGGTTTAGTGATGTGATGTTTTCATCCTAATAAATGTGTGTGTGTGTGAGTGTGAGTGTGTGTGTGTGTGTGTGTGTGTGTGTGTGTGTGTGTGTGTGTGTGTGTGTGTGTGTGTGTGTCTGTGGTTCATCCTGTCATTGTCAGATCTTGTACATTGACTAAATTGAGGGGATTTAGTATTTGCAACTCATGAGACTCATCAACCAAACATCCACCAAGTCAGCCTGGGAGTTGCGGAGGTCCCTTGATGCGTGTGGCTCACGGTGTATAGAGATGGTGAAGCACCGGCAGTGAAAGTCTTAATCCTGAACACTGTTTGTCCAAAAGCTGAACCCTGCAGATGCGCTACAGAGAGGACAGCCGTGCAACGCCTGTGGGGATCAGTGTCCCGGCTTCAACCTGCACAAATGGAGGTACGTCCTCACTTTACTTCACCCAACACCCAGAAACGGGAGGAGCCAAAATGCATGTCCAGCAAGGGCGGAGGGGTGGGGGCTTACGAACTGATGGGTCATTTGCTGCCTGGCCTTGGTCACACACAACCAATTTGGCTGATAAAATTGAAAGATCGACGGGGATGAGCGGAAGGACGCCCCTTGAGGTGCCCAAATACCTTCCACAGCACCGACCGTGCGTCCCGGAGCGAGGAGAGCCTTCGCTAGGCGTCCTCGCACAACCGTTTTCATTATGGGAGCTTACAGGGGCACAGACCCGGGTAATTGTAATTTAATGTGCTAACTCCGCTTTTATTGAACAAGGGAGGTGTAGAGTTTGTCTGGGTCTTTTCACTGGGAACACGCCAGCTCCCAGTGACTATATATACCAGCCACATGTATATTAGGTTAGTTTTTATTAGACTTATTCTGTGACCTGTTTATGTCCACAAACTATTGAGGAAGTTACCGAAGCTTCACAAGAGAAGCCCTTGTTCACATCCTCCTATGTGAATCGCTGTGATTATTATTTATTACTCGTATTTTTTTCTCATCCTTTGTAAGACTAAAGTGCACTATTGGAGCGGAGAACTGCTAAATCCCTCAGAACTGCTTACAGGTTAGGTATTAATCGGAACACATAATAGGGTCAGGGAACACAGTGAGTTGTGTATTAACTGGCAATTACTATCCAAGTGAACCTCAACAATCTTCAATGATATGCTATAATTCTGACAGTTTTGTTTGTAGTTCGCTATCTTTTAGACGGAATGTGGCTCAAAAATCCAAGAGAGAAAAGTTCATCTTTGTGGAGTTATTTACCCGAGGGATCGTCCATCTCTTCTGTGCCACTGAGCAAACTGTTGCAGGGGCCTGGATACCAGCCCTGAAGGCAGCCTCAGCTCTGTCTTTTTCTGTCTCGCAGTAAAAGCAAACACTTTTTTTTCGGAAGGCCTTTTCAACAGCCCAAGTGTCGGGAAGCGCCGCTTTGTGTGCGCAGGAGAAAGCCTGCTTTTACGACGGCAACAAATCTTTGTTTCTGAAGAGAGAACTTTTGTCAACCCTACAAACAGTCCCCCACCTCCACCTCCACCACCACCCGTACTGCGTTTCAAGCACGAAAACAGGTTTTCATGCTGATTGACGCAGATAGGGTTGTGATGCTTGCATTTTCGTGAGGAATGCAGTGGACTTTAGCTGACCTGAGGCTCGGCGATGGAGCGGCTCGTCCTGCGCCCCGGACCGTCTCCCTGATTTCAGTTAATTAAGTTCATTCAGCCAAGCTGTGGCTTAAACGGTTGCAAAGTTGGGGAGCAGACGCTGGCCACTAAAACCAGGTCTAAGGGTTTTGGCTGTCGTTGAGTATTGGCCATATCTCAAATTCCGCCATTAAAGCGACCCGTCTTTTTTGATCTTTCAACGTCTCATATTGTCATTGGAAGACTCCGTTTCTGAGAGAGCTCTTGCTTTCCCAATGAAGATGCGTCTGTACAAACCTTTCTGTATTTTTCCGTCGCTTTAATTTTAAGCCACGTGGCTTTATGATCGGAAATTGTTTCTCCGTGTCAAGGGATTCACTCGAAACCATCGGCCGGCCAGTTCGTGCGAGGTTTCCCAGCCCCCTTGTTGCATCCAGGACAGAACCAGGAGGCATTTAACTTGACTGGGCAGAGCTCTCGCAGTGAATTAGTCACGGGGAATGAAACTGGGTTATGCCAAGCGGTCCCACACAGCCCGGCCGTTCCTCGCACTGTTAACATGTTCGTTGCGGGGTCCGCTGAAATATTGATGCTTTCCTAAATATTCAAGAGGTGGGATGTTCAGCACGGTGGAAAGGCAGACGAAACCCCCCCTCCACAAACACACACACCTCCATTCTTCCTCCTCTCCTCTTCCGTGCTACCTCTTCATAAAGAGGTTTTTACTGCTGCACTAAGCCCGTGTCCCGGGGTGCATTGTGGCTGCTTTTTCAGTGGGTTCGGCCGCCCTGTTTCCCCTTTCAGGCGGAAGAAAGCGCCCAGCCAAGTGTCTCCTTGTTAAAACCAGCCAGGCCTACTAAGACCATCACCCACCGCAAACATTAATCCTGGACGTTAGTCGACGTTGACTTTTTGAAAGGTCATTTTGAGATATGACCTTTGGATTTCTACCGTGGAAACATTTTTTCCTCTCCTCTCAGAAAAAGCTGAAACGCTCAAGTTGAAGCAGCAGCCAGCTCCTATTTTACCACCTGCCTGTGTGTGAGTGTATTGCTGTAATTCGGTAAGCTGAGAAGGCAGGCGAGCGACGTGGGCACAATACGCGCCTTCTGAATTATTAATACTTGCTATTGGGCCGATTGATTTTCCCTGCGTTAATGAGTCTCATTACCAGCCTTATTAACATGATCTCTCTGTTGGCTGTGCTATCTGATCAGCACGATCGCATGACCCATTTCTATGCCTGTGTGTGTGTGTGTGTGTGTGTGTTTATGTGTGTGCATGCGTGCATGCGCGCGTGCGTGCGTGCGTGCGTGTGTGCGTGCTTGTACGTGCCTGTGCGTGCGTGTTAGAGCTGCATTGGAGAGCCCAGCCAAGGAATGTAAGTGCCGCCGCTGTTAATGCTAATGTTGGCTTAAAAAGGTTACACTTGACCTGTTGCTGGAGCTCGGTAACTGAATCAGAATGTAAGAGAGGATTTATACCGCGGCTTCCATTTGCAATTTCTTCATTTCCTCCTGCCGGCAGCGCGGTACCACTTCCCCGAAGGCAGCTGAGGTAAGTTCAAGTTCAGCTTTTTTTTGTTCTTTCTTTTAGCCAGAACTGTTTGCCGCTGGACAAAGCCCACTCTTGTATTCACTGAGGCCTTAGCTGGAGCCTCAGCGGGTTAAAAGTAGTGGAGGGTGTGGGGGTGGGGGGGGGGGGCACTGGTGCAGAACAACGGGGAGCAGGGTTGAGTTTTAACCTGAACCATGAATGGCTGCACTGACGTCTGTCCCCTCGGTAACCCAGTCTGATCTGCATGACACAGGCCCATCCTGCTATTCACAGTGTTAACAAGATGGCCTGCTAATAAAACTGTTAGGGGTGCCCGGGCATATGAATGGCCCTCCTAAAAGAGAGTGTGTAAGGGGGTCCAAGCTGTTTCAGCTCGGTTCGAGGTAATGAGAGTGAGAGACCGGAGTCAGGGGATTGAGAAAGGCAAGCGGCCAATGGCGCACAATAGAGGTTTTGGTCAATTTATAACTGTGTCTGTGCATTGCCAGGGAAATAGCGAGCCTTCAGTAAAGCTGTCTCTGAGCAATAAGGAAATAAAGCACTGATCTCCATCCCTACCGCTAGAGCCCACTTTTCTATTTATTTATTTATTTATTTATTCGCACAAAGGAAGTGACAAAACAAAAGTATATAAAAAAAACAAACATAGCAGGACTTTTGCAGGAGAGGTAAGAATCCCCAAAGGGTGTATAGTAAACCCGCTCCTCTAGGATTTACAAATACTATGGATATTTGTTTCCTTGACAATATGGGATAAAAGTAAGGGGGGGGGGGGGGGAGCGTTTATGTTGCAAATGGGAAATAGCCTCATTTTAAAGGGTCGTGTTTTGACAGGGATGTGAGCCCTGGTGATGGACGACCGATGCTCAGTAATAACGCAGACCGGGGCAGCTGCGAGAGCCTCGTATAAATCATCGATTGACCTTTTTGCATTCTCTGACACCTCGGTTCGACCCCATCTCGGGGCTTTTTCCCGTCCCCTCCCGTCGCTCCCTTTGGCTCTACCTTTTTCTCTGCGGCTCGGCTCAGCTCGGTAGCTCCCCTTCTATCTACCTCTGCGTGTTTTTTCCCCAGCTCCTTCCTCCCTCGCTCTCTGCCACTCGGATCAACTGGACGACACTCTGCACCGCGCCGTATTGACACGGAGCTCTGAAACCAAAGCCCTCGATCGGCTGCGATGACCCGGGCTCTTTTGTGAGGATTAGGCAGGGTGGTCAGGGAAACGGGGAGGTCGGCCGTGTGCATGCGGCCTGCTTTGCTTGCGAGGGGGCCGGGGAATGAATTCCAATTCCACTGGGAGTCTGGCGAGAAGAGTCAAAAGCCAGACCGCCACGATACAAACAAAGGTCAAAGATAAAGATTGAGCGATGATTAGAATTCCGATAGACCACAGCTGTGTGGTGGTGGTGGTGGTGGTGGGGGCTTAATTACAAGATCGCCGGTATCGAGATAGTTTAATGGAGTTTTGAGAAGGAAGCAAACCACCTCCTAGATATTGTCTTTCATGTCATGTCATTATGAATGTTATCATTTCCTACTAACCTGTTATTACTTCTCTGTTTGATCCGATAGAGCCGTGCTGTGGTTGTTTTATTGGCTCTCTCTATTTGTGCAGTCTGTCGAGGAAGGTGGGGCGAGGGGTGTGATTCCATACACCTTGATCAGATCCAGCTTGTAATTATGCCGCAGCACCTCCGAAGCAGTTTGTGGGGGCCTCTGGCGTGTGCTCGTGACGTGTGAGATGCTTCTACCACTGCGGGCGGGGTTCATTTGTGGGATTTAAGACTACAAACGGTGGTATGGCTAGAATTTATTTTGTAATTTCACATACTTAAAATGGAGATTTTCAAGTCATAGTTAACAAAGGAATATAGTGTCCCCATTTTGTTTTTAGTTTTAAACCAATTTTTAAAGAGGGCTAATGGTCCAACGGATAGTTAATGTGTCAGTTTGCATCCAAGGTGTCTCTCTCTCTGAGGCAAAAACAAATCTCCTTGTGATAGACTGAGCAGGGTAAGAGATGAAGATGGACAGCTCTGCGATCTCGTTGCATAATGGCAACCATCCTTCCGTGAAGGCTGAACTATCGACCATACCCTCAGCGCTCTGGAAGAATGTTTCTTATTTTTTTTTTTCTTTTCTTTTTTTTTGCCGTAAAAGGTCACTGATTTAACAAGGATAGTTTGATCTAGACTAGACTAATGTCTTTGTTTGCCGTTTGGACTGCACCCATCTCAGTTCATGAAGTATCTGCATCCGAATTAGAACAATCTCGGCAATGTCTCATGTCTCGGCGACTATTGGTGAAGTCGATTTTGGAGACTATTATTTTTGGGGAGCACACTCGGGGCTCACTGCTTAGTCTCTTTTAGTGCCACAGAGGTGAAGCTCTGCAAACTGACCACCAGGAGGCAAGCATCCCTAGCCCTTGACAGAGAAGAAAACAGCCCTTTCAAGCTGTGGCTGTGGGGAAAGGCTTTCAATAAATCATTGTGATACGCATTTGTGACAAATGTCATGGACATCAGATAGATACTTCAGTAGAAGATATAAGGATGGAACAATCAATTTTGCCAATAACAGTGATTCTGAACCTTTTTAATATCAAGGACCCTCAATTTGATAAGCACTAGGCCATGGATTTTGTCTCTGAGAAGAGAATAATTTTTTTGTCAGATATGATTTATTCCTGACTTCCACACCTCTTTGTACTGTACGATAGTTAAGGGGATTATAATTGAATTATGATGAAAACAGTCATTATTGTACATTCTCTAATGGTGAAGTTTCCTAACGATTAATAATTTTATCTGGGGATCCCCTTGAAACCTCCTGAAGGACCCCTGGAAGGTCCCCGGAACCCACATTGAGAACCACTGGTCTAGAGTCCCTCATCCCTCCATCTCCCATCTCTAATGCATCGTACAGTATAGCACAGGCCTCTTCTGAGAGTAAGTTAATGAAGCCAACCGAATCACCTTTTTACGGAATAATTCATTCAAATCGCACATATGGCTCTCTTAACCTGCGTTGTTTTGCCGTGAGCGGCGCAACGGGTTCACATCGAGCTGTAATCCATTTTACTTCATCGGGAAATGGAGCGCCACAGCGCTCCATAGAGCTCCATTGTTTCCAGCAGCTGTGTGGCCCCGTGTTAAGTGGAGTTGAGCCAGTGTAATATTCTTTAGCGGCTTCTGTAGGAAAGCCAACGGCTCCACTCTTGATTCCCATCTCTTATCCTTGGTTTCCCCCTATCAAGGTCATCTGGAACAGGTGCACACGTACCGTGGCAGTCAATTTGAGGCAGATAGGCATCGGGAAAAGCCCTCTTGACGGGGGAGGTGTGTGTGTGTGTGTGTGTGTGTGTGTGTGTGTGTGTGTGTGTGTGTGCGTGCGTGCGTGCGTGCGTGCGTGCGTGCGTGCGTGCGTGCGTGTGTGTGTGTGCCACCCTCTGAGGGAGTGATCTGGCCACAATTTGCGCAAATTGCAAAACAAGCATTGGCTGAAAGCCCTGCACATGTGTAAAAGTTACAGATTATACACAAACATTGTGTGTGTGTGTGTGTGTGTGTGTGTGTGTGTCTGTGTGTGTGTGTGTGTGTGTGTGTGTGTGTGTGTGTGTGCGTGTGCGTGTGCGTGTGCGTGTGCGTGGGTGTGTGTGCGCGCGCCTTTCTAATGGGAAGGTCAAATGTATAGACGGACCTTAAAACCCATGGAGACGACACTGTTGTCCAACTCCATAGCGATGTTGGGGAAATGAGCATTCATCTGGAAGGTCGGACGGAGTTGAAATGGAGGGAGGGACAGAAGGGTGGAGAGAGGCACGGAGGCGTATGAATCCCATGGCGTGGAAAGTACAATGGTTGTGCTTTTGGAAATGATAGGTGGAACACCACCGCTCAGGCTGTCCCCTGGTGGAAGAAGTCAGTGAGCCAGCAGGCGCCGCTAGTCGTGCTCAATCAATTCCAGGAGAGTGAGGGGAAAAAAACACAAAAAAGAACCTTCAATCGAATCGTCTGTCACAATAACTGGACAACCATTTGCAATCTCTGGCGCACGTGAACATGGAACCGGTCACGTAACCTCGGAAAACTCTCGATGGCTTTGGAAACCCTTTTTTTCTCTCTTCTCTACGCTGCCTCTCGATGGTAATTGGTGCCGTGTGATTAGTAGCTGTCGTGTTTCTACTTCCCGACCCCTTCTACTTCCTTGCTGATTCTCGCTGCGTGCCGACCTCACTACGCTTATTCACCCTGATTTTTGCCTCGGTGCTGATCCGTGCCTTAATGAAGGCTCAGCGAGCTAAGCTGCCTTTGAACTGTCTCCTTAAATAAAATGGGAGGGAGAGCCGCTGTCGTCATTTACAAGAAGAGCTTCGCGCTACAGGGCCTGCGCTTCCCACCCACCCGGCCTCCGTCAGAGGGTCTGCAACGCTTCTAATTCATGTCACCTCAGCTGTTCCCCTGCTTTTATGTGCCCTAATGCACTGCGACTGCCGGAATGTGGGTTTATGAACGCAGTTAGCTGATATCATAGCCTTTCCGAAATGCCAAATGGATTTCCATGATCCAAAGTTGGTGTTTTGAATGAGGAAGAGTCGCCGTGGAAAGAAGGAACTTTAGTGTTTGTATCTTAATACAAAAATGAAAGGTGTGTGTGTGTGTCATCATGAAGGTTGGCACAGAGTTAGGAATATGATCTTTGTGGTAATGTTGGCAGGGACGTCGAGGTGTTTTGTGTTCCCCAAAGGTAAAGGCCAGAAAGCAGAAAGGCCAGTCTTAGTCATAATGTTAAAGTAACACGTTATAACTTTTTTACCTTAAAATAACAGATTCAAAATAATTTTGATGGTACCAATATCCGGCTTGTAGTATTGGGAATGGCACCTCTTCCACTCCTACCCACCCCCCCGAACGCCTGTTCCTGCACTATGTAACTTTGGTGTTTGGGGAGGAAATCGCGGGAAAAGTGTGTTACGCTTTACGGCACTACGTCACTTCCTTAATGTTTGACTGCGGTAATCACCGTTTTTTTTTGCCTGGTAAAATGTATTTTAAAAAACACAAACAAATGATAAGCTTTCCGGTCAAAATGTCCAGTAATAATGCTCATACAAAACGTAGCCGCTCCACTGTGCGGGCGAGACGGGACAGTGGTGCGCCAGGCTACCGCACCTCGGCAGGCACGCGCGGCCCCTCACTCCCATTGCGCCCCAGGGTTTCACCCTCCGACTCGTGCATGCGAGCCAATCTGCTGGGCCGAGCACATCCGGTTCCTACACCGGTAGCAGGGGGATCCCCGCCCCTCTGGGGGAGCCGTGGACAGAGTGCTCGCTGAAGCGGCGAGGTCCATGCAAGGGCGCTGAAACCTAGGTGTACCTTATATTTACGTTTGTAACATAGTCTGTTATTTAAACGTGACGGATATGGTTCAAATTTGTCCGGTAAAAAATAATTACTTTTGAACACCGGACTGAGTTTAAAGATAGTTATGTAAAAGGGAAACTGCACTCAGAAACTGTTGGCGCGCCGAACACCACAAGGTACATAGTGCTGCTTTAAGTCAAAAACTCTATTGCTTGCAAAACGCTTTGAAAATCAATGACTCGGTGTCCCTCATACAGAGCCATGCTTCTCTCAGAGCAGGGTTTGCGTGGTCCTGTCCCGTCCCGGAGACACTGGGGGCAGAATAAATGAAGCAGAGGTAGATGGATGTAGGGAAGGATTAAGCAACGTCGAGGATGGATGGACGGTTGCAGCGAGGCCTGGAAGAGCTGTCGGGACAGGTGATGATGATAAGTGCCTCCTTTTTGAGGTGTTTACATAAAGGCCCGGTCGAAAATACGGTGTTTCGCTCTTGAAATGGATTTCTGTTATCGTCGTGTGTTATCATATCATTCTTGTATATTATATTGAGTTAATTAGTGTCATGAAATATATTTTTAGCGCTTATTTTCCCATCCTGCATGAATCCACAGTTACCTTCTCAATGTATCCTCCTTGGTTTTATAATCCTTCCATCCATCCATCCGTCCACTGCCCCATCCCTCTTCCCCCCAGTTCCACGGACTGCCAGCTGAGTGCGGTGGGCTTTAAGCTGTGCACTGCTTCAAAGGCTTCTTTGATTTTCCCCTCCTCTTGTTTTATCCCCCCTTCTCTTACCAGCCACCTGTTCCCATCCAGGCAGAATGAGAGAAAAAAAACAACAAAAAAAACAACCCTCTCAGCAGAGTGTTATAAACACAGTGGTTTGTACGTGCCATCTTAGATGGATCTTTATTTTTAGTTATGAAGCTTTTCTTCCAAAGCAGTTCCTGATTCGTGGTAGAAATGAGTTATGTGCCGTAGCTATGACTGATGGCCGCCAGTAGAGGTCAGTATTGTTGCATGTTTTATATAGCATAGTTTGATGAACTTTTTTCCTCATATTTTTGCCCCAACGTTTTAGTTTCATGACCAAGATTACAATTTGTTTATAATAACCACTCCTTAACTAACTGTTATCCAGCCATAGCTCTGAACGCAACATTTCTTTTACAAATGGCTGTTCATCAAAATGTCTTGGCGGCGCTGACTTACAGACATCACCACTTCCTTATTAAAGTAACTTACTTGGTCAGGCAGCTCTGGCATAAAAAGCATATCTGGCCTCGTCATAATGGAGCCTCATTGATTGGAGCCTCGGGAGAGGAGCTGGGATGACTCTGCAGTGTCGGGAGTATTTGATTGGTTTATTGATTCCCGGAGGTCACTGATTATTGGCCGTCTTGAGTAGCAAATTGAACCGGGATAATTGACGGCTGGAGCCAAATGTTCGGGGGTGGGGGGAAAAGCATCTTGCACCAAGGAGAAAGCCCAAGGTCCTTTTTTGCTGTAGCCAAATCAAACTGCCCAATTTGACTTTGACTCATCTTACCAATGGCTACACTTCCTCTCCCTGGTTTCCTCTCATCATGCCTCTCCTTCACTATTCTGTCATCATCTGATCCAGCCGAGGCTCCGGATGAGTCAAAGCTCAATCAAACAGGCCACGTCGTATCTGATGCTGTTCTCGTTCATTCCCTTTTTTTTTTATTTCTGCATTGTCGCAAATGTTGACAATATACGAGTGTGTGTGTGTGTGTGCGTGCGCATGTGTATTTTTTTTTTCCCCTTATGGTCCATGTTTTTTTCCCTTTACCCATATGGAGATAAAGGGCGAGGAGTGGGGCTGGAAGTTGAGTTGTGCTAATAAAAGTTTCTGGAGAACGGCCAGCTTCCTGCGATCAGATGCTATGGCTACACGCCGTCTCCCAGGAGTGCCTGCCAACAGAACACACACACGCCCACTCACACGCAGACACACACACAGACACACACTCACACACACACACACACATACACACATGCAGCAAACAATTCGCCACTGTCGCCACGGCAGCGAGGTGCAGTGTTGGAATCTTCCTTTGAAAGTGTCCCTGGAACGGTGAAACCACACAACGCAATTTGCTCTAAATGTCACGGTAGCACCGAGCTGTATGGGAAGGTTCCTCTGAAAAGCGATTTGTTTGTGCACATATGTGGGTTTTCCCTAATACTTTCTAAAGCCCAAGTGGGGGAGAGAGAGAGACGATGTGAGTGGGATTAAGACGGATACTAAGAGGGAGCCAGATATGCAGACGGTAGACCACGTTGCTCACAGTATCAGATTGGAGCCATCATCAGGCTGTAAAACCAAATCCCCTTCCCCGTCCAGAAGAAGACCAAGCGTAACCACTTTTGGGCTCACTCAGTTGGTTTTCTGTTTCCCCAGTTTTCTGCCTCTGCCGCTATCTGTGTGTCTCATCTGGCCAAGTTTATTTGTGCTGTTTGACTTGTTGCCAAGGGAATGAGAAGGCTCTGAGTTTTTGCTGCTGCTGCCTTGACAACCGGCCAATAGAAAGCACAGCCATCGGTGGCGCGATGATGGTGCAGAAAGGCACCAAGGGATGGACGGAACAGCACGGACAATGCAAACTAGAGGAGGAGAACACGGCCGGATGGAGGGAAGAGAGAGGAAAGAGGAAAGAGGGCCAGGTATAGGAGACCAGCTTTCAGACCTCCCCAAAAGTTTTTGAGTGACCGTGAGTTGCCGTTTGGCAACCCCAAGATCTTCGGGTCGAAGATTTTGCAGGATATCGAGTAGCTTTCATACAAACAGACACGCACAAAATGTGTCACCAGACGTCAGATGTTTTGACTCTGTGACTCTTCTGTTGACCACTGCAACCATGCATGAACTCTGAATTCGTAAAGTTTGAAAGAGAGTCGCTCCACGTCAAGGTTTTCCCTTTTTTAGTTGAAAGTCATTTTGTGAGTTACTTCCCAAAATGGTGCCCTAGTAGTTGCAGCCAGCGCGCCCTGGGAATGTAGTGTGTGTGGTATGGCCCGAGAGAGGACTCGAAACGTTGAACGTGGAAAAAGTCCCAATGTCAGCTTTTGCCATTGTGGGGGAACATAAGGAATTGAAATCCCATCTTTGCCTCGCAGCACCCAAGACAAAGCTGTTCCACAGAAATGCAATGCAGATATTTCTCCTGCCTTTTCACATTTGACCCCGGAGGCAACGAGACACCGCCCACTTTCCACGCTATCTACAGAAACACTTGTGTTACCCCAAAAACCCAGAACGGAATCCCGCTTTTGGCTGTTCAGCCTCCGGCTTTGAATATAACATCATTTAAGGTGACAGCTCCAGCTCCTCAATGCCCGTGCCGCATTAACACGGGACAGGAGCTGATCCGCCGAGTCAAAAGGCCGTTGTAAACATGTCAGAGGTCGTCTTTCAGCCGGCAAATCCCCCTTTTCTCCACCCTAATCCCTCTGACCGGGTTGTTTTCCCACACCGCTGTCCGTCCTGGACCCAGCAGACCTGGGACCAGGCGTTCGGGCAGGGTCTGCTCGTTACATTGTGCATGAGCTCAGATGAGAAATGCTCGCTGTTTTCAACGACTCCGGGTTTTTGTTTCCTCACAGAACGAGAGGAAGGACCGCAACGGCTATTTGAGGTTCTTACGCTTGGAGTTTGACGGCCACTCACTTGTGGTCGCGTCGCGCTCCTGAGCCGGCGGTTTAAGCAGGGTTGTAAACGAACACGTGAAAGGCGTTAGTGCTTTACTGTACTCTCTCTTTCTTACGCTCTCTGGCCAACTCTCTCTCTCTCTCTCTCTCTCTCTCCCTCTCTCTCATTATGTACTTACATCAAAGACTCTTGTCCGTATTTATTAGGGATCTCGGTCTGTAAGTTTGTTTTCCCGTTCCATTCTGACGAGTGTACCCTGTCGCCCCCTCATTTTATCGTCGGTGTATTTATTTATCTTCCCTCTTTTCTTGTTGCGGCTCCTCTTTAAACACCCTCGCTGCGCAGACACCAAATGCCGTCTAATCATCGTTGTGATCGCACGGTGCCAGCGGAATGTAAATCGCGTCCTTATCAGAGGATGAGCGATGGGACGGCGGCCGAGGCGAAAACCCACCGGTCTAAGCCTGTAACATGGCTGTTTATTTTTTTATGGCACATTTCACCTCCCATCTGGTCTGATTATGGAGACTCTGAGCTCTGTTTGTTTGTTTATCTTCAAATGTGTTCAGCCTTCTTTCCTATATTCCTATTCTTTCCCCCTTCTATAGCCTCATAAATAAAATTCCATCTATTAACGATTAGTGACTTACAATTCAAGCAAACATAATTGATGAAAATTATTAAGGATCAAGGACTGCTTTTTATTTGAACGTGTGTGACAATTACTTTTATTTAGTGTGACACAGAAGTTGTTTGCAAGGGCTTACCATCAAATTGCCCCAAGCCGCCTTACTCAGGAAGCGCGTTCTCAAAGAGCGTAGAGATTTATTTTGCAGTGACTGTTTTTGGCTCATCAGTCGATTTAGTCTTCCTAAGCACATTTCATGGGATCTTTGCGGATAGCTTTCAGAGAGTCTTCAACAAAATATCTATTGTTCAAATGCCATCCACGTTCACAGCCAAGTGATCTTTGGACCTTCAGCCACAGGAACGCTCCAGGATAAAAGGGAGGAAGGACAACTGACTTTCAGCCGCATAACACTGTCATAAATTGTCTTGTGGTTATTTCCTTCAGACGACACCTTACAGACAGTACAGTTTTGGGTTAACACTGCTCAACAGGACAGACCAAAAACAACAAACACCTTAATCCAGCCTGTCTGATTCACATCCCACTGCTAAAGGGCCTCCTATGCCCTGTAATTCATTAATTATCTCTTTTTGTGAAGTTACAGGATGCATGTACCTTGATCATTCAGCAAATTTACACTGAAACACTCAATCGTTTTTTTAATTGAGGAAATGTTTTTTTGACACAGCCATTACCATGTTTAAGATATACATTTGACAGCTCTTGTATTACTTACAGTAAATACCATATCTGATATTTTCGGGGCGTTTCTTTATGCTTGCATCTTAGAAAGTGAGGAATTTATTAAGACAAAGCACTTATATGTGTATGTTTTACATATATCAAATATTTTAGTGAGAAGCCATTTAGAACCTTTGCCACTTTAATAATGAGGTTTTAGTCAACAGAGTTGAAGATTCGCGTGTTGCTCGCCCTCATCATGCGCTTGGCATTCCAAATTAATATTTGATTTCAGCGCATTGTTCCGAGCACAGTTGGTGTGCAGATGGTGTGTGTGTGTGTGTGTGTGTGTGTGTGTGTGTGTGTGTGTGTGTGTGTGTGTGTGTGTGTGTGTGTGTGTGTGTGTGTGTGTGTGTGTGTGTGGGTGTGTGTTTCGTTGTGGGGTCGGAGCAGGTGCTAAATGGCCTCATGACGTCCTCATGGGACAGAAGGATGTCCTGAGGCAGTGCAGCACACAATGTTGTCAGTGTTCAGCTCTGTGTATCTTCTGTATCTATGCATATGTGCGCGTGGCGGCGCGTGCCTCATAGCATATGAGGAATGGCTTTGACAAAGTCAAAAGCTGTAATATTTAATAGCTTGACACCGGAGAGCCAGACAGTGTGCCTGTTTGTTTTGGGCTTCCTCGCCAGACGGTCTACGGCCCCGATATCCATCCCATCTCACGTTCCGATCGCAGTGCTCGGTGCACGTCATGATGGAAAGCAGCGGGAACCCAGACCTGGCTCTGAGAATGTGAGGGACAGTTTGGGGGTAATTTGGCTTTTTGTTTGTCCTGACAAGACACACTGACCCTGTCTCTCCCTGAATCATGACCTTTGATTACCAATTCCCAGAGAAATCCATCTCTATCAGTCTGGCCAAAGCTGCTCCCACCAGGGGTCTGTGTGTGTGTCTGTGTGTGGGTGTGTCTGTTGGGATGTGGTGATCAGCTTTGGAGAATCTTATTGGAAAGTCCTGCAAGCAGACACGTAGACAAATGCACTCACTAAACATGACATTTGTGGCCGCATGACACAAAAAAAAATCACATGGGGTTGATTTTCTCTCTTCTAATAGTCCTCACATAATAATTTATTCTTCAGCTACAAATTTATTGTTGAACTTATATCACCTTTCATACCAAAACAATTAACTAGGCACAATCTTACTCAATATTGCTATCACACCACTGTACCTTTTCCGAGCTCTAGTGGTGAATGATATTACCTTCTGCTCCTGGCTGCCCCGCCAGAGGAAGGACAAGCCAGGATGGGTCAAATGCAGAGGCCACATTTCACCGGCCACCATCCAAAGCATGTATGTGTGTATATATGTGTTGAAGTGTGGTGTGTTGTGTGACAATTAAAGATTCTTCTTCTTCTTCTTCTTCTTCTTCTTCTTCTTCTTCTTCTTCTTCTTCTTCTTCTTCTTCTTCTTCTTCAAGTTCAAGGTCAAGTTTAAGTTCAAGTTCAAGTTCAAGATATTATTTGTCACATACATATACATGCGGTCATACATATATGCAGTGAAATGTCATGAAACCAGGTGATATGCACAATAAGCCCTAAAAATACGAAAGTGTGCGTAATTGACACAAGGTGCTCTCGCAGGCGGCTGCAAGGGGCGGCGCCACAATCGCGATTCTGGGTTCTATAATTATATAGTAGAATTAATTGTCTGTGTTGTATTAAATATACATTTTGTGTGTGTTACGTGATTCTCCTCTTCATCAAGCCTGGTGTGTATTCTAGCAGCCTGGTTCTTTGCAGGTAAGTGGGACAGTAAGTTAAATACAGTAAGATAAATTTACTGGAAAAATTGGGCTGTTGGTGTAAAAATGCTGATCCTGCCATATGTCTATCATATAAGAACTCACAGAAAAGAAGCAGGTAAGTTATCAAAAAAATCTCTAAGTACAATATTTGTTGGACTAGTGACACAAGTAGAGTACAGAAAAAATGTGTGTTTCAATGTATAGGTGACCATATATCTATATATATACAGTATTTAATATTGTATGTATATATACTGTGTGAGTATAATATATTGTATACATATATATGTGTGTGTATATGTATGTATATGTGTGTATATGTATATATATATATATACACACACACACACACACACACACACACACACACACACACACACACACACTGTCCCTCTATGCGTGTTACAATTCTTCAACAAGTTTCACTATGTAGAGAAATGACCAAGGAGGAATAATCTAGGTTCCAACCCAAAACAAACTGCAACAGTAGCAAGTGTACGCACTTGGAGCCACCATGATAATAAGAGCTCTTTGCTCTTCTGCCAGTTCCTTTTTCCCCATCCAGTTTCCTATCAGAACTTCATTCCTATCAGGAGCCATGTCCTCCTTGATCTCGATGCTAAATGGAGTGAAGCAGTTTGTGGTGTGGCCGCCACAGAATACTCAAACTCTTGCTTTTTTATGTGATGGAGCTTAGGGCCCACTACAAGGAATAACATTTATTCTGGTAACTGCTCAATATGATTTCTCTCTGACCATGAACCTATGTGGACACGGTTTACGCCCGGGGCCGGGTGTCCTTAGGGCACGCACATACAAACACGGACAGAAAAGCCACGCATGTACTCACATCTCCAGTTCTTGCATCCTGTGAACTCTTCTCTCGGCTTCACGAGCTCCCCCATGACTTCCTCCCCTTCGCTGTCCTGTCTAGATAAGCCAGTCACGTCCCATCGCCATGTGAAGGTGCTGCAGGTCGGCCAGGCTACACCTCTGTCCCGTTTGAATTGGAAATGCTCTAACTCAGACAGGCTGTGCAGCACCGCCTGAATAATGAATCTGGAGCCATGGGAGAACGTGTGTGTGTGTGTGTGTTTGTGTGTTTGTGTGTGTGTGTGTGTGTGTGTGTGTGTGTGTCTTGTGATTAGTATGCCATCAGGTGCTCCATGCGCCGTTGCTGCGGGTGGAGCGAGTGAGCCGACTCAGCGCCAATGTTCCTCAACTCTGAGCTCGACACCTAATTGATATGATTGGAAGTGCTTCGGCACATGAGATTTGATGGAAGATGTTGGCCCTGCATTCAGTCCCTGTTCTTAGTCTAATCTATATCATAATATAGTAGAGTGTGTATTTAGGGTTAGGGTTAGGTATAGACAAGGTAATTTTTTTTTACCTAAACCTGGGAGTCAACTCAAGCGATTGCTGTTGTGATTCTCTCAACACTGGATCAATGTAAAAGATCCTGATGCCAGTCCCTCGGGTTGACTCCCAATGATGGAAAAATAAGTCCATAAGTGTATGCATTGAGTGAGTCTCCAAAGTCCTTGCCTGTGTGTGTGTGTTTGTGTTTGTGTGTGTGTGCTTGTTCTGCACAGACTATTGTTTGCCCGAGTAGCAGAGTGATGATACATTTTCCTGGGAGCCACGGGATGTGTGGCCTGATTAATGACTGGGGACAATGCAGAGTGGACGGGTCTGCTGCCCAAACACAATGGAGTCTTGCTGCGCAGTCACTGAGACCCGGACACACAAATGCACATGAATACAAATCTTTCAGCCATTTCGCAAGGTTTGTAGTGAAGAGAACGAAAACAATTGCAAAACAGGGACACGTGTGGATGCATTACGGGTCATACATGCTCATTTCCTACGTCGCTGACTGCATAATGCGATTGAATTTCAGTTGGTTAACACCTATTAGAGAGAAAATAATCCTTCGATAGAATGGGACCGTTCGCAGGTTTTTGAGGAAAAATGTTTGTATAATCACCTGAGCATTACTGAAACCCGTTTTTTGGTTTTGATGGCCCCCAAGGCCTACTGGTCAAGAGCTTATCCATTTATCTGAACATCTGCCAAATCAGTTCTCCTTCCATGAATCTTTTGTGACTCTTAACACGCTTTAGTGATTGGCAAGAAACCAGGACAGAAGGAGAGAGAAAGAGAGAGAGAAAGGCACTGGAAAGTGTTGGGCGGTCAAAGTGCCATTCATCTCAGCCTTTGGTCGGACAGTATCGGAGGCAAAGATGACAGTATCTGCACTCGATTGGAGATTATCACTCCCCACTGGCGGGCAAATGGCCTCCATCCTCTTCCCTCCAGCCCACGAGAAGCAGCAGCGCTGGGCTCTTATCGGCTTCGCCACTTGAGCAGGATCTGCATCTTGACCGGCGATCGCTCTCGTCACCACCAGACAGGTTCGCACATGTGGAACGGTCTGCCTTTTATTTTCATTCATCTCATCACCCCCCCCCACAGTATCTTACCTTCATTGTCAGGCTGTCATTTCTCTTCTCTTCATAGATCTTACTCCAGTCTTCCCCTGTGTCACTGCCTCTCACTTTTTGACTTCCTCCCCCTGCCCTGAGTAGGAAAGTCTCGCTGCCTCGGAACCGATCATTCAGTGCTCCGTTTATTTTTTCGCAAGGCAAGCCAAAATATTGAAAATTGAAACACAAACCCACACATACATCCACACATACAGTACATCCACACGCATATAGATGTTTAAATAATTTATGAGAGTCTGTCAGTGTCCACCTTGGTGCTGAACAGTGTTTACCTAGAAGTGGACTGCGACAGAGCTTGCGCTAATCCACTGGCTGCCATCTGCTGTTTGACCTATTCTTTATCAACACTACCAGCTTCTACAGGCGCTGTGTGTGTGTGTGTGTGTGTGTGTGTGTGTGTGTGTGTGTGTGTGTGTGTGTGTGTGTGTGTGTGTGTGTGTGTGTGTGTGTGTGTGTGTGTGTGTGTGTGTGTGTGTGTGTGTGTGTGTGTGTGTGTTTGTGCCCTGGTGTGTTTGTTTGTGATGGTGACCGTGACTGCTATTCAGCCACCCAGGCCAGACTTGTGGGATGAGGCGTCATTAGCATGGCCCAGCGTTGGTCTTGTTTTTGGGTTAATAGGCTCACGCTGCAGCCAGGGGTCAACATGTGGGACTTATTTTAGGGGGAGAGGTTAGGCTGGCAGAGGAGGGTGGGTGGGGGTTCACATATTGGGGGTGTACCGTTCCCTCGCTCAGCGGGCATCCGTCATGCTCCTATTTCAGAGCGCACGTATCTGTCGGAGCACGGCCCGTATCCACGGCATTATGATTCAGGAAGCCGACCGATATCCAGCGCGTGAGTTTGACAAGCTGGTGTTGGAAACAATAAATAGTTGGCATTGAGTCATGACTGCCATTTTTGTGTGTCCTGAAGAGATCCAACCGACCGGAGTCATTGCTTCCGTTTGTTGGGTTCTCACAGAGGCGGTGTTACAACAGCCCAGACTGTAAAAAAATCCTCAAAGCTTGAGTGCAATTCTTCAAAAAGCACTCGCTTTTGCTTTGACATTCTTTTTCAGTACTGACTCGAGTACTCAAGTTATTTACGTAGCTATGCAGCGGCTAATCACGCGTAGAATTCAACAGCGAGCTTTGAGGTTGGGTGGTGGTTAAATCCCAAAGTTAGCAACATTCCTATCGCAGGGCTCGATCAGTCTGCTCATTCCGAGCAATCAGTTGCCCGGTCCGGTCAATGGCTAATCAGGGCCAGTCATCCACAGAGCTTCTGAGGAGCCCCAATCAGCATTCCGTGTTGCTGGTCTCCCAGTCTGGACGCGATGGACCTAAGATGTAATCTCTGGCTCTCCTCTGTTGTTACTCCACTTATTTGGATTCCTACACGTTGGGCGAATTTTGACACCCAACTATTTCATATTTTCCCCCTACGTCGAGACAGAGTCTTCCTCTGCTACAGGCGCATATCAATGGCAAAATCTGCGAGTGCAAATGAGATCAGTGCACGCGGATGAAGAGGAGCCGCGCGCAACTCAAACGGCACATTATTTTTGCGAGCCCTTTCACAGCACCCAGACACCATCGAATCCCTAAATATAATTGTCCAGTCCTCGTCTTTTATGATTGGCCGTTATTACCGAAGAGGGATATCAATGCAGGGGAGAAGGGGGGGTTAAACTGCCAGGTAGAAAATGTATGTGTATGTATGTGTTTATATTTTAGACTACTGTATGTAGTTTTGCAATGTGTGTTGCAATGTTTTGTATGATTTTTTTTTTTCTAAATGAGTTGAAGACTGCAAGAGAAAAAGGAAAGATCTTTCAGAGAGAGAGAGAGAGAGAGAGAGAGAGACAGACAGAGAGAGAGAGAAACAGGATTGCTGGGTAATGTTGCACATATTCATATTATATGTTTGAAACAAATATAAAAAAAAACAACCGTGTCACTTAAAATAAATATATTTGCAAACAACATCTAAATAGATGAATGCAGCTCTGCACATGAAGCAATGAGTGGAACAGGAACGGCCAAAGACGAGGACTGACCAATTAAATTTAGGGATACAATGGCAACTGGGTCCGCCCACTTAGCAGCAAAAATAAATACCACTGGCGAACGAGCAGATGAAAGTTTTGCGAGCAGGAGAGCAATGACAGTAGTTGTGCGATCACGGATAACAGTCACGCGCTCCTTCGGATTCTGCACTCTTATAGCATGGTTTTCGCCACGCAGGCTGCAAAATTCCTCGCGCGAGCAGAGATATTTAGAATAATAAGCGTGTGAGGCCGTTTGAGTTATGCGCACGGAGCTCAAACAGTGTGGATGTCAATGGCGCTAGTGCATTTTCTCACTGGTATTTCTGACGGCCTTTGTTGTATGACTCATGCTTTTTCACATTTTCCATTTTTTTCCTCTGAAGTGGCTCCGAAATTGCTATGACGTCAACTAATGGCATTCGGGGTGTTTTTTGGGGGGTTTATTTTACTACCATTACGGGATAAAAGCTGATAACGGGCTTGCGGAAATAACACCTTTTTGTGCAGCACAAAAAGGTGCAGAGTTGAGGTCCTGCTGTCAGCTGTGACGTGAAGGCTCTCACACTGGATTGGCAGCTTGACTTCCACACATTAGGATCTTTTGGAACCCTATATGTACAGTAACTCGCAGGAAGCTTTACACGTCCCAATGCTTGGTGTCAGGACAGCCCAATACTAAACCACTGAAATATAATTCTGGAAGATCCCTTTGATAAGGTCCTTAATGGGCTTCGCATAGGTGAGATGGTGCACTTGCCAAATTTCCCGGAGACCGATCTACTTTACCGATCTACGCGTGCCTCTGTCTGACCGCACGGCAGATCCTGTCCTGACACAGTAGCGCAGCGGTTCCTGATCTGGAGGCACGCAGTTTCTCGAGGCCACTCTCCCCAGAGGCAGCATTGTTTAAATCCCAGCGCTGGAGCAGAGCGGTATCCAAGGCCGCCGGCATGATTTGTGAAGAGTCTAATTTATTCACCATATGGAGCGTGGGGCCTTCACTCACATGCATGTACAGAGGCAGACACACACACACACACACACACACACACACACACACACACACACACACACACACACACACACACACACACACACACACACACACACACACACACACACACACACACACACACACACACACACACACACTATCACTCGGATTTTGTCATTCGGTTCCAGGCGGTTAATATGATCCCAGCAACACCACATGCGCTCTGCATTCGGTCTAACGCCGCTGAATGGAGCAGCAGCAGGTCGGCTGTCCACATCTACTAGCGCTAATCTATTGTATTGGGTTCAATAAGGTGCGCAGGATTCGTCTGCCATTTCAGGCGCTGGCTCGAACCCTCAGGGCCTGAGGGGCGGGGGGTGCCGGCGGGTGGGATGGGGATGTTGGTGGAGGGCCAGATGGGGTTTCTGCGGGTACGCTGCATGCGTTGTGCCAAGCCTTGTGAGCGTGTTTGTTTATGAGAGAGCTGTCTCTGATTAAACCACCTCAGAGGAGCGCTGCCCTGTCTGTCCAGGACATGCCACGAGGTTCTTAATGCAGGGGAAATGGGCCCTGACTGGAGCAGGGGGAGGGAGTGTAAATCATCATTGAACATGTTTAAAAAGTTGCAGTGGCAGCCTGGCAGATTTCAGCGCCTTAACCCTTGACAGCAGCAACGTTGCACGAGAATGGAGTCGGGGAGTGGAGGGGAACTTAAGAAATGGCACTTGTATGTGTACGCCAGAACCTGCTGGCTCTCCAGGTGCTTTGAATTCGGTGCCGGTAGCAGGAGTTTCGAAGGGGAAAGTGGTTTATATTTGCAGATGACGAACTATTGCACCACAAGTAACGATTACATTTTCCATTTAGCCACCCTTTGAAGTCTCTCGCTTTCTTGCTCTCTCTTTCAGTTCCCAACTTTTTCCTAATTTCTCACCTTATTTTCCCTCTCATTAGCATCCTCATGTTTTCAACCTTTGTAGTGCAAAAACCAGTCTGCCTGTAATTGAAGCTACATGTAATGAGTGCCGAAGCGGAGAGGGGGAACGCAGGGTGGAGGCAGGTGAAAATGTGCAGAGCGACATTATCTGGAGGGTGTCATGCAGAAAATAGGACACAGTCTCTTTTTATTTAATTTTTTAGGGGGGAATCTTTTACTTTGAACACGGTGCTTCTTTTTCCCCAGCAACCCAAAATCATGTGCGAATTTGGCAGTGAGCGAAGCAAAAAGAAGACCTTGTGTGTGGCTTGATTACTGTATATCCAAAGGGTAGCGGAGCGGATCGTGGCAACAGCGAGTGAAAGAAGGCGCGGGCGAGATGTTGACGTTGGGAGACGGAAAGAAAGGCGGGAGTGGCTGTGAGGAATTTCCAGGGACAAACGCTCTTTTGACTTTTCACTCGCTGTCAGGTTCCGGCCGACGCTGACGTAGCGGAGTCTCACCGGAACGCCAGCCGTCGCAGTGAGCCCCATTTCCGTTCTGTGTCCTCCGCTCTCATCTCCACTCCTCCTCTTCCTCCTCCCTTTGCCCTTCTCCCTCTGCTCACTGCAGATTCCCTAAAGATCTAATCAAGCCCCCCGCTCCAGACGTTGAGGAAAATCAAATCGGGCAATTATTTCGCCGCCGTTCGCAGGGTGAAGACGCCGCTCTCTTAGCTGCTTCGCGTTCTCGCCTTAGTGTTGTTTTCGCTCGCTCCTTTGGCTATTTTTTTTTGTCCTTCCCGAGTTCAATTTTCAAGAAGTTTCGCAAAGTTTATTTTATTTATTATTATTTTTTTTAATTGTATTTCTTTATTTATTTGTTTATTTATAACATACAGAAATGTCTATCTGTGTTGATTGCTAGTTGGTCTTCGATTCAAAATGCCAAACTTCCCGCTCCTCCTGTGAATCATGTGGCTATGATTTCCAAAATAAAGATCTGACAGCAATCAGGAAGGTCGGCTCAGGATCTGGGAAGGAGCTTAGATACGGTCCAACTTTTGTTCAGGTGATGCCTGAACATGGTATGAACAAAGCGTCAGAGCGTTGGAGACACAGTTTGGTGGGGAGCGTTGACATGGCAGAATGTGTTTTCAATCTATTCTAGTCTAAAGAGAGAGAATCTTTCATTCCTAATCTATTTTTGTGGGCTAAAGGGTCTGGTTGTTCAAATTGTTCACTGTGATTGTCCTCTAAGACAAGGATAAGACCCTTAAGGATGAGAAGGATTCTCAACCTTTTCCAATGACCCTCATTTCATATGCATTTGGCCACAGACCCCATTCAATTTGAAGATTTTGTCTCTGGGACCCCAATCTGAGAAGATCTGTATTGTTGCATATGATTTAGTGCAAAATTCCATACCAGTGAAACTATAAAAAAGTAATTATTTTAAATTCTCCAATAGTGCTAACGTCTTATAAATGGAATAATGTTGAAGTTTAAATGTTAATCATTTGGCTGGGGACCCCCTGGAACGTCCTGAATGACCCCTGGGGGTCCCCAGAACCACTGCCCCAGGATATGGGTTTGCTTGCCGTTTTCCTGTTGTAAAAATAATAGAATACCTTCCATTATAGTAGATTCACTGGTGTCCGTGTTGTTTTTCAGCCTCGCTGTAATAGGCCACACTTTCCATTATTCTGCAGACACAATCCATCAGATCGTGGCCGCTCTCCAAGCCACTGATGTGCGATTCGGGTCGTACTCTTTTTTTTTTTTTTCTTCTTTCTATTTTCTGTGTCCAACGTCGGCCGCGGCCAGGTCGGTAGTCAGCAGCAGATGATCCATTTTTTAATGAGATTTTCTTCTTCCCCCACCGCTCTTGGTCTGTGTCCCCACAAGGGAATCATCTCAGGGAGATGGAAGCCCTGGACCGTGAACGTCCGGGGCCTGGACGAGGATAGCACCCTGGCACCGGCACAAAGGAGGAGGGAGCGGAGCGAGTACAAATGAAACAATTAGGGAGTGAGAATAGAGGAGGGGTGGTGGGGGCGGTGCAAATGAGAGAGAACGAGAGAGAGAGAGAGAGAGAGAGAAAGAGAGAGAGAGGACCGTTCTCCTGTTTCCCAACACATCTATCTATCTATCTATCTATCTATCTATCTATCTATCTATCTATCTATCTATCTATCTTTCTTTCTTTCTTTCTTTCTTTCTATCTCTCTATCTCTCTATCTATCTATCTATCTATCTATCTATCTATCTATCTATCTATCTATCTATCTATCTATCGATCTATCTATCTATCTATCTATCTATCTATCTATCTATCTATGATTTCATCCATCAGGGCTGGTGGTGTCTTGACACATGCCCTTGAGGAAAGAGCACACAGATCCAGAACACTCGCCCTGAACCAGCCACCCCATTCATCTGCGTATCAATCTATTCATTCTTTCATCCGTCCATTTATCTCCCGGAGCCCTTCCCCTTGTGCTGCCAGTCTTGACAGATGGGCTGAGTTTAACACCAGCCCTTCATAATGGCTTTGCATTGCGACCATTATTGTGCTTTGTTCTACAAATACCTCTGGAATTAAAGGCGCGAGTGAATAGCTTCTCATCCGCAGAGCAATTTAATTCACAGCAAATAACTTTCTCTCTTTTCTCTTGAAAAGACTGTCGGGTGGCGGGTTATGAAAGGCATGATTATAAAAAGGGGAATGATATAGTAACGCTGACACCCACATGGTGATCATATCCTCAAGCATGTGCGTCTGTGTGCCGTGTCCGTGCCCTGTGTGCATTGTGCTGTGGGGTCTTGTGACCCCTGTGCTCATCTGACAGATGAAGACTGTCTTTGTGACGCCTGCTGCCTTTCAATGGCCACGCTGATCAGGCCTTTGTGCCTCCCCTCTCTCTCTCTCTCTCTCTCGCTCTCCCTCTCTCTTTCTCTCTCTCTCTCGCTCTATCGTTCTTTTCATCTCTCGACCCGGCTCCCTCAGAGAGACGGGCTGATATATTACATCTGTTTGACTAGAGCCCGGGTGTACGCATCCCTCATGGCTCACGGAAATGCATCTCCGGTATTTTGTCCGTGCGTAATGCATCTGGGGTGAGGGAGGGAGGGAGGCAGGGAGGCTACAGGCGGTGGAGCAAAGAGCGGGGCGGGGGGTGGATTCAGGAGGAACGATATAAAAATCCCTTGTTAAAGTGCTCTACTTCACTGCCTGCCGAAAATGGCTCCCAAAGCTATTAGCCGTTCGAGAAAGAGAGAGGGAGAGTGGGGAGGAGGGAGGGTAATTGAGAAAGATGGAAGAAGTGAAAGTGAGCAAAGCGGTGGGAGAGAGCACTAAAGAGTGGGAAAGGCCAACATCAAGCCTCATTAAACTGAGAGGGCCGTGCCAGGAAGATTTAGGCCCCGTTTTCATCGCAGTGATGGAGCGCCTTCAACCAGTCAGGCGCATTCAATCAGTTGATCCCACACAGTGATGTTTAAGTGGTAATCCGTAAGATTATTTTGTTTAAAAGAAATCCCATAATTATTATTATTTTTTATTTGATACTTTTTGAGAAACTGTGACTGGCCGATCACTTCCTAGTAGGGGTGGGACAAAATATAGATACTGGAATATATTGCGACACAGCCTGTTGCGATACGTTATCGATACACTAGCGCATGATCCAACGATGTTATACCATCATTATCGTGGGAAACGTGATATTGTGATAGTATATATGAGTTATCATGAGTAACTCTGCGATTCCCACCCCTTCTTCCTGGGTGGAATGGAGGAGGTGGGAGGACAGTGGGTTCAACGCCATTTGGGCATGGTACATTTATTTAAACTGAAGGGTTCACTGGCCAAAAGGAAAAATAATATTGTAACTGGACAACCAAAGAGTGGACATCGGCCGGCACGTTCCATGCGGCTCCTCTGCAGCTGGCTGGTGGACGGCTGGCGAGCCCTGTGCGCCGATCCCTCACTGCAAGACAGAAAGACATTAAGAATACTTCCTGCCCCGGGTCGGACCAATCAGCGTCACTAGGGCACTGATTCCGCAGATTTCGGTCGCGGGAAGAAAGCTGCGCTTTTCCCGTCTGCAGGCCATGGCTTAACCAGGCCCCTTGGTCCGCCACACAGACATTCAATGTATTTGCGTTATGCATGTGCTCCTCTATTTGCTGTTTCCATTGTTGGTGGCGGGGTCCGCCGTCTTTCCTGGCAACAATGCAATGACCGGCCACCCATTTTATAGTTAGGACGGGGTTAAACCTGGATGTTGAAAGTTTCTGGGCCTTGCAGTGTGATCCAATCCATCCAATACACTTTTAAGTATTTCCACTTTAACAACTCACAACAACTCAAATTACAGAGGATACTTGGAACACAGTCCAGTCGTTGAAAGTGGAATTCCTATTCTGAGATGAAATGATTCTTCTGAGAAGAAATAACCTTTGGGGAAAAGTTTTGCTGTGTTTGAGCTGTAGGTTTTCAGCAACTAATTTATAGCACCCTAATCTTACACACTGTGCATTGTTTTTGAGACATCAGTTACTAGGGAAAACTAAGCAATTTTCACCTCAGCCAAAAAACGCAGTGACTGCGCGAGGGGGTTCAGGGTTCGTTTGGTGGAGCGACAGGACGCTAAACGGTGGCATCTCATTTTCCGATTCATTTCCCCGTTTTAAATACCATTCTCTCCCCCTCATCTGCCGGCGCTTTTCTTTTAACAGCGTCTGCATTATGCATGACCAGAAAGTGTATCATAGTAGATATGAAATATGCATGAGGCCCATGCCCCCGTCCCCCCACCCCCTCCACCACCCTCCTACCCCACCCCACCAAAAAAAAGAGAAGGAAGATATTGCTTTGTGATGTCTGATTGGGTTAGGGGCGGAGATCAATGTGTGTGTGTGTGTGTGTGTGTGTGTGTGTGTGTGTGTGTGTGTGTGTGTGTGTGTGTGTGTGTGTGTGTGTGTGTGTGTGTGTGTGTGTGTGTGTGTGTGTGTGTCTGTGTATGTGGGGTTGACTATCGCTGAAAGAAAAGCGGGGTGAAGGGCCGAAGACGACAAGGTTGGACCAAAAGAGGGGAGGCGAAGGAGAGAGTGAGGGCCTGGGGGACAAGGGACGAGGGACATCATCAAACAGAAGGACACTCTTCTGGGGACTGTAAATAGAAGCAATATCCTCTGATTGATTGTGTCATTCTGTCACGCCGGGTTGTTTCCCTGGAGACTGTGTGTGTGTGTGTGTGTGTGTGTGTGTGTGTGTGTGTGTGTGTGTGTGTGTGTGTGTGTGTGTGTGTGTGTGTGTGTGTGTGTGTGTGCGTGCGTGCGTGCGGTGGGGTCTCAGCTGGGGTTGGAACGTGGCCCACGTTCGTCCCCTGTCTTGGTGGGACACTCCAGAGATCCACGATCACCACAATGGCAGTGCCCCCAGTTTTTGTGGGAATTTGCCGGAGCATTTAATGTCATTCCCCCCGCATTAGGATCGCAAACGCTCCACTCAGCAACGCGTCTTCAGCCACTTGAGAGCCAGGCGATGGCTTTTTAATGCCGGGACGGAGGCAACCATGTGTTTTTCGCATGGCGCGGGGGATTTTTAAAAGTTGAGCGTGTTTAACTTGGACTGTGTTAGATGTGTGTTCCCGGGGCGGCGGGGTTTTTTTTTCCACCCGCAAGATTTAAGAGGTAGTAAACTCACTGTTAGCATTTACATGAAAGGAGGCTTTCAGCCACAGCTCATCAGCGTGGCCAGCATGATAAACAAAGTTAGCGCCGCACACACAATATACTAGGGCACAACTAGAGCATCTCGTCTATGGATAAATGTTTGATTTTGATGTTTGTCAGATTATGAGTTGTTTATGCAATTACATGGCCACAGTACAATTCCTACCTTTAGGAGATGTCTCGTCCCACCCCCTTCCTACGTCCCGAGACGCGTGTCTTACAATACGCACTGACCCCACACACTGATAATCCAAACACACTGGCCAGAGTTCAGCCAGGGCCTGGCCTAATCAGAGCTGCCAGGAAAAGTGTGTGTGTGTGTGTGTGTGTGTGTGTGTGTGTGTGTGTGTGTGTGTGTGTGTGTGTGTGTGTGTGTGTGTGTGTGTGTGTGTGTGTGTGTGTGTGTGTGTGCCTGTGCGTGCGCATATCCTAGTACATTTTACCACATTCTCTCCCTTTTCCCTCTTATAAGGTTTGTTTAATATGCATTATAACAATCCAGTGCTGATGGACTGTCTGTGTTTGCAGCCAGTAGTTGATTACTCAGTATAGTGTTTGTGTCCATGTCTTCATGTGTGTGCGTGTACGCTCCTCCACATGGAGGACTCCTGCTGAGTTGCTCTCCCAGATGGTGTGTGATGCAACCAGACTAACTGGAAACTGATTCACCAGTCAGCAAACCCTGGTTTAACCCCCTCTTTCTACTTTGGACAGTTCACCAAAGCGACGAGAGAAGGTATTTTTCAAGTGACTTGGCCCTGATGACATTTTGTTTGATTGAAGTAAAGTGTGATTCCAAGGCACACCTAACAAAAAGTTAGTCTACAAAATGGCCAATTCAGGGCGGAATCCTTGAAATCCCATGCATAAAGATATGCCATGTTTTCATGAGCAGCCTCGACCTTTGTTTTTTTATTGGGTTTTTTTTTCGTAGTGTCATTTGTTGGCCTCTGGATGATTTCCATTACTACAATGACACTGCCTTTTGTCAATTTTGTCACTTGTCTTATATGAATTGTCAGCATATTCACACCAGAGAAAGGGCACCAATTTAAAGTTCCCGATCAAATGTAGACCCCGAGGTTGTCCTGATGGAGGTCAATGTCTGATCGCCCGCAATGATGGCAAACCTTTTCCGGAGTCGAGTCTGATTATAAATTGCCACTCGATTGTCACTTCTGTCATTTCCAATCAGAGCACCTTAATTAGTTATTCTTTTATGCCATCAGCATGAGGCCACCTGACTGTAGTACCTGCTGTGAACATCCTAGGTCTTTATTAAAATGATAAACAGATGCTGTTTGCTCTATTCTGATGCTCTGACAGCCACTGTGCACATACCATTAACCACTGTGTACTTTGCTGGAGGTGGACGCCGCACTTAATAAAGATACAGTGATTGAGTGCACTGTTAGTGTGTGTGTGTGTGTGTGTGTGTGTGTGTGTGTGTGTGTGTGTGTGTGTGTGTGTGTGTGTGTGTGTGTGTGTGTGTGTGTGTGTGTGTGTGTGTGTGCGCGTGTGTGTGTGCGCGTGTCTCCACTATTCCCCAGAGACATCAGGTTGGGAAAGGATGGGAAAGGGGGGAGAAGCAGAGAGAGAAGTGGAGAGTGGGGGGTGAAAGGATCTGGATGAAAAAAGCCTTTCAGGCCGTGTGTGTGTGTGTGTGTGTGTGTGTGTGTGTGTGTGTGTGTGTGTGTGTGTGTGTGTGTGTGTGTGTGTGTGTGTGTGTGTGTGTGTCCGTTTTTACAGGCCGGAATTTTGATGGCCTTTACTTCCCTACAGTGAGCCGGGCTTTGTGAAACCCAAGCCTCCCTCTAAGTAGCAGGAACTCACTATGGAGAGAAAGAGAGAGAGAGAGAGAGGAGAGAGGGAGAGAGAGAGAGAGAGAGAGAGAGAGAGAGAGAGACTTTGACTTTGACTTTGACTTTGAAGGTTCCTTTATTTTCGGTGGGTCGTGTCACAACAGCAGAGAGAGAGAGATTTGTGGAAAAGAAGTCTGTAGAAATATCTTGTCTCTTCGATTCAGTTCTTGTCTTCTTTCTTTTCGGACCCTCTTTCCTCCTCTCTCCTCCTTTTCTTTCCCAGCGCTCCCTCTTCCCTCCCCTCTCCTCTCCTCTCCTCTTCTCCGTCTTCATGAAGCATGGAGAGATGGGAAACAGCTGTTAAAATGATTTTGACTTATTTGTTCCATTGTTGGTTTCTCTCTTTGGTTTCTCTTTAATAGAGTGCAGAGCCTCTGACTTGCTATAAATACACAAAGAAAGAAAGAACAGAAACAATAACTGCATTTTGCATCAAAACAACCAAACATCCTTAATGTTTAGGTGTTTTTGTCAATGTTACTCTAACCTTTCTCCCCATTTCATGTTTGGATCTGTGTGTGTGTGTGTGTGTGTGTGTGTGTGTGTGTGTGTGTGTGTGTGTGTGTGTGTGTGTGTGTGTGTGTGTGTGTGTGTGTGTGTGTGTGTGTGTGTGTGTGTGTGTGTCCAACCCACTCTACACCCAGATGCAATGGATATCACAGGCCTTGCCAAAAGGCATCCTGCCAGGCCGGAGAGAACAGGAGGAATCTCTTCGCCTCTGTCCTCCTCCATTTCACTCTTGTTACTTCTCTGCAAATCCTCAAAGGCTCCATCTCTCTCTCTCTCTCTCTCTCTCTCTCTCACTCTCTCACTCGCTCGCTCTCTCTCCCTCTCAGAAAGTAGCAGCAGCTTTCTTATGTCACGTTTTTTTTTTTGTTTTGTTTTTTCTATTATTTTTTTTTTTTTACTTGTTCCCCTACTGTCTGTCTTTTCTTTTTTTCTGTTGCCAGCTCACTTGGCTGGGGCTCGGCTCGTGGTCCGGGACTCTCGCTTCTCTCCTGACCTGTTCCACCATCCAAACAAAGGGGCTAAACCATAATAATAATCAGCTGCACGGGGGGGGGGGGGCCGATGGCCAGGATTTAGACGTTTTAAGCGGCTAGGCCTGATATGGAGGGGAAATAAATATAGACGGATGGTTAGATGGATAGATAGATACTTTATTCATCCCTGGAGGTAAATTGCAATGTCCCAACAGCTCACATCAAAACAGTAGCCAAAATAAAAATAAAGCAATAAAATAAAAATATAAAAAAATAAATTGGCAAAATGGACAATTTCGAAATATACACGCAACCTAATGATAAACAAAAATTATAACCTAAAAATAAAAGGAAAAAAACCTCAAAGATAAAAATGACAGACCTAATAAAAGGTCACGCCCAAAAACAAAATATACGGTCCTATAAGATAACTTATGAAATAAATAATGAACCAGAAAGATTAACCTCAGATAGAAATAAATAAACAAAAGAAATTGATGCATTTGATATAGACATTGAATTTTATGATGAATTATAGATGGTACCCAAAGTAAATAGCTTTCTTTTTAACGTGATTATTGCTCTAAATGGGTCCCATCTGTGTGTGTGTGTGTGTGTGTGTGTGTGTGTGCGTGTGTGTGTGTGTGTGTGTGTGTCTGTGTGTGTGTGTGTGTGTGTGTGTGTGTGTGTAAGTATATATATATATAGATCTTTATCTTATCTTTTTCTTATACCAAAATGTGTCTCTACACAGTTCCTGGCTTTGAACAGGTTGAGAACCATGGGTCTAGACGATGCATATGAGCTTAAAAGAAATGAAAGGCCTCAATGTGATTACAACACATAATTTTAAAAAAGGGGGTTAAGAAATGCCTTTGTTAACTTTTTATATTGCTTATTGTGTTTAGGCAAACAAATGGATCCTCTTTTTGTGCATGTGTTTGGCTCTAGTCCCTTCTATCTGAGTATTGTAGAGCGGCTTATTTTTTAGAGAGAGAGAGATTCTCTTGTGGAAGTTGCAAGCGGTCAGCCAAGGACAGGGAGGACTTTTAATTGCTGCAGTCTCTTTCTCGATGTGTTTCTCCTCCTCACATTCTGTCGCCCAGCGGAAACACGCACGGAGAGAGGCAAGAGGCGATGATTATCGTGTCAAACCAGAAAATGCCTCTCTCTATAAATAAACTAATGTTAAATTTAGCTGTTCTTTGTTCTTGTAGTCCCTTATTTTATATTACTTACTATAGCAATATGACTAAAGTATGAGTCATATATATTTATAAGCTTGCATAGGTCATAGGCTTGTTACTGTGTTCGTGGGTTACTGGTGTCATACGGTCCCAAGGTCAACTCCAGTGTTATTTCCATACTAATATATTTAAATATGTTAACGTTGATTTTGTGTCACAACACCTAAATGCCGCACTGAATGCTGCTGGTTACCACTCACTCATTCCTGCAGAGGCAGATATTTACCTAAACTTTTGAAACTAGCAGCTACATTATAACAGAGGAATTTGTTCCTGAAAATTGCATTTCCCAGATGCGGCATTAATCCAGATGTCGACCAAAAGATGACGGCAGAACCGGGAAATACGGTCCTTTACTTTGCCATCTCCCATCCAATCACTTTGCCATGGCAGCCAAACGTGGCCCCATGGAGAAAGGAGGAGAAACTGCAAAAAGCATTTGTGTGGAAAAGTGAGGTCAGCTGGTCTTATAATGGAGCATATGAAACCCAAGGGCAGCCTGGGAACCCCTTTTTACTGGGTGTCCAAATTTGTGTGAATGGAGTCATGGGGGGGGGAGCCATTATATTGGCCAATATAACATATTATTATATACTGTATATACACTGTATATACAGCTATTATAGACCTTTTTAAAAACAGCTACTGGTATTACCGTAGCTTCTTTCTTTATGCTCTGGCCCTCCTCTCTGCATGCCGCTGGCCTTCTCTTCCTGCTCTACTTTGGACTGGGGATTGATTGATCACTTAATTTCTTCCTGACAGGAAGAAGCAGATGAGTGGATGAGTTATTCTCTATAGTCTCTGCGGGGAGGGAGGGTTGGTGTTTTTTTTTTTTTTTTTTTTTTGTTTTTCCCCACTATCCCTGAACACACTTCAGGGGTCATGCTCATCCTCTTTTCAGCAGTGACAAATGATCAAATTTTTGTTAAAAGCATTAGGTTGATCATTAGGAAAGTGGGACGTGAGGGCCGTGCTGGTGTCCTGAAAGGACCCGTGCACACAGATGGCAGTACAGTTTTTTTTTATTGATTACATTGGCCATTTGTGGCATAATATTCTATGAGTCTGATCAATTGTCCGTGGAGCAGGTTACTGATTGTGGGCATATTTTTGCTGTGATGGAAGGCTTATGTGGCATATTTGGTAATGAGAGTCCAGTTTCCATAGTAGCAGGGAAGGCGACAGTGTTTTGTTTCTTGTCACTGATTTACTGTACATGGATGCGAGGACACATTCACAAGGCCAGGACTCATTGCGGTGACCCTGCCTGTTTTTCTGTGTTTTTCTTGTGAGTGCATGTAAGTTTCATACGAAACTCAGTGGACCGGTTCGCAAGACACAATACGATCCTTGGTTGTCAGGTGTGAACAAGAGGCTCCTCTCTTGGCTGCAGTCCTGCTTGTCCTCCTCAAATCCTTCAAGAGTTATAGCTGTGAATGCGGTTGTCCAACCATTCCCTGGAAGAGCAGATGTAGAATCTGAGTGAGAAGCAGGAATCCCACCATACCCACACCACCCCTGCTGACCGTGCCAGAAACCTCAGAAACCCTCTGACTGCATGGAGATGGATTGCTCCTCCATGCGCTCACTTTCTCCCTCAACGTTTCTTTTCCTCGATTCGTTTGACATCTTACTGGCCGAGTAGCGACTGGATGAAATTGTACCTCGGAGTCAGCCATGTTCGGCTAAGGTTGGTTTAAGGTGTGGCATCCAGAGGGCCATTACGAGGTCACAGTCAACTTGGGGTGATTTAAGTGAGCCACAGCTCGCTGAAGGCGGAGGTTTGGACTGCCGGTGCAGTCTCACAGAGGAGGGTGTCGTCAAAGTGGTCTAACAGATGTTTCCATCGATTTCTATCTGTGTCCGCTCGGGGAGAGTGGCACATGGAACGATATACTTAAAGCTTAAAGTACTTCTGTTCTAAGGTCAATCTGAGGATCTAAGTATGAGCAATCTAATTTCCTTTGAAATGTGATCTTAGATCGGGTCGAAATCTCTCCTTGTAGTTAACTATTTAGGACCTCACTCTCAAATTGTTTGTGATCACCGCATTTATTTTATTACTGACCTTTCCACATGTGATAAGCACAATGGATGGGCTCACTTAAGACTTTAAACCTGCCAATGTTGGCTGCTAGACCAACAAAGAGCCTGACTGCTGTTGGTAGGGAGTGTGAGGGGTTAACGGAGTGCATGTGCACGTGCATACGTTTGGAGCAACAAAGCTCATTGGCCATTTGTCCGTTGAAAACGCGTCTCTACACTGGTTTCTTCTTGTCCGCCTTCCCCTGCGACCACTCACCCCCTGGATCCCTCTTCTCCTCCACATCACCTCAACTCTCAACAACCTCCGTTTCCTTCTCACCTCTCACAGACAAAGACACGTTTTTTCAATCGGGGAGAGGGAAGTGTGTGCTTTGGGCCGCCACGCCGCTGCCGTTCTGCTCCCTGCCCTGTGAGGACCTTCCCCTTATTCCCAGCACTGCTGGGAGACGGTGTAGGGTCGGAAGAACTGAGGCGCTTTCCTGAAAAGTCTTCGTCCTTGGCATTCAGCTGCTGATTGCTATATGGAAGGTCCACAAGCGCTGATTGGCAGAAAGGACTTTTCTTTGGAGGGTAGTCAAACCATCGGACTCCCTAAGGTGGTGTAAATTTGGCGTTTTGACTCCTCGCTCCGGACGGCTAAACACCTCAGTGATTGGTTGGTTTTCTGCAAGGGGTGTGTTGAATTATGTAGATGATTTAGACATTGTGGACTGTTTTAAATACATAGGAGAGTGTGCATGAAGTGGCTGTTTGAGCGATCAGCGGCTGGTGTGTTTGAGTGTATGTGTCAGTCATCCTGCATCAGTTTTTTCTTACGTCGCCTGTGATTGGTTCTGCCTGCGTTTGCGTATGCATGTCAACAAGCACGAGTCTTAATGTGTCATAATGTAACGTGCACTTTTTTGTTTTTTGTTTGTCTTTACAGTCAGTTGTTGGCGATGGGTGACAGCCAAGACTCTGAACGTCACTTGAATGGTTCCTTTCCGTTTCCCCGGGTGCCGCTTTGTTTGACAGCCAACCGGAGTGTTGGGAGTGGGTGGCTTTATCTTTAGACGGCGGTGGGGGTGCTGTGGGGGGGGGTTGAACAGGAGAGAGATAAAAGCGAGAAAAAAAAACTGTGTGCCTGTGGGGGAGTGAACGAGAGAGAGAGCAGATGAATAGACGGTGAGAGGCAGAGCGGTGAAGAGGAGGGCGGATAGAGTTGGTGTCGGGGGGGCACGTAAGGGACAGCGGAGCGAAGGCCGCTCCGAGGCAGAGGCCAGTCATCTCAGCTGTTGGCATTGAAGTGGGCTGACAGTGAAGAAATCTGCCTGTATCTCACAGCTGTGCAGCATTCCCCCCCACTGCCTTTTTATTTTTAACCCAGACACCTATATTAGGCTATCAGGCCGAGGCGGCGTCCAGTGACCCCGCTCTGCTATCCTCCGAGCTATGTGTCCACTAAGTGTGCTGTGTGGTTGTGTCAGGTTCTGTTTGTGCTCATGTGTGACTAAATACTGCTGTTGTAGGTGTTCCATTGCATTACATTCCATTGTAACTACCCTCATGTCCTAGGAAGCCAGGCTCCTATTCATTTTAAGCCTCCAGTGGGTCGTGTGACTGGAATTATTTGGGGCGTCGCAAGTTTAAAAAACAGTTTGAATCTGCGAGAAACCGTGCTGACTAGACAGCCATTGTTGACAGTGTGAGTGTGTCCGTAAATTGCCGGAGTGCATTCCACACAGACATGCCACTAGCTCTTTTTTTTTTTTTTTTTTTGGCACCCTCGTGTGAGAGCCTGGTAAAATGGCTGACGAGCGAGAGATTAGGGCCCGGAGTACCACAGCAGAGCGGGGCAGGTCCTGCAGTTTCCACTGGAGGCTCTGCGTCTTCCTGTTCCCAGTGCAGGCGACGGTGCCTCTACCTGGGCTGGCTACCCCATGGAGTGACAACAGCTACACCCACACTACGCTGTCCTTACTGACTGATCTGAGAGTGTCTGTGGAACATATTGTGTCATTGGTGGAAAGGAAAAGCGGGGATCTTCAGTAGTGGCCGCAGTAGACCGCAGAAGAGCCCTGTTTCCTCTGGCTGCCATGAATTCTAACGTCACCGATTGTAACCTCACCAGATCGAGGAAAGAAGAAATCAAGGGAGGAGGACGGAGAGAGGAAGAGAAAGAGGGTGGAAAAACCAAGGAGCAGAGACAGGAAGTGTGTCATAGGGATCTGGAGATGCTCCCCTGAAGTGTGTGTGTGTGTGTGTGTGTGTGTGTGTGTGTGTGTGTGTGTGTGTGTGTGTGTGTGTGTGTGTGTGTGTGTGTGTGTGTGTGTGTTGTTGAGCTCCTCACCCATTGCTCCCGCTGTCAGGCCTATTTCCTTCCTGCTCGCACTATAAACAGATCGATGTCTGCCGGGCCGGCTCCCTGTGGCGCGCCACCTTAGAGCTGCTCGGATCAATGCCATTGATTTGAATCCCTAATTATGTTTAATCTCCCAGCCTCTCCTCAACACTGTTATTGTGCCGATCATTCCCCTTTCTATTTGTCCACGGTGGAAACGTACCTGCTTGTGTTCTGTTGCACGTCGGGGAGCTAGGTCATTCCAATCTAGTGAAATATTAAACAAATGAAACAATCGAGCGATTGTTATTCCAGTCTTCGGTATGCACAGATTTGCTTGTCTGTGTCATCACACGCACACGATGCTTTGCAGAGTTCAGCCAGACAAAACAGGCCTCAGTGGACACCTCCAAGTCGGGGCAGTGATAAGAGGATCCACGGGGAGACGGCCGCACCAAGGACCTGTCCATCAAACACAAGGGCCTACTTCCCCCTCGCTCCAAAAGCGGATGGTGGGAGTGATGGGTGGCTGAGAGCGGCGGGACACGGAGACAGCTATAAAGTGGCTGGGGAATAAGAGGCTGGAGGAGAAATGAATGCAGAGTGGAGGAGAGAAATGGTGGTGGCGTGGCAGGAAGACAGGGCGGCCACGAGGACGGGAATCATGAAACCCAAGGAGATCGGTGAAAAATGAAGCCGACAAAACAAATACGCCCGAGGATAGTAGGAGGTCCGCGGCCAAACCGACGCCCGTCAAAGCGCTGACAGTTAAGTGATTCCTCGTAGCCTTTTCACTGTGGCCGCAAGTCACCCCGCCCCTCTCATTTTCTGCACCTCACCGTCTGAAGCTTTTATTAGGTTACATACATTAAACACATTAGCATATATTTCACACCTCAAAAAAACACAATACGACGCCTAAACCCTGAGATAACAATAGTCCTCTGTTGCTTGTTTTTCAGTTCTTGGAATGACTTTTCTGCTGCCGGGGAAACTTTTCACAAGCCGTGGACATTATGTCTTCGACGAGACACACACACACACATACATGCTGCCACTTTATGTTAATACGCCATCAAAGAACTCCGGGTGTTGCCCTGAAGTCGTCTCCCCCCGTGCCATCTCTTGACAGGGTTATGGAAGTCATTTCAGAAACCAAATTTTCAAAAATTCAAATTTCAAAAACCATTATTTTAAACCTAACCTCCCGTAAACGTCCATCAGACCGTCATTTGACGTCCATCGGAGAGAGAGTGGCCTCGGATCTTCGGCGGCGTTCGTCAGCCCAATGGGTCCGGCCGCTCCGCCCGAGCACGGGTGGCGAACTAATTAGCTTTAAGGGCCACGCCGCGCCCCGCCCGCCTGGTTTTCCGCTGCCTTTGCCGAGGGTGACGCACCACTTCTGAACGCCTGGAAAAAAAAAAAAAGTTTCACGATGGAAATCTTCTGTGATTTTAACCCATCTGCCACGGCACCACCTCGCAAAACGCAGGCTGGCAGTGGAAGGAAGGGCCCTCACATGGCTCTAAAGGCCTCCATAAAGAACAACTATGAACAGGAATAGATCAGAGCGTTATATACAGTATGTTTCCATAGCGTATGTGGACATGGCAGGTGGTCTGTTTTTACATTTGTTTTTGTAGTTTGTCTCTCCCTGCTAGTGTTGCAATGGAACGTAGTTGATCCGTGATCCTTACGCCCCCCCACGGTTCGCATGTGAACCCCAGATTAATTGCTAAATTTAACAATCATAGTGAAAAACTGTTTTACTTCCGCTGTTACTTTTTTAGGTCATGATTCCGTAAATCTCGATGCAGAGTTGCAGTGAAAAGGAGATAGACAAGACAGATGCGTGCTGTGTTTTACTCTCGAGCAATGAGCGGTTTAAGGTACGTTGAGCTGTGTTGCTGCTACTTTCCCACATGTTGGGAATGAGCTGTGGATACGGCGAATGTCGTCGCTAAGCGTCTGTTTGTCCGCCATATTTGAGCAGTCAAGATCCGCTAGTAAACAAATACAATGTGTATTGAGAGATGCAGACTTCTCTACAAAATAGACTGTCACTGTTAAGATTGAAGCGATTTTCAGAAATTTGGTTTGTTATAAACGTGAGAAATTTTAAATGATTACTTATTGGAATTTAATAACAGTTACTGGGGGCGGATCCAATCATATTTTTTCAGTCAATTCCATGTTCAAAGAAAGAAGGTTTTGTGCGTTTTTGCAGTTGTGCAATATTGCAGTTTAATTTAACAACTGAGTTTTGAATATTATATATTTTAAGATTTTATTTAAACATTGGACATCTTGAATGTTGTTTCCATTTAAGGCAATGGGCAAAGGTTACTTGCTTTATGTGTTTTATAGAATAAATGGAAAGAAAATTTATATTTGTCTCCTTTTTATATATATATATATATATATATATATATATATATTTTTTTTTTTTTTTTCTTTTTTTTCTTTTGCTGATCCAAAAAATCCATGACTCAAAACCGTGATAGGATCCAAACCGTTACTATTGTGATCCGTTGCACCCTTGATTTCTCACCCGGTGTCGAATTTAACTTTTATTTCATTGTCTTTTATTCTTAAGTTTGAGCCCATGGTTCTTTGTAGGATAGCAGTAGTTTTATTTTAATACCACGTGTCTAATCATTTATCACAGCAGTTTTCATGACGACTGGTTTAGAAGGAGCCCTGGGCATTTCTGCTTCTTCCCGCCAGCTTTGTTGCCTGGAAATTCTGTCACTATGGCAACGTAAAGAAAAGTCAGTCATTCTTGGCTTTCCTTTTATCTCTCGATTATAATGTCAAGCTGCCATAAGTATAGGACTTGGGGGAGTGTTTATTTTAATACGGCCACTTTGTGGGGAAACAAAAGCTTTAATTAGGCTGAATGCCCACCATATGGGGCGGCAGGTAGAGCTTGGCGTGTGCACTGACACACACACACATGCACCACATATGTAACGGTTTAGGAAATTATTACTACTTGTAAATAACATTTACACATCTGTGACTCAGTATTTGCACGTAACACATTTAACATGTTCACACAAATCCAAATGCGTACATAATGCATTGGATCTGCGCTCTCGATTCTTTTTTTATGACACACTTGACTCACTCGGGGCTTTAAATGAACATGTGAATGCACAGGATCTACAAACAGCTACGTTGTTTGGGCTTCTGAGGAATTGTTGAACTGATAATGTTCTCCCCATAGTCACAAATGCTATCCAGGCTGGTTTTGTTATTACATCTTCACCCTCGAGCATTGTTGTTTGCCACCGCATTTACTTTCACAGGCTTAAATCTAACTCCGCCGTCGGTTCGAATATTACTTTTTGGCAATGACTGAATTAAGTTGGGTACTTTCTTTGGTACTGTCCTGTTACAAAGCATGAACATCACAAACCCAGTGCTTTTGTTAGTATAAATTACATTATTATGATTATTTAACTTAACATTCCATCCAACCCAACTGTCTCTGCTGAACATGTTAAAACCCTTTATTAGTGCAAAACTTACAGTAAAATCATCGTAATTATTTACAGTACATTGAATTCAAATATTCATGTTAAACAGTAGATCCTTAATTCAAAAAAATATTTCAAATGTAATGGCTTTCTTATTTAGATTTCCATAGAGTCGAGTCATATTGCATGACTTTGCTTTTACATGGCCTTTTAAAAGTATTTGTAGATATAACAAAAACCCACTTGGATTAACACTTGCTTTAAAAGTCTTTAATTAACCCACTGCCAACAATCATCGATTCAGACAAAAATGTCGGATAACAACGATGCTACAGGACTAAGATGTTATATCATGTTCATTGATGTTATGTTCATTGTTGCAT
>NC_137192.1:11728774-11731274 GCF_960531495.2 Zeus faber
ATGTGTAATGACTCGAAGGTGAATCTCGTAGCTGGTCCTGGAAGCAGAATCTGAGATGCGGCTCACGCCAGGAGACAAGAGAAACAAAAGGCGACTCAGTCTGTTCTTTGTCTAACTTGTCTACCTTGTTATGTCGCTGGTGGGTTGGCAGTTCCTTTTCTCTCTTTCTCGCTCTTGCTTCATTAAACCCCCGTTATTCACCTTAAGTGCAACTTGGCTGTCAAAACCTTTGTGAAACTATCAAAGAATTTTGGAATTCTGGCCTCGAATGAAGTATGAATACACGAGTGTAATTTTCCTCTGCAGGGTGAATCAGCAAACAGAACACCACCAACTCAACGGAGACAATCCCATCTGCCCCCCCAGAAAAAAGATTTGCATTTCGAGAAGAGCCTTTTTGTAGTGTAGAGCAGCCTCGTCATCAATACTGAAGTCCCTTAGATCTCACTCTTCATTTGAATAAGTAATCAATAACTTTTTGTCCACTGACCCTGATCTCCGAATGGTTCATTAGATTCTTTCTCTAACCGTGCTCTCTCTTCTCTCTCCAATCAATTGTCCGTGCAGCGTGCGTTTGTTTGCGCTGCCAGGCAGGTGCGACACAGCAGACGGACAGCGATGTGGGCTTGTTCGGGATAACTGATTTATGGACGATGAATTATAATGCACCAGCAGTTGACACATGAGATGTGGAATAGACTGGTGTGTTTAAATGCTGCTAAAACTACTGACTAACATTAATATGGCTACTCACACGGCTTCATTAAAGGCTGGTGGGACACGGTTGATGTTCTGGCATGGAGCATTTTTGGCTGCAAAACGGCTTAAGTGTCAAAATGTCTCCAAAAGCAAACACGACAATACAGTGCATAAGAAACAAATTGGCCTCTCAACCTTGAGGTTCATAAAGGACAAAGTTCGAGGGTTAGTCTATTGAGTGTTTTCTGGAAGTTAGCCTGAGTTTTGCTGAGCCAGAGTTTATTTCACTGATCCTTCCCAGGCGACTGATGCTGAGAAGAGGAGGAAACCTTTAGTGGAAAATAGGACAAGATTCATCGGTCTATCTATCTGCGTACTATTCCCAATAGGTTTCAAAACAGAGTTATTTTATCAGTAGGGAGAACCTCCTTCAAATTCATAATTTTCTTTGACTGTTCACCCTTTTTTTGCCTAGAGGCCCAGTTTTATATTAAAACTCCTGCAGCTCGTCTGCCCTTTGGTCCCAGGTCTGGCACTATGAGTGCAACATTCTCCCAGGGTGATTGTGGTATGTGAAGGCCACAGCGATGCCGACGTCAGGCCTGTTGGCGCTCTCGTCCGAGCAGCTGGAGCGTGTTATGGAGCTACACCGTCCCACAACACCTCATTCAGCATCCCAGCCACCCACCGTTCCAGGACACCCGCTACGTCAGGCGGCACAAAGGGGTGAAGCAGTTGGCCCGAGGGTGTGAACACATCCACGTATTGGTCTTCATGTTTGCACGTGACGTATACAATGAATTTAGTGCAATTGGATTCCAAATGCCGCCACAAACATGGGCGTGGACATGCTTGAGGTCCTCTACAAGCCAAGTATATTTGTATGGCACATTTCATAGATGAGGGCTATTCAAAGTTCTTTGCACAAGACTTATCATCCCTCAGCAAATTATTTACAATGATTATTTCTCTGGAATTATTAGCCTTGACACCCACTCCAACAATTCAAATAACTCAGATAATTACTACTATGGAATTTTCTGCTAGCACCGATGACCAGCTCCCAACATGAATAAGCACCCGTCCTATTGAAAAGCACACACACTCGAAACCCCAAACTTGGTATGCTGTTTTGTTTTAAAAGTTGGAATGGTCAGTATGTTACTCTCAGATGAAACATTGTGTTTGCTGTGAGGAATACTCTGCAACTGGTATATTCTAAGATAAGATAACACATTATTAATCCCAGAGGGGAAATAGTGAAAAAAAAGGAAAAAGATATATATAAAAAATATTACAAATATGAATAATGAAAATAAAATAATGATTAAAAATAACCTGAAATAAAATAAATCAATAAAACTTAAGTAAATAAACAAATAAAATAAAAAATAACAAAGATTATTCCGCTCTGACCCGGGTTTAAAAAACGCTGGTCAGCACCAACGTGCTAAAATAGCCAGAAGAATTGCCTGGAGAAATGCTGTTGAAATGCCAGCCGGTGCACACACTGGTCCTTCGACGGCGGGGAGCTGGGAGCGCCGGGGATGGCGGGGTTCTCCGCTGTGGTCCCTGTGGTGCGATCCTCAAACTCATAACATTTCATGGTCCCCCATGCGGAAAAATGTAAATAACTTCTTATTTGGGATTCTTAATTGGATATGAAATCATGGAATTATACATGGATATTCCGTTGTATTTATGTGTCAGTGTCCGTAATTTCAACTCGCGTCGCATCGCGCAGGTAAAGGGGCTAAAATGAGCGGGTCGACCCGGGTGTCCTGTTCACATCAGAGCCCAT
>NC_137192.1:11736274-11996274 GCF_960531495.2 Zeus faber
GAGGAAACTCGGCACTTGGACAAAGGAGATATTATGGACATTATTGTTATATGGCTATTTTAAGGATGATGGTCTCTTCAATGATTGTAGTTTAAAATATATTTTTCCTCTATTGCAAACATGAAGAATCATTGAGGGTCGTAACTTCACATTTGATTACTTCACATGAAGCCATTCGGCTTGTGCATATCTGGCAGTATAGTATACTAATTCATACAGAATGGATTGCGGCCGCTGATAGCGCCATGAATTGCACATCAATTGCATCCGCTCTCTGCGCCATCTCAACGTCTCATTTCCAAAAGATATATGATATTGCTAATATGTGCTAATGATATCACAGCGCAAACACGTCCATAATGATTTGCTGCTGAGTGAAATTTGCCCTTGTTTTGTGTATGATTGCAATGATCCATTTGGCAAAGTCAATAATCTGTGCATCCGTGTGTAAGCGGGGTGGGGGGATGGCTCAATGGCTCGCGGAGCCTGACATGGGATATTTGAGGAAAAGGAGTAAAATTACTACATCTAAAATGAAAAAAAAATAAAAAATCTCTTGTTTTATTTGGAGAAACCAGAAAAGAGAAACAGGCACGTGTAGAGGAGCGTAAATGCATAATGTCTACATTACACATTTAATACACACTCTACACTTGCCGTTACGCACGGGGAGTGGAGGCACAGAAAGGCGCTGGCTTTTTTTTTTTTTTTGTCCCCACAGTTACCACCAGCTCTCTGCAGACGGTAATAATTTCACTCCAACTGTGTGAAGCTATTAACGCCGGTGTTTGTGAATTGGACGCTATTTGCAACAAGGCTCATTTGCATAGAAAGTTTTCACGCCAATTTTGCACCAAATGTGTGAATAATATCAATTTGAAATACACGCAAATAGCACCGGCACACCGAGACGCTATGTGCTTGGCAGCGCAGTAAGTGATGTATTTCACCCTTTGCGGGTGCTTTGTGAATTAGACGCTTGCTTGCTTTTTCTGTTATTTGCGTAGGTTTAGCGGCTGCAAAAGCTGCGCAATTGCTTTGTGAATTCGCCCCTATTGTATTGGAAAGAATATTCCTAAGCACTTTAAGTAACTGAAGTGAGCACTCTGGGATGACCATTGGGTTGTTTGGCCGCTGCCGCTCTCTCGAGTGTTTTGAAGTTTCTGTAGCTCTATATTACTTTGTCAGGTATGTATCCAATATCAAGCCTATCCTAACTCAGCGTTCACTCCCTCACATTCACATGTATACACAACCACACACACAGACACGTATTGAATTACACACAACCACTGTCAACACACTCCCAGTCGCTGACCTCTGAGGTTTGGTTGAATGGTAGACCATGGCGGAGCTCTAAGTGGACGCAAGCCGACCAGATGTGGTCGTCTAAGCCCATGGACCTAACAAGTGGCTGCGCTGGCCAGTGGCCCCACCACCACCGCTCCATGGGTTAGCAGACAGCCCTAAAATAACCCATTGGACACGGTAGCTCGCTACCAGTGGAGCACTGACACTAAACATAGACCGACGGAGGTTTACGCTGAGGTTTAGAAGGGGTGGGGGAAGGAGGGGTTGCTGGCTGTCTTTAACCTTGATGTTAGTTATGTTAGTTATTAAACCCAGGTTTTGTGTCTTGGGCGGTTTGCGTGGAGGCCATTAGAGTTTATTGCTGCTTTGGGTCACTGCTAGAGCTAAGCAGTCTTGGAATTCTGGGCTTGTTTGGTGATTTTATTAGTCATCTTTCATGCCTTTCCTTCCAACCTTTACCCACCCCTCTGCGACACTAACACTGTGGGAGGTTTCCGAACCAGTAGGGTAACTTTGAACTTTTTGGGTTTTTATGTGGGGATGTTCTTGTTGAAGGCCAATGGTACAGCGCCTACTTGGTGTAGAAGCCAGTGACCGTCAAGTTGACGAGTGGTGTTTGAAGGCCGACACAGGATCTCTAAAATTGACCCAGTCTGCCGGCCAGGGGGGTGACAAATTTCACCCCTCCACTCTAAAACAGTCATTTACAGCTGAGAATACTGTGAGTGTGAAAGGCCTCCCTACGGAGGAGCTTCCGGGACTTGGGTCCGGTAACAAACCAGACCTTGCCAGTAAGGAGGTTCATTTTTGCTTTCAAAGGTCCCGATTTTTATTTTTTTATTTTTCTTATTTCATACTTTTTTTCTGTGGTCCTTTCTTTTCTTTTCTTCAACCTTAAATGATTTGTGTCTTAATTATCTGCACTGCATCACTTTCATCTCAGTTTGGCTGGCGTTGCCAACCTTTTCTTTCCACTCTGCCTACCGTCATCCTCCCTCACTGTAGACCGGACTGTGAACAACAGGAATAAACTCCTCATCATCAGATTACAGACTTGCGTTGTGGCTCTGTTTCCAGAAATATGTAATAATTTGCACATGGGTGCTAAATGGGTCCCAGATGCTGGGGGGGGGGGGGCTTCATCTGTTGTTGGGGCTTTGGGCCGTTCTGCAATCTCTGATCTTTGCGATGTCATCAAATAGAAATGTGCTTGCTCATAGCTATTTTCCAGAATCCCAGACATATTTATGACCGATTGTTTTGCAACATTTTACCTATCTGTTCATTTTTAGATGAAAATCCTGAAACATTTACCCCGGCCCTTTCCCATTGTATTGATTGGATATTGTTGGAGGAAAATTATAAATCTCTCCCTCCCCCCAAGTTGGATGAGATGAAACTCTCACAGTTTTATGTGCAATCAATATCCCGACAAAGCGGGGCTGTGGTGTGTCCGTACGCTCTGTGGCCTTTAGGGTTGCAGACAGACGGTCGCATGCGGCGATTGAGTGCAAAACAGCCCATGATCAATAGACATCAATGCCAGGTATGCACCGTTTCTCTGTGAAAGCGCCATCTTCGGGAAAAGACGCCCACAGAAGGCCACAGTTGCTAACTGGGGTGGGTGTGTTTGTGTTTGTGGGAGAGGGGGAGGGGGGGGTGATGATTTACTGATGTCCATGGGCACCCAAATGGTAATAGAGGAGCGTCGTCCTTCAATTCCTTGCCTTCATTGTTCATTCATTTTCATTGTGTGTGTGTGTGCTTCAAAGGCCCCACCCCAAAGCATATCGTGTCAGTGTTTTAAGATGGATCAGACCAACGGGGAATTTATAGGATTCTGGGTTTTTGTACTATAGGAAGGCAGGCGTGCAATCGGTAGAGGCAGCATCAGTCCAATCCATAGGTCGATCTAGAGAATGTAAGAATGTATTGGCATGTAGCGTGGTTGTTGATGGATGGGTGCTTAGACGTTCGGCACCCTTTTTGGGGATGTTATGTGTCGTCTATGTGTGTTTTATGATCTTCGCCTTTGCTCTGAGCGCTTGTTTTATCCCTCATCATTCTACCGTGTGACTGTGAGTCTCTTTGTTTTTTTTTCCTCTGCCTGAATCGACCACTGTGCCACAGTTGACCCCGTGATGTGCCCCAGTGCTGGCATGGCCGACTGAATGTGATTCATTCCGACGCCTGTGTCAGTATTCTGGCTCGTACACACACCCACACACACATTCATGCAAAGCCTGTCCAGCTCAGGGTTTGACGCCACCCACTGAAACACTCTCCCGGGTACCGGAGGACCAGAGCAGGCACCAAACACATTTCAGCTGCACAAAACTTGTGCGCTGTGACGAGATTAGGCACGGAGGATATCGTCAGAGCCCCTCCAGATTAGCATGTCGTCCTCGGATATGCCAGACGTCATTGTTGGGGTTGGATGAATCTTGAACAAACAGTGGGGTCTTTGATGACTGGAGTTACAAGAGCACATGGTCCTTTCGTGCGATGTGTCCATGTGAGAAGTTTCAGTCTTTCAGCCGGTTTTTCTTGCAATATTTCTGCCTTCCAGCAGACAGTGGCTTTCTTAAGAATTCAGCATTCATTCTACATCCAGACAGTGCGTTGAAGGGTAATTGCTAGTGCTCATTCATTAGTGAGGAACATGATTTCTGAAGGGAATTTATACTCAAGTCATTTTTCTCTCCGGCATTTCTGTGGCATTCTTACTGTGTTTGCTTGAATTTGTTTGGTTTGATCCTGAGAGTGAATGCTGTGTTTATGGCTCTTGACGCCTGTGTTGCTATTTCAGAGCCACCACGCACATGGACGCTGGGGGTGCTGAAATAGCAACAGTTAGGGCCACTGAATCCAGGCCACCAGTCGGAGAAGTGCCGCACTTGGTAAATGGAGGCTATTTCAGTACATTCACACAGCAATTAGATAAGGCAAGGTGTGTGTGTGTGTGTGTGTGTGTGTGTGTGTGTGTGTGTGTGTGTGTGTGTGTGTGTGTGTGTGTGTGTGTGTGTGTGTGTGTGTGTGTGTGTGTGTGTGTGTGTGTGTGTGTGTGTGTGTGTGTGTGTGTGCGCTCCTATTTAAATGTATGTGTGCATTTGTTTCCTCTGCGTGTGTCCATGTCCAAGTATTCTGTCTGAATACTTGGCCGTTCTTTCACTTTCCTGGACGTTTTTGTTTTTTTTTTCCAGTTAACCCGCCCCAACCCCCCACACCCACTCCCACCACCACCCACTGCTGTGCTTTTAAAACAGTGCCTTCATTGATTCTTACCTTCATCTTCACTAACCTCCACCAATCCCCTTAGTGTGCGCCATGTTTGTCCACTTCAACATAGAGCCTGCTTTGACAAAAAATAAATAAAATAAAATAAATCTCCAATCATAATCAACGGCATTGTGCGGGTATAACACACACCTCGGTCCCATTGCTGCATGCTATGCGTGCGTATAAGTGTGTGTGCATGTGCGTGTGCGATTTTGGCTGTGACGTCACATGCGTGGCGAAAGCGTTGTGTAGAGCTCCAGAGGGGGCAGGGGAACTTCCCATGCCTGAAACAAATCACTCCGGCCAGGCTACACAGAGGCCTGGTCTGTGGCACGGAGTAGTGCGGGAGCGCCAGGACCCTGCGGGGCAGACGCCAACAACAAAAAAAAGGCTTTAAAAAAGGACGTGAAGTGAATAACAGTGTAAGACACCCACCCCTACCCCCGCTCCTTCTCCCGTTGCGCAGGGAAGCTCACACTCTCACAAACACTCCCCTCTTTTCAGGCGGACAGACGCACGCCTCACACCGAGCGGTTCACAGTTCAAATAAACAGCGGCGCGAGCTGGGTCTGCTGTAAACGGCAGCATGTCTGGGCCATTTAGTTCCTCTCTCCTGCTGCCTCTCTCTCACTAGCTCTTAATGAGCCATACTCTAAATATGGTGAAGGAGGAGGATGGGGTGGGGGCATGCAGGCACTGGGAGCACGGGACGGTGTCAGGGAGCTGGCTGGGGGTCGCCTGAACAGGTGGATGAAGAGGAATTGTAAGAATAGATACGCGAGCCGCCATGCTTCCTTCTCGTTGCACCACCTGAAAGATGGGCATCCACCTTTCTTGGTAGAAGAAGAGCAACATCCTTTTACATTTACATTACATTTACATTTAGTCATTTGGCAGACGCTTTTATCCAAAGCGACTTACAAGGGAGAATAACATTCAGCTACATTGCGACAGAGATGATTTTGATCGCAGTTATTGTCACAATGAGATTTGCAGATTAATTCACAGGGTTGTTTGAGGACGTCCCCTCACCCGAAACTCCAACATCCTCAACAGTCCAAATGGCAGAGGGGGAAATGTTGAATCAGGGGCATGTGCGTGTGTGTGTGTGTGTGTGTGTGAATGCGTGTGTGTGTGTGTGTGTGTGTGTGTGTGTGTGTGTAAGAGACACATGTAAGATAAGATAATTTCATTGACATCACATTGTGGAAACGACTGAAAAGGTATTCAAGACCAACTGTGGAGTCCAGACATGAAGAAGCCGCTGTTTACTTAGAGAGATGTTCTGAAAGTCGACCTTGGCAACATGGAGCATGTCGAATTCAATTTGTTTATCCTTATGGAATATGCGTGTGGGATATAACAAACATTTTTGAATGTGTGTGTGTCGGTGTCTTGGTGTGTGGGCTCACATGATCTCAGGGGCCCTGTGAATAGTTTGGTTGTGACACGTTCCTCATTGTGTGTGTGTGTGTGTGTGTGTGTGTGTGTGTGTGTGTGTGTGTGTGTGTGTGTGTGTGTGTGTGTGTGTGTGTGTGTGTGTGTGTGTGTGTGTGTGTGTGTGTCTGTGTGTGTGTGTGTGTGTGTGTGTGTGTGTGTGTGTGTGTCGACCATTCTGTCATTTATTGTGAGGGGAATTGAATAGTCAGCTCAGACTAAGAAACATTTTGTTTCTTTTTTCCATTTTTCTGTGTTTTCAGTTGTTTTTTGATCTGGTTGACAGGGTGTTTGGTGTTTGGTTACTTCGATTTTTTCCAAATTTAATTTCATCTCCCTTTTTGAATTCATCCAGAGATGTTGAATGGATCAATTTATTTTCCTTGCACAGGTGCTCGATGTATTTTACCTAAAGCAAAATGGCTTACAGGTTTAAATTGAGGAAAACTGCAATCTCTCGGGTTAGCCCAAATAGAAAAGTCAGTTGGTGATTTTCGATTGTAAGTAGCCATTGAGGATATCTAAAAAATCAATCACTTGATCTGCTCTAATTTTTCCGTTAATTGTTCTGTTAACTCTGGTTCAGGTTCTCATTTCTTTTATTTGCCAGTTCCTCTGTTGGACGCCCTCCCGTGTTTCATCTGCAACAGGAAACTGTACTCGTCTCTATTTGCCCCACATCTACACCCCACCAGGACCCCGCTGCTGATTCATTCAGCAGACTGTGTGCTCCGTGTGTCTACTGGGGTGCAATTACTGCTTGTGTTGCATTGTGGTGTGTGCACTGCCGTTTCATTAATCTTAATGTATCTGCACAGATCCAAGTTTGCGCTTGTGTTTGTATTTGTGTGCTGAGGAACAACTTTCCTTCAGTTCAGTGGCTACAGTGGGAATCAGATAAAGACATCTGATGTCATATCAAACCCTATTATGTATTTTAGTTTCCATTTCTTTCTCTAAATACCGTACACACACACACACGGATTCCCAGTAATCTGATCAAAATGAAAGATGGGAAAAACTCATAGTTCAACTTTGCATATTGAAAGAATATTCTCCCTTTGCATTGGGTTGTGTTGTCAGAGGATTTTGAGCCAGTCCGCAGGCGACGTTGTACCAAGTCTGAAGATAAACTTTGTGCGCTTTCTTCTCGAATGTTCCAGATTCAAGGGAAGGGCCTTTAGGCTGAGCTCTGTTTGATGCACTAATCCCCTGCGCCGCAGCTCTGCCACCAGTCCTCTAAAAACAAAATATTTGATTGTGGCCTAGCTGTGGTTTATTTAACCCAAAGTTTGTGCTTAAAATCCTTACAGGAGAGGTCTGTCGAAGCAAACACTGATCTTGTTTGGACCGTAACAGCCAAGGATTTTTTTTTCTCCCCATCTGTCTTGCCCTTCACTCTGCACGGAGTCTACTTCTCCCGGACTGCCTGCTCCGTCTCTTGGTGTGACATTTTGAAGCGTAAGAAGCGGCATAGGCTAACTAACCAAATCCACATTCAGGACGTCGTTTTCCTATTATCATGGTCCTTTTATCATCTTCCACCCATTCGAGCTATTGGTGTTAGTGTACTGTGAATACACTGATGCAAGGAAAAAACAAGGTTAGAGAGGCGTTTTCCTGCACAGTGGCTATTGTGTTGGTGTGGCTTAACGAAGCCGTGACAAAGAAGGCCAAGATCAAGTGTCAGAACCGTGGCTGCTGCTTCACATCTGTGGTCAAGCTAATTAGGAGACGAAGATCCATTATTGGTGGAACATCTGGTTGGGGCGACATGGCGAGCGTGGCTGTCGCAGAGCATACCGTGGATGGGGCGCAGAGGTCTTGCTATCGGAAAGACGTGAGCTGAATGGAAAAGATCAGTGATGAGGGGCCGAGCGAGAGAGGTAGAGAGACTGTAACGTCGACACTGACACCCACCACCTCTCATCTGTGTCATGATGACATCGGTGGAGGCTGAATGAGCGTTGAGTCAATGAAACTGCTGCAGGGTGCTATCTGTGGGAGGTGTGGTGGGTGGGTTGGAGGGTAATATGTAATATGTGGCTTCACAATCTTTTCAATGGATTTCCCAGCACAGATGGCAAAGTGATACAGCTAGAAAATGAAATCTTTCAATGCATAAACCCTTTGTCTCTCCGCTATGGACATGGGAATAAGAATTTTAAAGCTGTCCCTTTAAAGCTGTCCCCTTGTTCCCCCTTCATCCAACGGATTCTCCCAGCTCCTCTTTTTCCCCCAACAACAGAACATGACCTAGATATGTTTTGAATAAAAATCCACATGTACAGTATGGCTGGGAAATGCTGGTTGAGAATGAGCCTTTGAAGGGTATGCGGCGGCATGGACACTGTGCTCCATAGCCCAGGAGACCCGCTGTCTACATTGGAGGTGGATGGCGTGATGGATGGGTGGAGTGATGGGGGGGAGGGGGGGGGTGAGGGCTTAGAGTAGATCTCCCCGCTTCTGTTGAGTCCTTGGGAAGGTGGGGCCGCAAGGGGTGGAAATAGCTGGAGAGGTGATTTCACAAGGTCGCCAGTTACACCACTTACACCTGAAACTGAGGGTCCTCGCCCCCCTGCTCTTTCTGTCCGTTTACTTGTCTCTCTGTGGCATAATGGCTTCCCCAGCCCTGTTCTGCCCAGTCATGCAGAAGACGGAGAGGGGGAGTCACGCCAAGGGAAAACTGAATTTGTGTGCTAACGAACCCCCGAGCTAATTAAAACTTCAGCCAAGCCAGCTACTACTCCTCATTTCCCTCATTTCCTCCCCTCTGACAAATACAATTTCATCCCCTTAGCCTGTCTAGAATTAATCCGGTTAATGTTCAACACGGAGCGAATAATAGCCACTTATCTGCTGGGAACACAAGTACAGAGGGGCTCTTGAGTTGAGGGCCCCATGTGCCCCCTTGGCCTTGTAATGCACTAAATCCTTCCTTCATGGGAAAAAAAATTGGCCAGTGTATTGCTGGAAAATGGCAATGGCAACCGGTCAGATTGCACAAGTTATTTTTTTTTTATAGCACAAACCAAGACTTTGCTATAGTTTGATGTCCCCGGTGGTGCTCTGTGGAAGAAGTTGGGTCCAACACTGGTTTGATAAGCCTCGACCTCAGTGCTCAAACTCATCAAGATACGATTTGTTTAGTTCTTTCTCCACGGTGGTGGCCATGCCAGAAAGTACTTGCTGCCTCTCTCTCTCTCTCTCTCTCTCTCTCTCTCTCTCTCTCTCTCTCTCTCTCTCTCTCTCTCTCTCTTCTCTCTTGTTCCCTCTCCCCCACTATGCCAAATCAGCTGTTGCAGTGAGTCCCAACTGCCTCATGTGTTGACTCTAGAGTGATAGCCATCAGCATTTGCCACATGAAAGGAGAGGAGAAGCTGTTCTTAAAAAATGTTTAGGGGGGAAAAAAAGGGGGGGGGGGGGGGGTTAAATTCGGACATTTGGGGAAACAATTCATCTGAAATCCATGGGATTGATTTAAGAAGCTTGTTTTTCTTGTGATATCTATGGTATATAAATGAGTTAAATAATGTTCTCATGTGATAAGATCCTTTTGACTAACTGCAGTTTCCCCACATATTTCAGATAGGCATCTGGCCATGAGGCAGAAAGTACACAGAGTATCCTGTGCTTTGATAGGCACAAAAGCATTGATATGATTCTGCATACTTGGAAAGTAGTAAACCTGTTTGGCTCACTGTCTAAAATTACCAAGCAGAAGCTCTATGTGCATGCCAAAAGTCCAGCCAATGCTATCTGTGGCATGTCCTCCAAGCCGGCCTCTGTTTATATTCGGGCTCTGGCATGGCATTTAAAATGGGCTCACAACAGGCCTGGGAACTGTTTATTGGGGGAAAGGGCAAGGCTTATGGAAGGGAACGGCCGGACCCAAACCAGTTTACCCGTTCTGTGGTTGTTGGGAGCAGCGGACGCTGTCACTTAGAGCCCCTTGTAAAAGCCCTGCGGATTGGCCATAAGTACAGCCCGAGTTGTAATTGATACTCTTGTGTTTGGTCGAGGGCCGCGATTATATGTTCTTGTGTGTCAGACGACGACGACTAAGCAGCAAGTCCACCCCGCCACGTGTGAGAGGGAAATCCAGGCCAGAAAGACAGTTTTCACTAAATAGAAAAAACTGAGCAATAGTGAAACTCCCCGGATATCCAAAGTGAAAGAGACTGCAGTCCCTAAACACTGAGGTCGTTCGGAGCCACAGGCACTTTGCAGCTGCCTCAGAAAAATTCTTCCTTATTCAGCTTTTCCACCCTGATTTCAAAGTTGATTTCTTTGTTGTTGTTGTTGTTTTTTAATCTCCTCTTCCCTTTTTTTCTTATGTTTGACCAAAAGGCAACCGTGGGGCACACTGGGAAGGAAAACAAGTCTAGTGTTTATTTGATTACTCCTCTAACCAAATTCCCTTCTATCCACCCTCCAAGTTCCCCTTTAAAATTATCCACAAATGTGTTAGGTTTCACTTGCCAGAAAACACTAGATTTGTGGTGGCTTTGGACTCTGTCTGCCTCTTGACAAATGATGCACATAACAAAAAAAACCAATTAGCCCTGGTGAGATATTGTCAAACGGTGCTCTTGTTGATTGTGGATTTAACGCAACAATGCCGCCTCAGAAGCATGTTATTGAATGCCTGGGCCGACAGACTAAACTTATTTCTCATTGAATGTGATGGTGACCTCAGTCCCTCCATTGGTCCCGCCCATTTCTGGTCTTATGGGATCTTCTTTTTATTCATCTCCTCATAATGGTCCCCAATTGATCCTGCAAAGTGTGTAGCATGTGCAGCACCATCCAAAATCCATTGCACACCAAGCTGCAACTCTCTTGTCCTGTTATTAACTGTTCCTTGGCTCTTCAGAAATAACCAAGACAGAGATGACCTTGGGGCAATACTATTTGTGGTCCAATTAACTACCCAACACGGTTTCACTGCGTTCCGCGGGGCCCATATACTCCCCTTTCTCCTGCTAATGTCCACTTCTCATGTTAAACAGAGGCATTTTGTTTTACAGGGATTCACCTCCCTCTAACCAGTTGACTCTGGGAAGTGGGTTAATTCACATGCAAATGATGCCAAAACACCAGTCATTCATGCCTCTAATGACAAGCAGCGTTAACTCGGTGACGTTAGTGGGGGTTGGAGGGAGGAGGAGGAGGAGGAGGAGGAGGAGGAGGGGGCGAAAAGAGCTCCGCGACTCCGACGCTCTTCAGTCCGGTGCGCGGAGCGGCTCAGCGCGCACACACACATTACCCTCTCAACTTTTCTAAGCATTGTTTCACCAAATCCGTCTGGAGGAGCACCAGACTCATTTGGATCACTCACGACTGGATGTATCTCTCTGTCATTGGACCTGGGACTTTAGGTTTGTGCGTGTGTTCCGCGCACGCTAGTTGTGTCCTTTCCGTTTGGCGGACCTTGTCACCGCGGTGCCCGGGGACAGTGCGGCTGGCGCGGGGTCACTCGCGTTTCGGCCACGAACGGGGCTTTGTTTGACTTAAAAACGGGATTTTCTTTTGGTCTTTTCCCCTTGCGGAACACTTGCGGAGAATAAAGCTGAGCAGGGTTTTTCGTTTTTGTTTTTTGTTGTTGTTTTTTTGCGGATGGGATGGTGTAAGACAGTCTGCGATGAGGAAGATCTCCTATTTCCACACAACCCCCTATGGATGATCTGCTCCACAGCCCGTGAAAAGGTATGCATGGTCGCTGCACCCTTTACAAATATGGTTATGTTACTGGTTTATTATATATATATATATATATACATATATATATATATATATATATATATATATATATATATAAAAACCTATAACCTTATTTTTCACCGAAAATGATTTTGTCTTATAATAATAATTTTAGTTGTATAGCACTTCTCATAAACGGCATGCAACTCAAGCTGTAAAGTGCTTTACAATAATAGAATGCAATCAACTAATAGGAACAATAAAGGAAAAAAAAACACATCAAATGCATTTGATATAAGTAACTCCAAACAGTATCGTTTGTCTTGTTTGCCACCAGCTTTGAAAGGTCTATTTTGCTGGGATGGGACCTTGTCAGCAAAACGTGTTTTTACCTGGTTATACTCTTCATCGTTTTCCTTCTGATTTGCGCTTTCCGGACACATTATTTCTTTGCCAGTGTCCGTTGGAGGGATTGATCCAATTAGTCCGGGCCACTTGGGATTAGTATATGGTGGGATTTGCCCTAAAACAATGAATAACTGGACTTCAGCAGCTGGCCACCAAGTCAAAGGCTAAAGACTTTTTGGACAGTATTTTTATTTTTTTTACACTGCACTGAAAAACAGGGTTGGTTCCTTTTGGATTGTCGTGGAATCCTGACCTTGCCAGGACTCCCCTGTCACTTCATGGAAGGAATCGACTCTTTATGAATAAGTGATGTTATCCATTCCAAGTGCACTGAGCAGCATCTCAGTGTTATGTTGCAGAAATCTCTAACCCTTCACACTCACTCTCACACTCTTTTGAGAGCGAGAGGGGGATATGGAAAATGTTTTGGATAATCTTTATGTACCAAGGAGAAAGGCATGCAATTTGATTTTCCTCGACCTCGGGCTTGTCTCAGATATCCACATGCAATGCATAGAGTTGAATGCTATGGCTGCCTGCGTGCACACACACACATGTCTGCTGGCTCTGATTTGTGTGTCTGAGATAATTATTTGTGTGTGTGTGTTATCTCTGATCCCAATGCACTGAGTTATGCAGAATGGATAATCATTTGTTATGACAGGTGGGTGCACGTCTAATCTGAGTTGAACGATGCTGAATGTGCGCCTCAATTTCAGATATGCGTATCTCATAAAAACCTACAGGCCAAGTGGACTTCCGGTGATTTCGCCAGCGGCAGCAACAAGCCTCTGGAGCTGCTGAACAGAAGTGTTGTCCCCCACATCCCCAAACAAAGTCATCTCAAAGAAAGGATCTGTCCTCCTCTTTTCACCATACTTCTAGGGAACAAAAGGAGAGGCAGGGGGAAAGAAAAGACAAGAGAAGACTTGGCTGCCGTGCGCACCCAGCTGTTCATCTCTCTCTCTCTCTCTCTCTCTCTCTCTCTCTCTCTCGCTCTCTTTCTCTCTCTACCTCCTTTTAACTGCAGAGCTGCCATTCGGGGATGGGACTTTAATCCTACCGTCCAAAATGATGCCATGGAAAAGCTACAGAGGTTTTGGGGCCTGTTCAGGAATGACTGCGGGAATGATTTGGGCATCTGGTGGACTCGATCTTAAACCTTCACGGCTGGTTCTTGAAAAGGATTGGATGAAATGTTGTTTTTGTTGGGGATTTTTCCTTGAGGATGAGCCTGAGCAGTTTAGCTTGGGGGGGGGGGGGGGGGGCTGCGGAAACCTCCCTGTGAAAATTCTGGTCGGGGAAGAAGTTGCAAAGGTGTTTGGCAAGGCTGTCAGCAAAGTTGTTGCCCTGAACAAAACAGAGTTAATTTTAACAACTCTGCTCTTCCCTGGGTTACAAGGGTTTTATCAGGTGGAGCAGCGCAATGATGATTAACCCGACACAGCGAATGATTGTCCACTGTAACCACGGTCCCCAGGATTACCATGCAAAAACAACCCCCAGCCTCCCTCCAGGTCCACATCCCCCCGTAGAGGAAGAGGAATTGGGTCATTTTGTCTCTTTTTCCTGACCTTATGAGGCGTTTGACTTGTATTACTGGAGTCCTCATATCTTTCCAAATTTCAATGAGGCAGAAGATGACAGATGACACCGATAAACTTCTCTCTGGATGGTTGGGTCAACTTGCACCTCTTCAAATATTAACAGTATGTCAAAATGTATTTGCTGTCCCATGCAGCCACCGGAGGCTGATTGTTTGGACAAGATAAGATCTCTGATAAATACAGAGCCAAAACAATAGAAAAACAAAATTAAAATCTAGCAGAGGATGGATCAGCTGACAAAGACTGAGGAAGTTTGGGAGGTGTGAACCTAGAAATGTCTTTTTATTGCCTCCTTCTGGCTGGTTCTGGTAAACTCAACACTGCCATCTTGTGCGCTGCATGCACGTATTTAAGCTGAGGTCTCAGTACAAACCTCTCACAGAGGCATGTTTAGGCCTTCAGGCATGTGCATGTGTTAAATCTCCAACGTTCAGGGACGTGGGGAAGGAGCTGCCAAGCTGTGTTGAAACTTCAGACGTGTCGTAAGGCTGAATCACCAGAGGATGAATGTAAAACGTCATGAATCACTGGGAAAAAAAAACAAGAAGATAGGAAAGATGGATGCCTCATGCAGATATATACACATACACAAGACCCTCTTAAGTTCCTGTTTGGTCCACAGGGAGAGCCTCCTAAACAACGGATGACGAGGCCGCAGCCAGTCTCCGCGGCACAAATCAATGCGGTGTAATATGCTTTCCTTGAGGCCCGTTCAGCAATGGCCTAGGTTATTTATATACCTCTATCTCCAAGTGTGCCTCCTCAGCCAAAGGCAGAATCCGCCACTAACCACCTGGCAGCAAGTCAGAAAGTGTGGGAGACGTGTGCGTACGTGCCTAATCTCTCCTCTCTCCATGTTTATTGGTTCCATTTCCTATCACCACTGTGAATCATCATCTCACTCCAGCACAGTAGGTGGTGGTGGTGGTGGTGTGCAAGAGAGAGAAATGGTGCCGGGGGAAAGGGGAAGAGATGGTGTAAAGTGTAGGTGTGCTCGCAGTAAGTGAATTGTTAATCATTAGTCGGAGTAACAGTGAGGGCGCTGCCTCATAATGAGGGCCTCACTGCTGCTTTGGCCGGGGCTGCTGCATCATGCCGCCGGGTGAGGATTTTGTGATCTGTCGCCTTGGCACAGACGTGATAACTTACTCAACTTACAAGGCTTTACTGTGCAGCCTCGCCTTCCCCTCAATATGGGGGTGATATCTGAGTGCAACTTCTCCATATTCATACAACCGGCTGGGGAAAACTGTGTCTCACAGCAAAACAGAGGTAATGTCCTCGTGCAAGGGCATGGGAAGTTGCAGAGCTCTGCTTTTCTGCAGTGCAGGTTATGATCAAGGAGAGAAAATCCTCAAGTGGTGATGGAGAATTAAACTTTAAGATTTATATATATATATATATATATATATATATATATATATATATATACACACGATATACTGTATATATATCAATGTGTTTTGTCAAGCAGTGCCATGCATTGTATGGCCAGTCATGGCTTGCAAACACAGTGTTGTAGTTGCTAAGCTGCAATTGACTTTAAACTTTACATTTTTCCCCACATTGTTTCTGTCATCAGAGTCCATTATGGGTAAGCCTAAAAGACTAAGTTGTGTTGATAACCAGGCGGAGACTAGGGGTTTTGAAGAAAAATGAGCCTTTAAAGGAGAATAATTGGTGGGATTTTGCCATCTCTCCACCCTGAACTGCCTCGCACTTAAGGTACTTTGCAATCACAGATTCTCTGCCAGCCGACCTGTCAGTTTGTCATCACAGCAGACAGTATCCTTAGCATCCTTAAGCCTTTTCCTGGGTTGTTTGTCAGGTAGAGCGTTGAGTCGTCTGTCTGGGAGGGTAATGGGATTGTCTCCCTGTCGGGGCCGCTCGAGCGCCAAAGGAGGTTAGCGGGATGTGACCCACTGGCCAAGGACACAGGACTGTGTGCTTGCCCACGGTTTTCTCCTTTATTTGAACAGGGATTTGATTGGATTGTGTGGGCCTTCATTTTTTGGGTTTTGCAGAAGATTTGAACAGATGCATTGTGTTGCTTAACACAGTTCTATGTTGGTGTATCAAAAAACGAACAAATCTTTTCCGCAATACATATATAATTTGCGCTAACAGCTGTTTGGACAAGCCTGAAGATGACAGGGTAGCTTGGGAGAGGCCTGCAAAAATCAACACTCCAAACTCACTCCATCCATTCCTTCCCGAGAAAAAACTTGCACACGGGTGTTTTCCACTTTGGAGCCGGGTGGATCCAGCTGACTTATGAGAAAACGCCGCTATCTCAGCGAAGCATCTGCTAGTCGTTCAACCTAAACTTGTACAGAAAAGGGGGAAAATCTGTGTGTGAGAAGGATGGCGAGGTTTATGGGGGCCGCCTGTACAGCACTGCTCTCCATCACTGTCAGGGGCCGGGCGCTGGTCTTTTCCCTCCCCGGCCTGGTTGTCATTAAATCGTTGGCTCTCGGCGTCCGGGAGGACAGCCGGGGTTAGAGTATATCTTTGGCATTATGGCGTTTTGCAGCGAGAGTCCCGACAGGTAGCCTTGACCGCTGAAGTTCGACCCTTGAACCGTCTGGAGTTGATGTGTCACATCTTCCATCAGTGGACGCCTCAAACCAAAGACGGGCGTCATGGGTCCAGAGCCGACCCAAGGTGCTTCATCTTGAAAAATACAGTGGTCGACGTCCTTCATCGCGAGCTGTTGTAGTCACATTAAATCAACTGGTTTCCACACGTGGCTTTCGTTTTCAATCAAAGGTTACCTTGAAATAAGTTTAACAGGTAATTTTGATGCAAGGTTTATAAACCTGCCAAACACCTCCCTTCTCCCTGCATTCCTGACCGCTGTCGCTTGTCTCCCCCCCCCCCTGCAGGAAGATTTGTGTGCACTGTAAGTGTCGCCGCGAGGAGCATGCAGTGACGGCCATGCCCGTGGAGATGGAGAAGACGGTCACCAAGCTGATGTACGACTTCCAGAGGAACTCCACCTCGGACGACGACTCCGGCTGCGCCCTGGAGGAGTACGCATGGGTACCGCTGGGGCTCAAACCCGAGCAGGTAAGGGGAATCAGGTTACGCGGTGACACATATCGGTGTCACTCTGGAGGGCGGGAGAAAACCCCTCCCTTATTGAGCTCTCGGCTACTATCATGTGTCATAGAAGTGTAATCTGTCATGCCCTGTGCAGTTTGTTTTATGTTTTACACGTACCACCCCCCTCTGATAGGGGTGGAGAGAGATTCAACTACACTTGAGCCTGGGCCTCATATCTGTGAATCTTACATATACTGTAGCTATAAAAATAAAAGATGTATATCCCTGCAATCTCTATCACTCCATCATGATTAAGTAGTTGTACCCTACCCTGGTGACACAACCCTCATATGGTTTTAATTATACACATGGAGTTGATGTTCAAATGCACTTATACAGCCGTTGACCTGGATTACATCTTAATTTGCAAATATGTCGCTGTAAACTCTACATTGAGTGTAGTGCTGTTGATGGCACCCGTTTATGTTTTCCATATTTTTATATAAGCATCCCAGATTAGAGCTTTCGTGTCAATTTGGAGATAAACCCATCAGCCATTCTAAATGTGTCATCTCCAAGCTATTATATAACAAGGATTATATGGTGTTGGGGGTGAAATTCATCTCAAATCATAAATAAGAATATATATATATATTTTTTTTTTTTGAGGCTTAACAATGCACACCAATTAAATATTGAATTGAATATACATTTAGATTTTGTAATTGATTATATCACACATAGAACTCTGCAGAAAAAAACAGGTTGGATTAAAGGAAATAACATTTTGAGCTTTTATTTGTGTTTTAACTGCATAATACAACATTGGCAATAAATGAAGGCTAAAATTCTTTCATCTTTTAGTGCCGAAGTTCTATTATTTCATAATTTTCAGCTTTTCTCAGCTGAAAATTTGCTCATTACCTCCACAATTTCAGCTTTATATGGTGTGTATGTGTTTAAAGGAGAGAAAAAGCCAGATAAGAGTTTTACATTTTAATGCACTGTATCAAACACAACGTTTTATCTTTCTGATGTAAAATCCAAACAGAAACACCTCTATTCTCTTGTGAGCTCAAAGGAGGTCCCGTTGCCTGTTGGCTGGTCTGTGGTTTGTATTTTTAGCTTGCTATTCGTCATCCTCCTCTCGGGTCACACCGTCTGACCCCACAAGTCAATTAGCCTCCTGTCCAGTTGTGATGTCGCCCCTTGGCCCGTGTGGCCCAAACGACTTCCCTGTGTGGACCACTACAATTTGGCTTTTTTTCCCACACACAGATACGCTGTAAATCCACTATATTCAGCATCAAGAGACATAGTAGCTGCTTCGACCGTAGTTTCCCAGCCGAGGTGCTGAAGTTATTTAAGCTGTGGAAACATGGTGTTTGACCTCTGGCGGAGTTGCGGAAGTATGCCTGCACAGAGCCTTTCAACAACCCTTCACCGCCAGGAGAGCAAGGACCCGGGGAGAGGAGAAAATATGAGCTAATCGCAGGGATCTGAATACCAGGGTTTTTAGATGGGGGCCCAAAAAGCATTGCCATGATACAGCCCTTGGAGGCCAAGAATGTTAAGCGTCCATCTGGGACACTCGCCGAATGAATCTGCTGCTCATCTCTGCATTTCATTCATGGGGGGAAACCTGCTTTTTAAACTAAGCCAAGCGAATCAAATTCATTGCAAATTGGTCGTCCGGGCGCTTTTATCATCTCTGACCCTATTTAAACCACCATAAAGTATATACTAGTGTCCGCGAAAAAACGCCTTGATCTCCCACAACGGGGGAGGACTGAATGAGTGGGTGAACGGTAGAAACTGGTTGATCCTTTTTGTGTCTCCTTCCTCCGTCTGTCCCTTCACGTGGACGAGATGAGGCTTCGATCACCCCCTCCCGTGGTCCCGCCCTGGAAACGAGCTTCGGCCTGTGAAAATCACGCCTCCCTGTAGCACTCTGGGTTCTTGATTCCGCTTGGCCTTTTTCAGTTTTGTCTGCTTTCGATTACAGTTATTATCACAAGCTGCTCCTCCTGGCTTCTCGCTGTTGACCGTGTATCCGCTGCGCGCGTGTGTGTGTTCGTGCGTGCGTGTGTGTGTGTGTGTGTGTGTGTGTGTGTGTGTGTCTTTAGATCTTTTCCTCGGGGCAGTGTGCCTTTCACCCCCACAGTGTTACCCCTGTTGATGTTGGAATTCTGTCTTGTGATTTATCGCTTGGGATTTGTGTGTGTGTGTGTGTGTGTGTGTGTGTGTGTGTGTGTGTGTGTGTGTGTGTGTGTGTGTGTGTGTGTGCGCGTGCGCGTGCGCGTGCGTGAGCACGCACATGTGTCTGCGAGTGTATGTTTTGGCTTTTTTTTTTTTCCTTGTTTGTCTATCGGAGCTCAGTGATTTATCTGGGCTTGACCACAGCCTGGCTTTCCACAGCCGATCTGGAGATCCCCTTAGCGCCCTGAATCTTTGCTGTTGGACCCGCTCCGCCCCACAGTGCCAACAAAATCTCAAGCATAAGGACTTGGGTTACACTTTAAACAAGAGACCCCTCCCGCCCCAGGGTGGCTATAAATTCATCCCTAAACACAAACTCCACGTTATAGCGCCACTTATAACTGAGCTAACAGTCATCCCTTCACTGCGTTGGACAAGCGACAGGCCGCAAAGCTTCAGCTTTAAAATATGAGATCTGCTGAAATGGTGGCTACATGGGGCCGATTCTTAGCTTAACTGGTACTGATGGAATTCTAGATTGTGTGCGTGCGTGTGTTTGCGACTGACTCTGTAGTGTTGCCAAGGACAAAGCTGATTGTTTCCAGTCAGCAGATCCATTTATTAGAACAATGGGCCATTAAGGTTAACTTGGCTCTGGCCTCCTACTCAACAAGTATCGATGGTCTTCCAAACCCTCCTCCTTCCTTTTCTCCTCTCAACTTGAGCTCTTCACTCCTTTTTTGTACTTCCAGCTCATCGGTGGAGGTCATTAGTTTAGTTTTTTTTACATTCGGTCTCTGGATCTCTATACTCGCCCACTTTGACTCTTTGACTCCTTCTTTTACTCTCTACTCTCCTCCCTTCTTCTGTCGTTCCTTGACCTTTGTCCTCGAATCCTCCTGCTTATGGCTGTGGTTCTAGTGGCACGGGGCCCCTCCAGTCCAATCGTGTCATATAGCCGCCAGCTTAAGGGTTGACGGCAGAGCCCTCACAGAACTAAATTCAGGGTGCACTAATTTATCCATACATTGGTATTCGCCTTGTTGACTGCCATCTACCTTTCGTGTAAATACAGTAAAATGACATTCACCGATGGCAGTGGCCGACGGTTACCTGTTTTGTGGCATCAGTTTTCTGCTCGCTTAACATTGTGTTGGTTGTTTGCGACTACGTTTACATGGAACACAGTAGATGGGAACAGCAGGGGAGCGAGGGAGATGTACAAAAATGAAACAAGCGTGGCGATATGTTGCTGTTTTGGTGATGTACAAAGACTGCAATAAAATCATAACTAAATTATTTCATGTCTGTTATTATATATAAGAATTTATAAATGTAATAACCTGGAGCCGCAACGTGATCATGGGGCCGACCGCTCCAGACCTCCATGTCCAAATCCTCCATCTGCTTCCTCGCTACAAGAACCAAACAGCCTCCATGCAATTAATAAATAGAAAAACAAAACCTTTTATATCAATCCTCGTTTTTTATTTAAGTAATTTATGTGTAATATTCCGTCGAAAACGGCATCTACCGGCTCAGAACTCCTGCAGCTGCAGCAGACACGCATAGTAGAGTCAGTTTCTCGCTTTCTCAATGTCTCTAAGGTACGTAATATCTGGCTGGAATTCCGTCGTGGAGGACGGCAAAAATGGCAAAAAGTTGAAATATTTTATCGCACAAAAGGGGGAATAAATAACAACAAACACTTGAAGTTAGATTTTATTTTCACTTTGTGCAGCTTGATTTTATTGTATTACATGAAATGGAGAGATGGAAGTTACTTGAGAAAAGGTTTTGTATTATTTTCTCTATTTATTATAGCAGTTTTGCACAATAAATGTTCCTAGAACCTCTGTACTATGTGAAATATTTTGTGGTAATACAGTTAAGAGAACAGTAAAAGCTGCCATGCAGTTGCCATACCAGTGCTTTACCACTTCAGAAGCGTTTATATCGAAATTTTAAGAAAAATTAATATATACCGTTACCGCCCACTCTTTAAACAATACAGTTATATAAATTTTAGGCGATACCTCCCAGCCTTAAGTCGGCTCCCTATCACCCTCCCATCCCCCAGTTAGAATGTAATGAAAAGGCTGCAATAAATAACGCGGTATCCATTGTAATGTAAATAATGTCCCAAGTCATTTAGGGTGCTCACATTTACATCAATCTATCCGTTGCATCGCATGTACACATGCACACGTTCTTTTTTACATGCGTGCACATTAGGTTGAGTGTGCACGTGCGTGCATGCATGACAGGTCAGTGATAGATTCCCATGTCAAAGTGCTGGGAGTGAAAGGCCAAAGTCCATTAAGTCTACATCGGTGGGCTATAAATCAAAGTTATTGTAAGTGTGTGTGTGTGCGTGTGTGTGTGTGTGTGTGTGTGTGTGTGTGTGTGTGTGTGTGTGTGTGTGTGTGCATAACTGTGAGTGTTCTTCAATGTAATTTATGTTTTTTCTTTTATTTTTTCATCTTTTTACTCGGAACTCCTTAAGAAACGCATTTTAAAATGTCCAAACACGGCAGAGTAGTGTGTGTGTGTGTGTGTGTGTGTGTGTGTGCGTGCGTGCGTGCGTGTGTGTGAGTGTGAGTGCTTTTTTTTCACCAGTGCCTCCACTGCGCTTTTCCTCCCAGGTTCACCAGTACTACAGCTCGCTGCCCGAGGACAAGGTGCCCTACGTGAACAGCTCCGGAGAGAAGTACCGTATTAAACAGCTGCTCCACCAGCTGCCCCCCCATGACAATGAGGTGAGACGCCCAAAAGATCAAACCCCCTTCCCCACAAAAACACCACCCTCCTCTCCCCCAGGCCGCTATGGAGATGAGGACAGAATATGACGACTTATGGGTCAAAGAGAGTGTTTTTGAGCCGACATTTCCTTTCCTAATCCTGCATCATTTTCCTCCAGGTGCGTTACTGCAACAGCCTGGATGACGAGGAGAAGCGGGAGCTGAAGCTCTTCAGCAACCAGAGGAAGCGGGAGAACCTGGGCCGTGGCAATGTGCGCCCCTTCCCCGTCACCATGACGGGGGCCATCTGCGAACAGGTGAAATAAACACACATTGAATCTCCTTCGGGGGCTGTTTCGGGGCCTGAACATGACAGAAAGATCAAAAGGTTCTTCTCGTAAATATCGCTCCAGTATCAGTATCATGCCATAGTCATAGACAAGCACTGAGAGATAAAGGATATATCAAATGGTTTTAATTTTTAACAGATACATTTGTACATCCATGAGTCTGAAGTCTTGCACAGACCTTTTTTGGCTCTCATATTACAGTCTTTCAGAATTAGAATGGTTTTATTTTGCCAGGTGCATTTACATAAATTCATTGTGATTATTGGTGCGTATAGTCTGAGAAAAAAAATATTGATATAAAATTTAATAGAATTAAAACAAAAGTTTAAGAGAGTTTTAAGAAAAAGTAAAAAAAATGCAGAAAAAGAGAAAACAGAAATAGTTGAAAATATATAAAACATACACAGAATATACAAATGTGATTTTAAGCACAGGATAAGTTATTGGTAATGGGTATAAATTATGAATTACTCAATGTATTTACTAAGCTGCTACAGTTTGTACAGCGGTATTGCAAAAGTAATGAGCGAGTTAAATACGATAGATTTCTGTGATCATTTAATTCGCCAGCACAGGGTGCTGTATTTTTGTCCTTTTAGACGGCCGGCTTTAATCCAAAAGTATCACCATTGCTCATTTTGTTAAGCCGGTTGATCTGTGGTGCAGCGTCGGCAGCTGCTGCAGGTTAAAAAAAAAATTAATCTGAACGTAGTATAGAAGAAGGGCTTGTAGCGTGTTTCTTTGGCAGAACTGGTGCAGAGATCCAGATCTTTTGGGAACAGCAGCCCCAGACACCCCGTCAAACCCTGACTCTGTTCAGTGTGAATGTGTTTTGTTCTCACAAAGAGGCTGATGGGACTTGTTACTCTTCCAATACACCGACTCCACTCAGCTTCCTCTGTCTACTGTGTGAACAACAGTGCAGCTTTTCTGTTGTTTGTTCCACTTGCCTTCAGACAAGGGTATGAGAAAGCAGATTGTTTGGGAGTGTGCATTGATTGGATTCCCCCCCCCCCCAATGACCTCCCCGCAGCAGAAGGCGGCGCACCAGTTAGATAACCCAATAGTAACTTTCCCACTCTCTCTCTCTCTCTCTCTCTCTCTCTCTCTCTCTCGCTCGCTTAGTCCCTCCCTCTGTCGTGTCCGTCCATCTTTATTTCCTCACCCCTTTAAATCTCCCCTTTCCCTGCCCGACGACCTTTCCACTCTGCCTCTCTGCCTGCCACCCTTCCTTCCCCCCTCGTTTATCTGTCCATCTTCCCGCCTCCTCCATTTATCTCCTCCTCTATTTATCTCTCCATTTATAACCCTCCCCACACACTTTCCCACAGATCTATTTATTTTTTCACCGTGGCCTGGCCTTTATCACCCACCACCCCAAATGTTCACTTTTGGTTGAAAGAGGAATTATTTGACAAAGTGGCTAACACAGCATAGAACACTTGAAGGTCATGCACGGAAAACAGAGCACTGATATAAAAGCGGGTATTTTTCATCAGACTATTTTATTTTATTTTTTCTAACTCCTGTCTCTCTCCCCCTCTTTCAGTGCGGAGGCCAGATAAACGGCGGCGACATGGCGGTGTTTGCGTCTCGGGCGGGCCACAGCCTGTGCTGGCACCCTGGCTGCTTTGTGTGCGGCGCCTGCGACGAGCTCCTGGTAGACCTCATCTACTTCTACCAGGAGGGCAAGATCTACTGCGGGCGGCACCACGCAGAGCGCCTGAAGCCGCGCTGCACTGCCTGCGACGAGGTGCGAGGGCGCAGCACATACGTATCTAGCTCTCTATTTATCGATTGATCGATGGGTAGATGGACAGACACAGATAGACAGACAAACAGGTGGATAAATAGATGGCCAGAGAGAGGACCTACTTCAATAGAACCGTTGTGCTATTTCTATAACATACGTATGGACAAGGAGCAAGGCACTTCCTGGAAACCCCTAACATTAAACCTAGGCAGGTTATTTTTTTCCCTCTCACCATAATGGGGTCAGCTCTCCATACCCCAGTCTCCACGCCGCCAATGTACCGTCACACACTCCCATAAAAACGGGGACAAGGGTAGCCTATTTCAATTCGTGGGGTACTAAGTACTTCAAAGGCACGCCCCGTCGCATCACAGGCAGTATAATTAAAAATTAAAAGCCCCAATCTAGGATTCGTTAACCCGGCACACACACAGAGGCCCCCGTCCATGTGTCAATGACAAAGAAGATGATCTAATAGTGCAGCTTGGAAAGTTGGGCAAGAAAGAGAATAGCTTGGAATTCCGTTGTCCTGTCATACAGTTTAGTACACCACCTCTAAGGAGCCATGATAAATGACCCTCCACCACCATCATCATCAGTTCCCTTTTCCCTGCTTTCTCCCAGATCATCTTTGCGGACGAGTGCACCGAGGCAGAGGGCCGCCATTGGCACATGAAGCACTTCTGCTGCTTTGAGTGCGAAACGGTGCTGGGTGGCCAGCGCTACATCATGAAGGAGGGCCGGCCCTACTGCTGCTCCTGCTTCGAGTCCCTCTACGCCGAGTACTGCGACTCCTGCGGGGAGCACATTGGTAGGCTGACCCCCAACCCGCCCACTGCCACCCACCCCAAACTGTACCCCAATCAACACCCGCCATACCACCCAACAAAGGGCCCCAGAGGCTCACATCGATGAAGATCAATGAGGAAGTTTTGAGTTCTGTTGAAAGGGAATGACTAAATGTCCTGGTTCTGCTAGGAGGACGGTATACTCAAGCAGAACTTTTCGAGCTCAACGACGCCTTCAGAACAAGGAGTTCTATGTGCAAGGCCTCGCGTCAACTTTTCACCAGTTCACCGGACCAGTTTGCAGACTGCGTGCCATGGCTCCATATATTATCCAGGGAGGCAGAGTTCCACTTTCTTTTTTTTTGCCAGCGTTTTTTTTGGCCACGTTCTTGTTATGATTCCCATTTTCAAATGATAGAGATAAGAACACAGTTGATCCTAAACTCTGCCAAATACCTCTGTCATAAAATCAAGTATGAAATACATCTAAAACCGGGTTATTTGGAAAAGCCTTGTTTCATAGAAACATGGAGGCACTTTAATGCAACTAGCATTCTAAAACATTAATTTACAAATTTACATATGTTCTGCGCATGTAAATGTATCAAGAGGTAATATTTTTATCACAGCGACCACCATACTGCATGATTCTAACATAATGGTTAATGAGTTTAACTCAAACTTGCAATTAGCGCATCGGTATACTGTACACACAAGGTAAATATTAAATTTTTTAACAAACTTTCCTTATTAACACCTTTTGGCCCGATGCCACCTCCTACAAGGGGTGTGTGTGTGTGTGTGTGTGTGTGTGTGTGTGTGTGTGTGTGTGTGTGTGTGTGTGTGTGTGTGTGTGTGTGTGTGTGTGTGTGTGTGTGTGTGTGTGTGCTCGTGTGTTCGTGTGTGTGTGTGTGTGCTCGTGTGTTCGTGTGTGTGTGTTTGTGTGTCCCGCAACAGGATGCCCAGCTGTGATTTGGCACATCCCGCCCAACAAATTCACTCTGTAATTATTTGTGAGACAGGATACAGAAAAGTATTTGGGTGGGAAAAAAATGGACTGATTATAAATTGAAGCCATGAGAGAACATGCTGCAACCAGATGGCAGCCATTAGCAAATAGCTGCTTTTCTATCCCGTCCGGCAACCCAAACACAGTTAAAACGCAATGTGTTTGTATAGTTCTGGGTAAGCCCCATAATGAGTTTGCCTCTAAACTCGGGCCCCGGCTCTCTCTTCTCAGTCAACAAACCAAACTTTAACATCCCACTGTTGCCAATTAAAAAGGTAGTTTTTAATTGGCGCACTTTTAATCCAGATGTCTTTTTCTTTCTTCAATTATTTCGATAATTACCCAAGTTTATATTTAGCAGTGGATTAGCACTCGACAGTGTTCACTTTCCCCATAATCCCCACAAGCCAACGTATATACTCTTTCCTGCAGGCATCGACCAAGGCCAGATGACATATGACGGGCAGCACTGGCACGCCACCGAGGGCTGTTTCTGCTGCGCCCGCTGCAAGCGCTCCCTGCTGGGCCGCCCCTTCCTGCCCAAGCAGGGCCAGATCTTTTGTTCACGCTCTTGCAGTCTTGGAGAGGAGCCCAACGGCTCGGACTCCTCCGACTCGGCCTTCCAGAGCGCCCGCTCCACCAGAGAGTCTCGGCGCAGCTCCAAAGCAGGCAAGACTGGGGGAGGAGGAGGGCAGACTGTGAGATTTTCAGGCGAAGTGGACCCACTTTCCATACAAATGGACCTCCTGAGCCTCTCCAGCCAAACCCCTAGTCTGAACCGCGAACCACCTGCCTGGCAAAACCAGAACCAGGACCATGGGAGGGACAGCTACGTGTACGAGTCCCAATCCGACCCCGCTGCGAACGCCACCCCTCTTCAGCTCCTCAGCCAGTGCAACGTCAGGACTGCGTACAACCCAACCTCCGGCCAGCCGCAGGACCACAGGCTGAAGGAGAATGGGAACGTGAAGAGGCCGCCCATCTCGGCCTTAAAGGGCCACTCGCTGAACGAGACGTGGTTCCACCAGCCAGGTCCGGAAGACTACTATCCCCCCAAGCTGAGGAGCCAACAGAGCTTCAATGAATTGACCCACATTTCTCAGCCCCATAACGGCTTCTCTGCCGACAAACGCTCCATCAGCCTGCACGGGTTTCAGAGGGAGAGGGACAGGGAGGTGGTGCCACCGACTCATGCCCAGCTGGGGAGAAGCAGGAACCCTATCAATGCACTTAACTTTGCCGAGCAACTTACCTCCCTGGAGCAGACTCCAAGAGGGTCCATGGAGTCTCTGGCCCTCTCCAACGCGACAGGTAGGTGCAATGTTGTGGGTATTGTGTTGTTTCTGCTTTACACTAGACTGGAGCAGGGTTAGGTGGGGTTGGTTGTGATTATACTTGTTTGGGGGAAGGTGAAACTCCACAGAACAGTACTACTACTCCAGGAAAGTCACTGTCAGTCACTGTCCCTTCTTGTATCAGTATCAGATTGGCTGCTGTTTGCTTTTCATGTCATCTGGATGTGGACTTTCTTTCATCCTCAAGCAAACAAATAAAATATGAAAGAATAGACAATAAATTTAAGGTGCACAAAAGGTGAGACTAACTCTGCTCTTTTCCTTTAAGGCAACTCTGTTGACGATGGGGGGAAGCGCCAGGAGCACCTCTCACGGTTTTCCATGCCCGACCTGAGCAAAGACTCTGGAATGAACGTGTCGGAAAAAAGCCACATGGACACCCTGAACTCCTCTGTGCAATTCCGCAGCTCAGAGTCTCTGCACAGCCTCACCGGCGGTCAGCCCTACATGGAGATGGACCCCCCACTGGCCCCACAGTACTTGAGGCAGTACCGCGAGCCCCCCGGCATGGCCATAAACCGGCTTCCCCCGGGATTCACCTACCAGGAGGAGGACAGTGTCAGCTTGGTGAGCAGCGCCAATGCCGCCCGCCTGCCGCCCATCAGCGAGCGCCTTGTCAGCGCCGGAGGAGTTGCCGGCGGCGGCAGGGGGGCGAGTGTCCGGATCGAGGCCCCAGGAAATGACATCCCCCAGGGGCGACGCCACCACCACCACCACCGCTCCCGGAGATCCCGGCGTTCCCGCTCGGAAAACGCCCTCCATCTGGCGGCCGAGCGGCAGGAGCGACCTCAGGAAAGGCCGCAGCTGCGCGTCCGCGAGGACTATGACCGCTTCCCGGCACCGAGGGGCACCAGGGAGCAGTTCGGAGGAGGGCGGTATCAGCCCCAGCCCTTCAGGCAGTGTCCAAGGACCACCTCGGACCTGACCCTCCAGAACCCCGGGGCCCACCGCCGCAAGGGCCTGAGCCAGTACTCCTGGGATGACTACGACGACGACAACTGGTGCTCCACCTGCTCCTCCTCGTCCGAGTCGGAGGATGAGGGTTATTTCCTGGGGGAGCCAATCCCGAGGCCCGTCCAGCTGCGATACCTCAGCAACCAGGAGTTTGTCCACAAGTACACCAGCACTGGGGTGGGGGGGGGCAATCACGGCGGGCAGCTGCACGGTCGCAGACGTCCAAAAAGCAAGAACTGCATAATCTCCTAACGCTCTGTCCAACCTCCAGTACGATATCCAAAACACTGACATACAAAGTAACAGGAAGATCACCCAGTCCAGTGTTGTTGAGTCTTGAGTGTTGTTGAGTCTTGAGTAACACGTGGTTTGACAGTACATGGTAAATAACAAGTCGGCTAAACAGTGAAAAAGCACCGATGTTTGCATGTTTTCTTAATTTTAACTCTTTCCGAAATTTCCGAGTGTTGAGGATAACAGTACGCAACAATCCTATAATCCAGTCGGAATGTTTATCCAAGCTGATGTGCAGTTGTTACCCTAACACCCATTTCCATGCAGCAGACAGTGTGTACAGTACTGTTGAGTAAGTTTACGCTTTTACATGTCATGTGATTTTTAGACGCTATACTGTGCTATTGTTTTCAGTTCATAGTATGTACATAGCTAAATGAGTGAGTTAAGTTAAGGACATCGATGTAAATATGGTTGTAAATGAGCTGGCACATATTTTTATATTTTGTATGGATAGGAACATTTAAGTATTAAATATCTATAATGTAGAGATAGACTGACAAAAACAAAAGTATGCATGTTTCGTTTGGCTAGCCTGGTCTTGTGTTTGGAATAAAGGAGTATTTCAGACAGCGTTAAATGGTCAAGTGGCTTTTTCTTTCCTCGTTTGGGGAAACAGTGTGTACACTGCACGTACACCAGGTTAGTGCTTGGCGAGGTGTGTGAGCGGGTAATGATGGCTTGGCCTCGAAATCAGTCACCTTCGCCATCTGTTAATGGCATAAATGAACGACGATAAGTCACAGCAGGAGGTTGTCACCCTTCACCAGCCTGCTGATGCAATGTATGCGGAAGGTGCAGACAATGTGTTTTTAACCTCTTCGCTCTTGACAAAGCTGCTTAATTTTTTACATATTGAAAGGTAGGGAGGATTTTCGTTTTTGCCCCCCCACACACAAAAAAAAACTGCCCTTTGACCGTTTAAGCTGTTGCGGTTACTCTCGGATGCACCAGGTTGAATCTAATGTTTTAAGGTTTAAGGATTGTTCTCCTGTAAATTGGATTGACACTGACATCCATGTGGCGAGGGGATTTACTGTCGCTACCCCATGAAATACATGCGCGCACACACACACACACACACACACACACACACACACACACACACATAGACAAGTTCAAGTTCAAGAGACAAACACACTTTGTAATAAACACATAAAGAAGTGACAACACACTGATCTGGATTTTATTGATCCATAGGCAATGAGACTTGGCATTTTCGCTTTATTACCCATTTATTAACTCTTCTCGGCCCTCCTTTATGCTGTCAATTTGTGTGTGTGTGTGTGTGTGTGTGTGTGTGTGTGTGTGTGTGTGTGTGTGTGTGTGTGTGTGTGTGTGTGTGTCTTACTGTGTGTCAAATTCAAAGATTAGAGGAGGAGAGGCAGCGAGGGGAGACACAGATTGATGCCATATGCCCTCCAGACCATGTACAAGGTAGCACGCAGGGGGATAATCCCTGCATTCTGCTGATCCGCCCAGAAGTGACAGTTGTCGACCGACGAGATCCGACTGCAAGTAAATTAGATCCACAAGTGGCGGGGTCCGCCAGGGTAAACCCCGAGACAAAAGGAGAGTCTGAGTCTGTGACCGGGTTGCATAGATGGTCATGAGGTCCTCATCTCATATGCACCTATAATTAAGAAATATAGGGGATGAAAATATTATATTAAATTAAATTAAATTATTTTAATATTAAAATATTATAAAATAAAAATTATATATATTTTCTGCATTGGTGGTGTGCCTCCATATTCAGTTAATCCAAGCTCATGTGTCCAAAACAAAATAATAAAAGTCAGTATGCAGAGTGAGGATCAAGGTGAAATCTCGTTGACAGGCATTTACTGTTCCCTTCTGACTCACTTCAGTCGAGGTAAATTTTATGTTGTTTTTTCGGATATTGGGGACGTGTTACTTCTGTCCTCTGCACCTCGAAAGGAAAACTGGGGCATTCAACCAGGTTGCGGCCGATAAATACATAGACATTACATGGGTCCAGGAGCTCACAAGGTGTTTTATGTGACTGCGGCTTGGCTGACAGTCTATTACTATTATTGCGTGAACCACTTAAGTTCTACAATTGGGACGATTTAGCTGTTTCTGCTGTTTTTTTATGTGGTTATACGTTATTATGACATCCCGACCGACCGACAGACTAGAGAAAGCCGGTGTCTAAACAGAACAGACACAGACCATCTGTTGGGGAACTTGAGGCCTGTGTGTTGATGTTTGATAAACAATTTGCACATTAGGAGGAATTAGCAACACAGACCATTCTTTTCTGGTTTGCTTTCCATATGGGGTTTTTGGCCAAGTCCTGCATAGGAACACCCTGTTTTTTATTGGATTTTTTCTTTTTATAAATAATAAAACAAATGAATAATGATAGATTAAATATAATGATAATAATATAAATGGATAATAATATATAATCCAATTATGATAATAACAATAAAGCTTGTAAATAATAACATAATAATAATATAAATAATGATAACAAAGCTTGTATTTCGTCTCGTGTCCTAGCTGCATTCATTTGCGGAGTGTGCCGCTTATGCAAACACATGTTTTGGAATTTATCATGAAATATACAATTTTATTTCCAGTGGCAGAGCCAGATGCAAAAAGCTGTTGTGTTGTAGTGTTGAAGCCGTCGGGGCTGTTTTTGGAAGGACTAAAGAGGTGCAATTACCTGTGTTTAGGAGCAGAGCGGGCTGCAAATTACAGCCAAACTAAAATAGCCAGATTCAATTATTTACAAACTGAAGAATGCCTTCGGTGTTATCGAGGCGCGGGCACATGGCGAGCACGCGCACACACATAATCACACACACCAGGCTGGTGGATTGGAAATGCGTGACTGGAACGACTGAGACCTTTGGCACCTCCATCCTGCCCATCAGGCGTGTCCAATTATCCATCGTAGGAAACAACCACAACCTGATAAACAGAACGCACAAATAGCTACAACCTCGGTATAACATTTGGGTGGGTAAACTCCCAGAGATTATGTTTTGAAAGGTTAAATGTGTCCATTTCATTTCAAGTTTTGGACATCAGTGTTCAGGGATGTTTTCCCTTCGATTCCACCACCACCGGTGGGACACACATACACCTCCGCCCCTTCCCCGAGGCTTACATCCGGATACGTGGGGTATAATTGGACCTTACGGACAATAATCCACGTGCTTAGGGGCAGAACGCCCGATCGGCCACTCCCACAATCCTCAGTCCTGCCAGGGAGGCTACGGCTTGTCCTGAAGCTCAACCTATAGCTCTTGAGGTGGATGTGGTAATAGTTTGTGACAGTATCCCCCCCCGGCCACCCCACCCTAACCCCCGACTCCATCTGTTCCACCTCTTCTCTTCTTTTCTCTCCCACTCTTTTCTGTCTTTCACTCCATCCTGGGTCCTCCTCTTCGGCCCTCACGTTCTCCATCGCTTCTCGTGAAAGGTTCCTCTGCAGACCAGAGCTGATGTAAGCGTCCACAGTTTCCACTTTCACCATTCACCATTTCAACATTTATTTGCTGTTAATTATTCCAAACTGTGCTCAACCTCCTTGGACACCTAAAATGCCATTCTTAAACCCGACTGTAAGCCCCTCCTTACTTTGACCATTTCCGTTGCGGTCACCCCCAACCCTGAGGGGTCACCATCCCGTAGCCGCCACCTCCGAAACGAATTCCCAATTTCATCCCACGTCTCAAAACAACTTTGAGAGTTGTTTAAATTGTTCTAAAACACTGCGAGAGAGAGAGAGGGGGATTACCAACCAGTCGGGAATGTAATGCAAGCAATAGAGGGCTAAGGAGCCTCGATCAGGAACTCATCAAGGCTTTTACCGTTGGCCCTTAATGACAATTCATTTCCAGCATTTTGGGCGACGTGACTCAGGGCGCGGTGAGATGGTGCCAGGTTCGGGCTAATCTGCAGATCAAGCGGCTCAGGGGGTGCACCTCTCCATAACGGAGAGGGGCATGCTGGGTAGTTTCGCTGCCACAATGCCAGGAGGGCTCCGTCTGGTTTGTGATGTCAGATCCCCCGTCCGTGACTCATTACCAGGCTGAGGCCCCGAGAGGGGCGGGGGGGGGGGGGTCCATCTGGGTGCCACCTGTAGTACATCACCACAGTGAGCACAGTTTAATGTGGGGGGGGGGGGGCGTTGATTCTTAACAAAAACACACACACACACACACACACACAGTACGTTATATATATTTAAACATTTTTGCCCCCTGTCTCGGTCTTTTACACACACACACACACACACACAGACACACACACACGGTCTCCCTCGCTCCCTTTGTCTAACTAGCGTGATGGATGGACCTATTAAGGTCCCCAGCTGTAGATGAAGCAGAGATGGCCTGCGCTGTTAACATGACAGCAGGACTCATTAAGACGTACTGTACACACTGTCGTTACACTGGAAAACACACACACAAGCACGCACGCATGCACACACACACACACACACACACACACACATCTTGGCCTATATCGCTGATATTTGATAGCCAATCATATTATGAGCAATCAGATCAGGTAAAAAAAAAATTATAAATAGTTAATAAATAGTCCCCCAGATATTGTAATAATAATAATTGTATTTTTATTAATACACTAGATGCGTTTTCATTCAGGAAAAAGTTTGTATTTCCATTCTACGCATTCACTTTCTTATCATACTTTTCCCATTTTTTTTCAAATGGTATGACTCCAATTATACAATTTAACTTTTACATGATTACCAAGGTAGTTTTAGCGACCAATATTCCAAACATCCATAACACAGCTTAGTGAAAACTCTTCACAACACAAGCACCTACAGCAAAAACAATTATAAAAATGTATTTTTTTCAGTCTTTCGGGGACATAAACATGAATCGATCGATAACTTTGTCCTCCTCAGAAGGTGCAGCGCCGCTGCCGGTGTGACTCCTCTGGCATCTGCTGCTCATTCTTTTCCACTTAGACAAAGTGGATTATCCGCAGAAACAATTGACAATCTAATCAAGTGGCTTGAGCAGTCTGGACTGTAACTGGCCTGATTCTGTGTTCACATTTAGGGGGCAAGGGTAGATTCAACTCAGGCCTCAGCACAGTTGAGGTTAAGATGGTAATTTTGTTCCAAAGCTATTTGGGATACCTCCAAACCCGATGTGACGAATCAGTCGACATGTGCATTACATTTTAAAACATTTTGATATCATTTGACTTCCTTGCGAGATTTACAGATTCAAAATTATATCTTCCTCAATCCACAGTACCATAGTGTTAACCACCATTCCAATTTGCAGTGTTTGACATACCAGGACCCGATACTTAGTGGAACCTGTAAAGGGCCGTTATCATGTTGTTATCACATTCTTATTAAATAAAAAAGTAAGATCATTATCTGGTTAAATGTTTAGAGCATATCTATAATACTCTGATAAAAATATTCTCAACTAGGGCATTTGTCAGCATGAAGGTGCTGTGAAAATGGATTGACCACAAACATTACTATCACTGTGTAAAGAAGAGTTCATACACTGCATTTTGTGTCACGTTAAGGCCACGAGTGGGCCTGAAGTCTGGGCGTATGAGACGGAAGCGCCACCTGCTGGCCAGATGAGGAAACAATTACAACTACAACGCAGGAAACCAAAGCACCAAATAATAACACTCATGATGGTCAAGCGAGCAAATACAGGTAAATATGTATCATATTAGTGAGATATATATAGGCAGCATTAGGAGTATCTTGAATATGGAACACACTGCTATCTGATGGCTGAAATTCAAATTGTTCAGACACCATTATTAGGGGCCCAGCCCCTAATAATAATTATTATTATTTTTATTATAATTACTAACATTCCCTATTGTTATTGTTCTACCTTTCTTTATTTTTAATTGTGGCATTTTTCGGACTGAAAATATCTGAAACAAGTTGGTGGGTCTAAAAAGCAACAGGTAAGACCCCCATCCCCACACACACTCAAGAGAGGAGCTCATGTCATGACACGTGTCCAGGGGCTTGTTGTATCTAGCCCCCTCTCCACAATAAATAGTGTTTTCTCAACCCCATCATCTGTGTTTCTGTGCCAGAGGGCCCTGAAACAGTCATAAAGCATTTTACTGTTAATCTCATCTGGTTCATATTTTTACAAATAGTGGCATGTCAGTAAAGCCCGACCAGCTGAATATTTGGGGTCAAAGTTGTTTGGTTTTTCACTAATATCTGCTCTGTCTGTGAATCGATTTGGTCGAAATTTGAACCACAAGATGCTTGTGGTTGATTGCTAAACCAGTTTAAACAACACCTTACCCGTGTTTGTAGCTTCTGTTATTGTTGCGTTCCAGATAGTTTTAACCGGGTTGGACATATTTTGGCATGAAATGCATTGGTGATATTAGTAAAATTTGGTTGTTTTTTCATTCATTTCTGCTTTGTATGTGGATCAATTTGGATGAAACTTCAACCACGAGGTGTTTGTGACATACCGGTTCAAACAAGACGTGAACCGTATTCGTAGGGTCTGCTGTTGTTCTCTTCCAAGATTCAAGATTCAAGATTCAAGAGGTTTATTCGTCACATACATATACATACTTTCATACATATATGCAGTGAAATGTAATGCACCGCTCCCGGTCATTACACACAATATGTCCAAGGAAAATGTCTTTCTACTAGACCAACTAACTGATTCCTAAAACGTAATACAGTAAGTCGAATACTTATAGAATAAGATAAAAATATATAGAATAAAATAAAATAAAAAAAATTAAATGGAATAGATAAAGGGAATAGGCTTACGTATATGGGATAGACTTATGTATATGGGATAGGCAATTATGTATAAACAGAAATGTGCATTAAAGTGGCATGTGAATAAAATGAGGTAGTGTTTGTGGGATAATACAGCACAGTATACAACAGCAATACGGTAACACCGAACAGCCCAGAACAGTGACACAGTATACGGTACAGCACAGTTCTTATGGTTTCCAGGAAAAAAACTCCATCTCAGTCTCTCTGTTCTGGCTGTGTGACTGCGGAGGCGCTTACCTGACCGCAGCAGCTGGAACAGTCCTTGTTGGGGTGATGAGGGTCCTTCATGATTCTGCGTGCTCTGCTACTACAACTCCTGGTGTATAAGTCCTGCAGGGTGGGGAGGGTAGTTCCAGTGGTACGTTCAGCTGAACGCACCACCCTCTGCAGGGCCCGCCTGTCCTGAGCAGTACAGTTCCCAAACCAGGCAGTGATGTTGCCTGTCAGGATGCTCTCCACTGCTCCACGGTAGAAGGACTTGAGGATCCTCACCGAGACCGAATTTCCTCAGCTGCCTGAGGTGGTAAAGGCGCTGCCTCGCCTTTCTCACCAGAGTGTCCGTTTGTAAAGTCCCTGTTAAATCCTCTGTGATGTGAGACCCCCAGGTACTTGAACCTGCTCACCCTGTCAACAGAAGTCCCATTAATCACCAAGGGCCTGTGCGTCCTCGATTGTAATCCTCGCCCAAAGTCCACAATCAGCTCCTTAGTTTTGCTGACGTTCAGATGTAGACTGTTGTCCTGGCACCAGGGTGACAGGTCAGCCACCTCCTCGCAGTAGGCCTTCTCATGGCCATCGGTGATCAGGCCCACCACCACGACGGTGTCGTCAGCAAACTTGATGATGGTGTTGGAGCTGGACCTGGGCACACAGTCATGTGTGTACAGGGAGTACAGTAGGGGGCTGAGAACGCAACCCTGGGGTGATCCAGTATTCAGGGTGAGGGAGCTGGACATGTGCTTCCCCACCCTAACCACCTGGGGCCGGGCTGTGAGGAAGTCCAATGATCCAGGCACACAACGGAGTATTCAGTCTGAGATCCTTCAGCTTGACAGCCAGTCTGGTGGGGACTATGGTGTTGAAAGATGAACTGTAATTGATGAACAGCATTCTCACATAGGCCCCCTTCCGGCCATCCAGGTGTGTGACCATGGTGTGCCTCTGGAAACACTTCATGACCACCGAGGTGAGGGCCACCGGACGGTAGTCATTCAGGCAGGCAGGAGAGGCGATCTTCGGGGCAGGAAGACGTTGGACCTCTTGAACCAGGACGGGACCACTGATTCAGCCAGGGAGATGTTGAATATTGTAGTGAACACCAGAGCTAGCTGGTCAGCACAGGTTTTCAGTACTCGCCCAGATGTGCCGTCTGGGCCCGCAGTCCCCTCGCCGGCTAACTCCAATTAGCCAGCGAGCTAGCGGTGCTGTTGCGAGACTCAAACCGCGTATAAAAGGAGTTCAGTTCATTGGCTAGGGAGGCGTCCACACTCGTGGTTGGGGAGGAGCTGCTTTTGTAGTTTGTCATCGTCCGCAGCCCCTGCCACAGGCCTCTTGTGTCCCATTGCTCAATCTGTAGCTCCACAGTCTCCCTGTACGCCCGTTTAGCGTCCTTCACCGCCCTCCGGATACAAGACCGTCGTTGTAAGCGGCCGTACGAGCATTCAGAGCGCAGCGGATGGATTTATCAACCCACGGTTTCTGGTTGGAAATATCAGAACTTTGACCGTGGGAACGACGCTGTCTGCTACCGTAGCTACAAAGCTCACCGCTACATCTGTAAACTCGCTGACATCACTTGAACTTTATTGGAACATGTCCCAGTCTACGTCAGCGAGTGCGTCCTGAAGCGTAGCCTCTGATTGGTCCGTCCACCGCTTCACTTCCCTCGTCACCACCAGTTCTCGCACGATCAGAGGCCTGTAAACGGGAACCAGCGAAATCGTGGCGTGATCTGATTTCCCGAAAGCAGGGAGCGAGACGGTCTTGTATCCGTTCTTGTAAGGTGTGTAGCAGTGGTCCAAAGTTCTATCTCCCCTGGTGGCACACGTGCTGAATTCCCGGGGGAGATAAAATGGATGGCATAAGATGGTCAGCTGTTCCAGGTTCGGCGTGGGAGAGGGACGTGGTGTTGTTGGGGTTACACCAGCGGTTGTTTACCATTAGGCAGACGCCTCCACCTTTGGATTTCCTCGACTCCCCCGATCTGTCGCCGCGGAAGACGGAGAAGGAATCGGCTGGACGGATGGCTTCATCCGGCACCAGTGGGTTCAACCATGTTTCCGTCAGGCAGAGGACACAACAGTTCCTCGTGTCTTGTTGGAATTTAATCCTCACTCGAAGTTCATCCATCTTGTTCTCCAGGGACTGAACGTTGGCAAGAAGGATGCTTGGCAGAGGAGGACGGTAAGGTTGCATCCTCATTCTGACCCGAATGCCACCTTGTTTACCACGGTGCTTCCTCTGTGGGCCCGCTCGTGGAACAGCGGCTCCATTTTTGTTGTTGTTTTTGTTGTTGAACATCTTCCCACATAGAATTTCAGCCAGCCACTCTGCTTCCACGGATAAAAGGTCCCAATGTTGTTCGTTTAGAGAAGTTTTTATGTCCATGAGTGCACCGCGGCCGTAAGAGGTAACTGCCGATGCTTTTTTGGCGGACATTATGATAAAAAACTGAAAAAAATCCTAAAATGTGCAAAAGTCAACCGGAGTGCCAGCACAGGCGACCGCAAGGGGCATCGTCACTATTGCCACTTACAGATAGTTTTATATTTCAAAATTCAGAGAATTTTCCCAGAACAATATCAATAATAATAATAATAAATATAGCTGAGGGCAGCAATACACGGGGTCCAGTTTTGTCGTGTTAGGTACGTATTACAATATTCCGGGTTCTGTGAAACGCAGCACGAGTTACAATTTTATTCATGAACATCAGGGCTACAACCCCTGCCATCCCCGAGCTGCACTGGGACACTCTGACCACGCCATGGTTCACCTGATTCCTGCATACAGGCAGAAATGAAAGCTGTGTAAACCTGTGGTGAGGACATCTAAGAAGTGGACCAGTAAAGCTGTAGAGGAGCTTCAGGCGTGCTTGAACTGCACGTTTTCAGGACTGCTACCACCAGTCTGGATGAGTACACAGAGGCTGTGACATCATACATAAGCTTCTGTGAGGAGAGCTGTGTACCAACACGCACCAGGGTGAGTTATAAAAATGAAAAGCCCTGGTTCACAGCTAAACTCAGACAGCTGAGGTTAGAGAAGGAAGAGGCGTTTAGGAGTGGGGATAGAGACATGTTTAAAATGGCTAAGTACAGGTTTAGCAAAGAGGTGCGAGTTGCTAAACGACTGTATTCAAAGAGACTCCAACACCAGTTTTCAGCCAATGACCGCCTCTGTCTGGAAAGGGTTTAGACAAATCACGAACCTCAAACCAAAAACACCTCCATGAACAACTCACGTCTGGCCACCGACCTGAACAACTTCTACTGTTGCTTTGAAAGACAATGGAACAGTCCTGACATCGTCCCACGTGACACCTGCCACCAGCCCTAGCCCTCCAGCTCCAAATCCCCCACCACAGCAGGAGACTGGGCCTCTTCACAACTACTCATCTTAGAGACACCCCCGCCCCCACCACAGTGATGACTCTTTCAATCCCGGAGAGGGACGTCAACAGGCTTTTCAAGAGGCAGAACCCCCGCAAAGCTGCCGGACCAGCCTCTGTCCCTCCATCCACCCTGAAGCACTGTGCTGATCAGCTGTCTCCGGTGTTCACAGACATTTTCAACACCTCACTGGAGACATGCCATGTACCAGCCTGCTTTAAATCCGCCACCATCATCCCAGTCTTAAAGAATCCATCCCAGTCTTAAAGAATCGCCTACAGAGCCAACAGCTCTGTAGAAGATGCAGTAAACTTACCCCTTCACTTCATCCTCCAGCACCTGGACTCCTCAGGAACCTATGCCAGGATCCTGTTTGTGGATTTCAGCTCCGCCTTCAATACAATCATCCCGACTCTTCTGCAGCACAAGCTCTCCAAGCTTAGCGTGCCTTACTCCACCTGCAGGTGGATCACAGACTTCCTGTCTGACAGGAAGTAGCACATGAAGCTGGGAAAACACTTCTCTGACTACTGGACCATTAGCACCGGTTCCCCTCAAGGCTGCATTCTTTCTCCTCTGCTCTTCTTGCTGTACACCAACATCTGCACCCCCAGCCACCAGACTGTCAAGCTCCTGAAATTTACATCATCCTGGTTGGGCTCATCTCTGGGAGCTTGACCATCTGGTGACTTGGTGCAGCCAGAACAACCTGGAGCTGTGAAGACAGTTGTGGAATTCAGGAAGAACGCAGCCCCACTCACCCCCATCACCCTGTGTAACTCCCAGGTCGACTCTGTGGAGTCCTGCCACTTCCTGGGAACCATCATCTCCCAGGACCTCAAGTGGGAGCTGAATATTAGCTCCATCGTCAAGAAAGCCCAGCAGAGGATGTACTTCCTGCGCCAGCTGAGGAAGTTCAACCTGCCAAAGAGGATGATGGTGCACTTCTACACCTCCATCATTGAGTCTGTTCTTACCTCCTCCATCACCATCTGGTACGCTGCTGCAACCACCAAGGGCAGACTGCAGCGTTTCATTCGTTCTGCTGAGAAGGGACGTGGCTGCAATCTGCCATCTCTCCAGGACCTGTACGCCTCCAGGACCCTGAGGTGGGCAGGTAAGTTTGTAGCTGACCCCTCCCACCCCGGACCCAAACTGTTTGAAACTCTTCCCTCTGGCAGGAGGCTGCGGTCCAACAAGGCCAAAACCTCTCGCCACAAGAACCCCAATTGGGTATGTCATTGCGTTACATTAACGCACATTCCTCATTCTTCTGGACTTTTATCTGTGAACATTGCACATACTGTTACACTTTAGACTGAACATTTGCACATTCCTGCACAAACTGTACACCTCAATTATAAAAACAACAACATAAAAACAGCCTTATTTTACATATTCTTATATATTTTACTGAGATTTTACTTATTGTTTTACATTTGTTTCATGTATGCACCAAACACCAAGACAAATTCCTTGTTCGTATAAACTTACTTAGCAATGAAGACTATTCTGATTGTGATTAATGTTTTTACCAATTTGTGCTACAGTAGCTCTTCTGTGGAATGGGACCAGATGGACAAGACTTTGCTCCCCATACCCATCAATGAGCCCACGGGCGCCTGTGCCATTATCGCTGGTTCACCGGTTGTCCTTCCTTGAACCACTTTTGGTTGGTACTGACCACTGCATACCAGGAACACCCCACAAGACCTGCCGTTTTGGAGATGCTCTGACCCAGTCGTCTAGCCATCACAATGTGGTCCTTGTCAAAGTGGCTCAGATCCTTACGCTTGCCCTTTTTTCCCTGCTTCCAACACATCAACTTCAAGAACTGACTCTTCACTTGCTGCCTAATATATCCCACCCCTTGACAGGTTCCATTGGAACAAGATGATCAATGTTATTAATTTTACCTGTCAGTGGTTTTAAAGTTATGGCTGATCAATTGTATATAACATTAGTTTGTGATGTCACAAAGCTCCGCGCGTCACAAACTCATCAAGGTATGCTAACATTCTTTAACTTCCGGTAAATTTGCAGTGGTTTTTCACAAATTCCTGCCACATATGTTGATCGATGTGGATAAAACTTCACAACAAGATGTCTGAAATGGTTCCAATGAGACATCAACCTTGTCCGTGGGTTTGGCGATTGTCATGTTCCAGACACTTTTAGCCTGAAAAGTGCCAAGAAGATTAATAATGTAACTATTAAGTGGTGAATGTCTATCCGTCTGTTTGTCTGTCTGTATGTCCTTCGATTATCTCGACAACCGTTCATCCAATCTACTGTATTGCTGGGGACCCAAGGATGTGTCAAATTTGGACATGTGACATGTATAACATTAACAAACTTTAAATAAACAGTGTGCAGCTTGGGCCGCGCTTTAAGGCTCTGCGATGGAGTCACAAAGACAAAGTCTTTTCCTGGTGTATAACTTTAACCGGCAGTTTTGTCTTCGTCTATTGTGGAACACAGGACTGAATCATTGACATTTTGTCAAACTGTGCCGTTCCAATGTCTTAGAAAGTCTTAAATTAATAATAATAATAATAATTGCTGATATTGTTGTCATTGCTATGTAGTTGTAGTTTTATTTCCTATCATTATTATTATTATTATTATTATTATCATTATTATCATCATCATCATCATCATCATCATCATCATCATCATCATCATCATCATCACCATCATGCATTTGCTCTCCAACCCTAAAGACAATAAGACACATGGCGTCCACAGCGTCAGGCCAGTCAGGTGTCTGTGTGAGAGTGAACATTTATGGGTTACTGTGGCTCCTCCGTTTAATCCCCCTTACGTTAATCCCTTCCAGTAATAATGAGGAACAGCAGGAGGACATCAGTTGAGGAGCGTTGGCCTGGGCCAAGATAACGCCAATCACAGCTTGGATCCCCAGTGCGCAGAACGGGCTGAGCAGGCTAATGAAGGCCCCATGGCCAGGAGCAGCTGCTGGCCAACGATAAGGCAGTGAAGACCCCTTGAAGACTCAACTGTATAATTAGTGGACTTGAGCTCTCACTGAGGGTGTGTGTGTGTGTGTGTGTGTGTGTGTGTGTGTGTATGTGTGTATGTGTGTGTGTGTGTGTGTGTGTGTGTGTGTGTGTGTGTGTGTGTGTGTGTGTGTGTGTGTGTTTGTGTGTGTGTGTGTGTGTCCTGCGTAAGTCATGGGTTTGGTTTAAACAGTCTAGTCTTTCAATCTATCAAGCTGTGAAGAGGTCAGCAAGAGACTGCATCTGGAGAGAAAACCAGGTTTTCAGAGACCTCAAGATTTGGATTTTCAATGATGGATGACGAAAATAAAGTGAAATGTTAAGTCATTGGTCCTCTAATTGCTTTGAGGACAGACATTGAAGTTACATTCTAAATTGTCCAAAGTCATTAGTGAGAACAGTTTTGGAGATGTTCTTCAACCCTGTACTGTATATCTGGTTTGATGGCCCTCAAAAACAATCAGACGCTCCTCACAACTTTGTCGCCATAGTCTCCAAGGTCTGTTCTCGGGAGAAAGATTTCCCACACACAGTGATGCATTTAAACTGCTCTGAGATCTCCAGCAGGGTCTTCCCCTTGGTCTCGGGCACAAAGAAGAAGGTGTAGAGAGAGGCCACCAGGCACACACCGGCAAACATCACAAAGGAGAAGGATGGAAGGTATTCCTGGCACGGAGAAGAAACAGAGGTTGTCACTTTCCATCACTTTCAAGACCAGAGCTCTGTAGACTGCTATTTATTTCAGATATTACTTTTGCAGCTATTTAAGCTGTCAGCCAGAAAAAAAAGGCTTTATTGGACAAATCTGATCACGTTTAAATTATAGCTCTTGTGATTCACTGCACTGGAGGGGAAAATACTCCACAACGTTTGCTTTATCTTTGAAAATTTTCTGACTCAGTATGGCTTAATTCAGATAAGCCATATGGAGTCAGAAAATTTTAATTTTTATCATAATTTAATTATCAGCAATTTGTAAGCCCTAAGGCTTCCAAAGTTGTTATATTAGCTGAGAAGATCATTGCTGTACACAGAAAAACCATAATCACCAATGCTTAAACAAACAAGCCTTAACCCAGTTTATATGCTTGTAAAGGACAGTGCATGCTCACAATGAGGAAAGGGAAGCTCAGGCTCAGCAGAGCTTGTAACAGCCAGCGTTGGATCCCGATGAAGCTGAATGCCGCTGGTCGACACGACTGGACGAAGACTTCGTTCGCGAGAGTGATGGTCATTCCACCTATAACCCCCCAGAAAGAAAAATGTGATAAGGGCATGTTGTACTGTATTTGTATGTGCAGCCATTTGTTAACATACTAAGCAAGGTGCATACGTACTTGGCCCTCCCACAAAAGACATGTTGAAGAGCATGAAGAGTCCAGCGGTGGTGTATGGAACCCACTGACCGACATCCTGTGAGAGAACAGTGATATCAAACATGTAATATTTGTATATGAGGGTGCTACAGTTTTGCACTCCTTTGCCAATAAACCAATGTAAGGGAGAAAGCTTTAGCAAAAGACTCACTTTCAGGTTAAGTGTGATGATGATCAACACCATCAAAGCCGACATGGCCCCAAAGCCCCCCCAGAGCAATGGTCGCCTCCCTGTGTGTTCAATGAGCAGGCTCTGAAAGACAGAGGGAGGGAGGGAGGGATGGAGTGATATTGGCAAGTGCCTCATTGTGGAAAAAACCTTGGAGTGACTACATTAATCCATTCACTCACAGAGGAGAGGGAGGTGAGGACTTCTACCACTCCGAGGCCAAGTGTGACGTAGCGGATGTCCCCCTTTGGGATGCCTGCCTCCAGGAAGATGTTGTAGGAGAAGATGTTGATCTGGGCGGCAGAGAGGGATCAGCTGACTTCCACAACACATTTGAATTAATCCTTAATGTTATTTGTGGTTATTACTGGCTATTACTCTGTGGAATTCTTGATTCTGATCGCTCAACCAGCAGTCAGTTGTTTATGAATAATGACCATTGTTGCAAGCAACCACTTTCCCACCTAGATTCACTCCGCCTACATGCGATGCCCTAGCAGCAACATCTTGTGAAACTATAATGGAATACTTCAAGATATGAATGAGGACATGTCCAACTTCACATTAATAACAGTCAGTGTGAGGCAGTCTTCTTCTACTTCTTTCAGCTGCTCCCGTTAGGGGTCGCCACAGCGGATCATCTGCCTCCAATACCTTCTGTTCTGCGCATCTTCCTCCCTTACACCAACCCCCTGCATGTTCTCCCTCACCACATTCATAAACCTTCTCTTTGGCCTTCCTCTTTTCCTCTTGCCTGGCAGCTCTCAGGGTCATTCTCCCAATGTAACTCTCATCTCCCCTACATACGTGTCCAAACAATCTCAATCTCCCCTCTCTCACTTGAGTTACAGTAATAACATTACTTTCCCCAGTAACAAGTAGTCTAACAAATTACTAATGAATTTCAGTAATAGCATTACAGTTACCCCCAAAAGATAACTCGCTACAATGTTGCTTTTGTTAATTCATTTTCGTAGTTGTCGCATGGAATTTTGAATTTATATCCGTGATTGGAGAATTCCGATTTTGGTCTCATTGGGTATATCCGCCTTATGCCATGTCAAATACATTGCGGGATCTGATCACGCTCACATGATAGGACAGCTGCACATACGATCCCGCCCCTAAGCTATGTCGCAAGTCTGCGGCAGAACTGCTTTACGGCAATACTTTACGTCATGGTGCTTTACATCATCTGCACGTGGGAGAGATTAGGTCTTGAGGTGAAAATTGCCGTAACAGATTTTCGGGAATATCGATCTCTGCTACCATTCACACATGACCCCATGCAGGAATGGTTCCGGAACATTGCTGGGACACTTTTTTGGGTTGGTGGTGAGCCCAGCCCGCCTCAGGGACTCAAGCACAACGCCCACATGCTGCAAATGCCGCTCCCAGGTGTCGCTGCGAAAAATAATGTCATCTAGGTAGGCTGAGGCATATGCTTCATGCAGACACAAGACGTGGTCCATGAGTCTCTGAAAGGTGGCTGGGGCACCGAACAACCCAAACGGAAGTGTACGAAAGTGGTATCAGCCAAACGGCGTGGAGAACGTTGATTTTTCCTTGGCCTCCTGAGACAAGGGAACCAGCCAATAGCTGTTGGTTAAATCCAGTGCCGTGAAAAAACGAGCTGTACATAACCGGCCGAGAAATTCATCGACCCGGGGCATCTGGTAGGCGTCGAACTTGGACGGCGCGTTCACCCTTCGGTAGTCCACGCAGAACCGGACTGACCCATCAGTCCATCGCGGACTCTTCTATTATGCTCATGTCCACCATGGTCTCTAATTCCGCCTGCACGATCTTGCGTTTGTGTTCGGGCAGGGGATACGGCCAAGAGAGCACCTTTGATCCCGGGTTCGTCTCCACATGGTGGTGTATGAGGGACGTGAGGCCTGGCAGGGAGGAGAAAACATCAGAGAAGCGACTCTGAAGTGCAGCTACGTCCGCCCTCGGGGACGGATAGAGAGATGGTCACTTAACAGGACCGTGGTATGATCGGCTGCCTTTTGAACCTCGGGCCTCAGCTAATCCCACTCTATGACCGGCGTGACCAGGGCCACCGACAGGCCCTCCCTCCATTCTTTTAAGAGGTTTAGGTGATAAATGTGTGTCGCCCCCTGCCTGTCAGACCGTTCTAACTCATAATCGACTTTGCTAAGCCGCCGTGTAACCAGAAAAGGCCCTTGGCACTTTGCAAGCAATTTAGAGCTGGACATAGCACTAACACCACTAACCACACACACCACAACACCTTGTCTCCCGGTGCTAATTGTCTGAGTCGAGCCCCCAGTCGTATAAGAGGCACTGACGTTTCTGAGCCCGGAGCAAATTCTCTGGTGATAACGGCCTTGCTGTATTGCTGTTCGGTGTTACTGTACTGCTGTGCCGTACTGTTGTATATTGTACTGTATATCTCAACACACGCATCACTTTATTCACATGCCACTTTACTGCACATATCTGTATATACATAATAGTCTATTGCTTTTATTTCTATTTTGTATTCCCCCTTAGGATATAACCTTTTTTTTTTTATTCTATTTACTAACTGAATACAATTTTCGGAATCAGTTAGTTTAGTTAGTTAGTTAATTAGTTATCTACTGAGCCAGTTAGTACTTATTATGCATCATCTCAGGGTGCGTTGCACTGTAATTTCATTACGTATGCTCGTATGTACAGTATACTGTATGTATGTGACAAATAAACATCTTGAATCTTGAATCTTGACGTCTAATATATTGAAATTATGATCCAATGGACGTTGGATTTGGCAATAATTGATTTTACATACAGACCACCGACTTGGAAGGTATGTTGTTCTTACCGCTGAAGTCCCTGAAAACTGGACGCCGCAGCAGATAACCGCCATGGTGATGAGCTGCCACCTGATGCTCCTGTCTCTTATTAATTCCATCAGAGTTTTTGTTTGGACGCCCTTGATGGCCTTCTGCTCGGCCTTCATTTCATCTATCTCTATTTTGTACTCGTCTTTTCTGCCCCATAGAAATTGGAGCGCTGGATGGATGGAAGGACCAACAGACTTGGCATTACACAATGACAATGACAATTCATGAAGTCCCAACCACTGGATTGAAATGAGTGATCCTTGCAAAAACATAATCCTCAAATCTTCCTCTCTAATGGGTTTTGTCTTGTCATGATTTACCTATTAATATTGCAATATACAATATTTATATGTATGTCCCAGTTGATAAGAGCCAATCTCCTTCACATAGGAAATTTCAGTCATTATCAACACAAAGTCTAAAGGTTATTCATACAATTCAACAATAAAATAAAATATGAACTCAGAACGACAATACATTTGCAGACTGAGTTCAACTTATAAGACACACATAAAGTTTACCTACCTTTCTTGCATGCCTCTTCATCTCCTTTGTCTATCAGTGAGTATCTGGGGGCCTCGGGAAAGAAAGGCAATGTGAGCAGCTGAACCACCGCGAAACATGTTGGGACAGACAGCAGAATGTTCCATGTCTCCTCACGACCAAGGATCTCCCTGGTCCACAGGAGAAAAAAAAACAAAAGAGATGCATCAAGGACAAAAATATCCTCGACATATCAAATATAGAAAACTTGGGTAGAGTGGTTTCAGTCATTTTCAAAGCCATCAGGAGAAACGTGTCAATGAGCAACTACCTCAATCCAAAAACTTGTCCGGACAATTTGCCAATGGCGATGAAGATGGTGCATGTCAGTGTCATCATGCCTCGAATCTTTTTGGGTGAACTCTCCCCCAGATATATGGCATGGATACTCCCTCCCAAACCTAAAGACCCCCACATCCACCTCACAGTTTAGTGTGTAATGTTTTTGGTTAAACGTGTTTTTTTTTGTCAAATGCTCACCTGCTCCGATGCCATACAGAAAGCGTGCAATCATGATCATTTCAAAGGAATTGGCGTGTTTACTCATTAGCATGAACACTGCTGCGAGAATATTGATTAGGTTGTTCCCGATCAAGGCTTTCTTCCTTGGGGGAGGGAAGGAAGGAATGCAGTGTCTTCAATCGATCAATCAATTAAACTTTATTTAACTTTATATACATTAAAAGGTAATGAATATACTGTACATCTTTGCATAACATTACATATAAAAAGTAAAAATATTGAAAATGGTTTGCTTTAGCTGCCCTAGAATCCTATGAGGCAATGGTTATTTGTGAGACATGCGTGGTATACACACACACACACACACACACACACACACACACACACACACACACACACACACACACACACACACACACACACACACACACACACACACACACACACACACACACACACACACACACACACACACACACACACACACACACAAACCCTCTGACATTATCTTACCTCCCAAACATGCCTGTGACATTTTTGACATTGAGGGCAGCCACAAGTCCCCCGACAGCATATAGGGCGACGATGGCCGACCATATGATTGTGACTGTCTGCAGAGGAGGGTGTTCGCCATACCTCTCATACCAACTGCTGTTGATGAAATGCTGAATGTACTGCAAAGCAAAGGACAGCAGTTAAGAGGGAGCGTCGAAATGCCTTAACCCTTGTTTTACTGAACGGATAATGAATAAAAGGGATGCATCAAGACACAGGCATTGTTGAGTGTGCTTGATAAAGCTATTATCTTTGACCTAAAACTTGGAGAACATTTTGAGAATGGCCAAGATAATACATAAAGAGCCTGTTTCAGTCAGGACATGGGTTAGGGTTAGCGTTGGGGTTGGGGTGGGGGTTGTTAAGATTGGGTTTGTTGCTGGATTTTTGTAAATGATTCCATACAACAGTCTGGAGGATGAAAACAACCAAATATGCATCTCACCGGTGAGGGGGAACTGGTACCAGTGGTGTGGAATCCATTTTGAAAGGATCCTCCGAGGCCCAAAACAAGGATGAAGATTAGAGCATTTCCGCTGGTCTGAAGTCGACATATGCAAAGTCAGTGTACAACACATTTGAACATACTGTATAGTCATGGGTGAATTCTCCAATTCATATTTGAACAAACACTCATGGATTTTTTAACCAATATTTGACAATTAGGAAACATGTGCCTCAAATTGTCCAAGGCCTTGCAACCCCATCTGCGATCTCTGGCGACCCCCTGTGGGGGTCTGGAACCACAGATTGTGAATCACTGTCAAAGGCCTAAAGCATAGTAGAGGTCCAATTGCATTTTTTTAAAGATATGATCTGTTCCTCCAAGGAACCAAGGAACTCTAATAATAATGTTCTGGCTCAATCAGCAGTGGACTGGTAATCTGGCACATTTTCCCAGTGTGCCGACCCACCTTCGGGACAATATAACAATAATACATTTGTCCAACGACCGGCCCATACCGGTCCATAAAGCAGGAACCGCAACCCGTGGCTTCATTTTCCATACTTACACTCGCTGGCTCAATCACATCCATTACTAGGGCCCACCCCTCCCCCTTTGTCCTCTCTGATTTGTGGCTCAGAGCCAAAACTGTGGAGAAGTTGCAAGCCAAAAAAATCAAAAATCTAGAAGCTGAAGCCGTCAAATGTGCAAAAATAATAGACGTGTTTGCTGCAGGGCCTGCATTAGCTTCAACATCTACAGACCCAACATTGTGCAGCAACAGGTGGAACTTGAAGGAGGAGGGGTGGCTAACCATGGCCTACTTTTAGGCAGAGGAGCAGGCAGAGGAGCAGGCAGAGGAGCAGGCAGAGGAGCAGGCATGTGACAGGGAAGCCGAGGACAGACAGAGTGAGCAAGAACTGGAGAAGAGTGAAATAGTAAGCACTAGGTATCGGAACATCATAATATTATTACAATTATTAGGCTAAGGGTTCACTAGATAAAGATGCACGAAAAGACTGTATAATACCCATAGCTAAAATGTATGCCTGCTTATGTATTAGCCTACAGGGAAAAAAATATATTTATTTTCCAACAACGGGCAACAAAGTTGTCCTATGTTCTATATATATTTTCAGCAAGGTATGGTTGTAACGATTAGAATATATAGTATATGGTGTGGATTACTGTTATTACTATCTATGGCAGTGCTGCAAGTTTCACCAAAAGTTTGGAGTGAGATTATGGTGGAATGAGATTGCCTGCATGACGCGACACGAGAAGCACAGGGCTTTTTTGTTTTGTTCAATTAGGAATTTGACACTTTATAGATGTATTTAAAAATCTCAAATAAAAAACACATACAATTTCATAGTTAAAATAAATGCTCGGGAGCCGTAAGAGGTTTCAGTGAGCAGGATCACTGAATAGAGACAAACTTTTCAACACTACAGCAAATGCTTATCTCTTGTCCTCCGCCTACCACATCCGTGTCCACTCTGTACGTTCTTCTCTAATCTGACTTTCTCCTAATTCTACTCATCAGGTGTGAGTGGTGCACAGCACTGATCACTGGAGTGGGTGACAAAGTAAATAACATATCATCAAAAAAATAAAATCCACACAAATTTACAAGGCCCCCTAATTCGCGAGGCCCCAAGCAATTGCCTAACTATACCCTATGGAAGGACTGCGAGACTTGGCAACTCTGCTATGTGCTAATATACTCTGCTAATATAAGTGAAGATTCTGCCACTAGATAACTTATTTCCCGCCTCAGATTTGTTCAAAAACAGATTTTGGTGAACTGATAAGGTGAACTCGGTGGACAATCACAACGTTTACAGACTAAATACAAGCAACCCTAAGTAAAGCTCAAACCCTATTGGCTCACAGAACTTGTGACCTTGCGAGGGTGGCTCCCTCCACTTAAACAGAGCTTGTAGACCTGCACAAGGCCGGAATGGGCTACAAGACCATTGGCAAGAAGCTGGGTGAGAAGGAGACAACCGTTGGCCCGATTATTCGAAAATGGAAGAAACACAAAATGACCGTCAATCTCTCTCGGTCTGGGGCTCCACACAAGATCTCAACTCGTGGGGTATCAATGATCATGAGAAAGGTGAGGGATCAGCCCAGAACTACACAGGGGGAGCTTGTTAATGATCTCAAGGCAGCTGGGACCACAGTCACCAAGAAAACCATTGGTAACACACTACGCCGTAATGGATCCTGCAGCGCCCGTAAGGTCCCCCTGCTCAAGAAGGGACATGTACAGGCCCGTCTGAAGTTTGCCAATGAACACCTGAATGATTCAGAGAATGCTTGGGAGAAGGTGATGGGGTCAGATGAGACCAAAATCGAGCTCTTTGGTATCAATGCGACTCGCCGTGTTTGGAGGAAGAAGAATTCTGACTACGACCACAAGAACACCATCCCCACCGTCAAGCATGGAGATGGAAGCATTATGCTTTGGGGGTGTTTCTCTGCTAAGGTGACAGGTCGACTTCACCGCATCAAGGGAAAGATGGATGGGGCCATGTACCGTGAAATCCTGGGTGACAACCTCCTTCTCTCAGCCAGGACACTAAAAATGGGTCATGGATGGGTCTTCCAGCACGACAATGACCCAAAACATACAGACAGCCAAGGCAACAAAGGAGTGGCTCAAGAAGAAGCACATTAAGGTCATGGAGTGGCCTGGCCAGTCTCCGGACCATAATCCTATAGAAAATCTGTGGACGGAGCTGAAGCTTCGAGTTGCCAAGTGACAGCCTCGAAACCTTAAAGATTTGGAGAGGATCTGCAAAGAGGAGTACAGTGGTACCTCGACTCACGACTGTAATTCGTTCTATAAGAACGGTCGTATGTTAAAACAGTCGTATGTCGAAGCAATTTTTCTAATATGATTTATGAAATCATGAAGGGTGAAAATAAACAAAATACACAGCACAAACACAGTAAAGATGAAAAAAATATGGATAAGCCACAAACTACGTGCACACACCATGTAGGTCGCCCGCTGACTGACTGCTGACTGGCTGCTGACTGGCTGCTGACTGACTGCTGACTGGCTGCTGACTGGCTGCTGACTGACTGCTGACTGGCTGCTGACTGGCTGCTGACTGACTGCTGACTGGCTGCTGACTGACTACTGACTGGCTGCCGACGCGCCGACTGCAAATTTCCACGCTCGTATCTTGGAGCAGTCGGTCGCAAGTCGATACAAATTTTCGCGACTATCGCTGCTCCTATCTTGGATTAGTCGTAAGTAGATGCAGTCGTAAGTCGAGGCACCACTGTAGTCCAAAATTCCTCCTGAGATGTGTACAAACCTGGTAATCAACTACAAGAAACGTCTGACCTCTGTACTTGCCAACAACGGTTTCTCCACCAAGTGCTAAGTCATGTTTTGATAGGGGATCAAATATTTATTTCATTCAATGAAATGCAAAATAATTTATATATTTTATTTAATGTGATTTTCTGGATTTTCTTTTTGATATTCTGTCTCTCACTGTTATAATAAACCTACCAAATTACCACTAAAATTATTAACCGTTAATTTCTTTGTCAGTGGGCAAACTTACAAAATCAGTGAGGGATCAAATAATTATTTCCTCCACTGTATGTTTATTGTAGTGTATTGAGATTTTGTAATCCTGCAGTTCAAATAAACGTTTCTACTCAAACAACTAAACATATCTTTATAGTGTACTTTTATACTACTGTAATAGAGAAATCTTAACTTACTGCTTAACTGAAGTCAGTTTTGGCTGAGTCACTGAGCTTGCACAAGACGACTAATGAACACAGAAATACCGTTCCACTCTCTAATATCACAGTTTATAATAACATATCAAGCAGTTGGTCTGAAATATGAATTTATGTAGAAACCATACATTTACAAATCATTTTCAAATAAATGTCCAGTGTTGATTGTTCTTAGATTATGATCATTCATTAGATTCTAATCTTTGATCATGTTAAAATGTTAAAGTATCATTGCTGAATGAAACTTACCAGCGTTCTGAACAAAGTCTCCATTCTGCCCAGATGGAAGATCTATACACCGCTGGCATGGGATCTTGTTGTGCTATCTGTCAGGTATTTTAACATGGCTATGGTTAATTTTTTACATATTGAGAGATGTGACCAGAGCAAAGTTAGCTTTTCATTGGTAGTGGGATCTCCAGCTTGAAGCTTGCCATTCACATTTCAATTTCTTTCTCAAGTCCCAAATGAACTGATGTAGTTTAAACGCCCTTTGCTAATTCTGACTTACATTTTGACAGCTTCGATAACAATATGAACTTTAACTTTCATATCAACACAGTTGTGATGCTGGCCTCTTGCAGTTCTGCAACAGGTATTATTTTTTTATGCTTTTGTCTATTGAAATATTCATGATTATTTAGAAAGGATGTTAAAGACCCGGGGATGTCAACGCAATGTGACTAAATTATTTACAGACATCTAAGATGCAAAAATGGTTGTTTCAAACAGGGAGTGACTACTTATATCTACTTGAGTTTGTTTTGTTCAACGGACGAATCACTCAGTAAGAAAGAGTTGTTCGATTTTATGATTCTTTGTCAACTTCATTGAGTTGGTTATATGCAGGGGTGAGCAAGGCAGGAGAGTCAGAAGAGTCACTTGGTTCCTAGTTGTGAATGGAATTCTTACAGGAATCATTTAATTCTGTCAGAATCATTTCCTTAGGCTGAAGATCAAAACTGTACAAACTTTTCTTCTCCGAGGCCATTTGCCCAATTTCAACCAAACCAACTTTGTTAGATTATTATAATTTTTTATTTTTTTATTTTTTAACACAGCTATTATCTGTCGTGCATATGCCATTGCATCCAAGACAGTCAGTCTGCAAGTGGAGTTCAACGTCTCAACTCGAAATGTGACTCTTTATTCACTCTATAATCATCAGGAACTGCTGCAACAACTCTGTCCTGTGGATGACCTGTGGGATGACAAGAGCACTGCTTATTTGTGATACAAGACCGCCACCTTACTAGGTTTTGGTTTATAAACAACAAATCATCATTACTTCTCCAAGAGGGGGAAAATCACCACTGGTGAGACAAATAAACATAAAACCAAACAACAGCATGTACATGGAAAAACACAAAAATGGAAACATCACACGACAACATGTATTTGACAGAACATAATTAAGTTGATGAAAATAGGAAGAGCACTTACACCACGTGACCTCTTCCTGTCATAATTATGGCGATAAAGAAGAAGAAAGGAGAAGGACGTAATCATGGGGGTGTGTTCAAAGCAGATGCTGGTAGTGTGTGTGTGTGTGTGTGCCTGTGTGAGATGATTGTCCACTGGTGAGTGCAGGACTTGTCCCAATTAGTTCCGATATCATGTAATGTAGCACAAATCACATGGTCAGAATGCAAGGGAATATTTTTTGAGAGGTTAATCTGACGGGTATAAAATGTAAATATACGTATATGACAATATAAAACACAGTGGTACCTCGACTTACAACTGTATCTATTTACGACTAATCCAAGATACGAGCAGCGATAGTCGCGAAAATTTGTATCGACTTGCGACCGACTGCTCCAAGATACGACCGTAGAAATTTGCAATTGGCGCGTCGGCGGCCAGTCAGCAGTCAGTCAGCAGTCAGTCAGCAGTCAGTCAGCAGCCAGTCAGCAGTCAGTCAGCAGTCAGTCAGCAGTCAGTCAGCAGCCAGTCAGCAGCCAGTCAGCAGTCAGTCAGCAGTCAGTCAGCAGGGGACCTACATTGTGTGTGCATGTAGTTTGTGGCTTATCGAGATATATATATATATATATATATATATATATATATATATATATATATATATATATATATATATATATATATATATATATATATATATATATGTGATGTGATTGCAAATGATTGTGGGCAATCCTCAGGTTTGCGAAAGTGGTAATGTGTCTGTGAAGGTTGGTGGACGAAACAATAATTACTAACTTGAAAAACAGATTAAAGTTTATCGGCTTTAATTTGTTGTATATTACTATTCTTGGATTAAATTCACTATGTTTTTACTAAGTTAACTGTTCGTTTCCATCGTTTTTATCGTCAGTAAAAATCTCTCAGCTCGTTAACATTAATGTGATGCCGTCTCTCCAGACAGAGCATGTGCTGTTTGTCCACAAGAGATGACCATTCTACGTGGCCCTTTGTCAAAAGTCGTGGAATAAACCTGTCTGTCTGTCTGTCTGTCTGTCTGTCTGAACGGTTGCTCTTTTCAAATGACGCCATTGCCGCCCTGTTATCAGAGGAACGTTGGGGCAGCAATTGATAACCGTAGACGCTAGGTGGCAGCAGAGTGCAAACAATGGCTCCCAACGAGTAGCGCTACGATTCTGATTCGAAATTGAAAACCGATCGACTTGTGGGGAGGATCGCGAAACTCATTGTTGAATAAGGACGAATGGTTGAACATGTAGATCACAATCGGGTTCACAATTCTCCCCGTATTTTTGTGGCTACTCCTGTTCGGGGCGGCCAGCAGCCGCCGGTAAACAAATGCAGTGTGCGCTGGCTCCGGACCGAATTTCGTGGAGTGTGGTTTCGGAGTTGGGAGAGCGGCGGGTAGCTCCACAGAGTGATAGAACAAAAATTGAGGAATATAACAAAAAAACAAAAAAAATAGTAATGAAAGTCAATTGAATTTCATCCAGTTTGTTGCAGAGTGAACGCTACATTAGAGAGAAATATTCCCGGTAAAAAGGTGTGTGAAGTCCGCGGAGACACACGAGCGCACCGAGCGTCCTCTCCTCCGGCGTTTTCACTGTGCATATGCGAGGGAGAGCGCACCTTTGACCAGAATGTCCAGTAATTCAACAGATGTGGGGATGAAAGCAGGAAATAAACGCCACCATCACCGAGGGAATGTCTTCTAGTGCAGAGGGCCCCAACCACCGGCTCGCGGGCCGGGCAAGGCTGCGGGGTATTTCCCAGCCGAGCGTGAGAACACGGGCGGGATGTTGTTCAGAAGCGACCTGTGATCTTCCCGCACAGCAGAGCAGCAGCAAAGAAACAGCACGTTGAATCCATTTACAGCTTTGATTTGCTTTGTTTGGAGAAAAGATCGCTTTGATGGGAGCTGCAGGTAGTAATTTGCGTTTCACTGCCAGCATCACTCACTAACAAAAAAAAAAATCTGCGCCTAGTTTGGGGAGTAACTTAAAAGTAGTGTAATATGTAACTTATTGTTTATTCTTCTAAAGTCTAGTTTTACTAAAGCTCTTCACTATTAAATTATTCTCATTACTTTTAAATCATTTCTCATTACATTGAGAAACTATTACTCGTTTCTCAATGTAGTGAGAAACGAGTGTTTTTCTTTGCAAATCGAGCCTTGACCCATCGGACCTGAAATTAAAAAAAAGTTTAAACCGAAAATCGAATAGGTGATGCATTTGGAGAATCGTCACACCCCTGCTCCCAAGTATGTGTGCTTGGTGCGGTACTGTACAGTACATCGCAGCCTCATGTTCCCCGTAAGGTTATTATCTTACCTTTATCATTATCCAAATCATAGCCACGACCTAATAGCCTGTGAACATCACGTGAACACAACTCTGACAATTGGAGTGGAGTTTTTTTTTCTCTCCGCGCCGGTTTTCCTGTGTTTTCTAGTTTAGAAAATAATTTAAAACTGTATTTTCGTTTGTTTTCTACTTGTATGAAACTCATTTTTTACACACAACTTACTTAAGGGACAGTCGCGTTCTGCCTTTGATCGGGACATTGAGTGTGAGAGAGGAGAGATTCAAACACGTTTTACTCTTTGGCTTACCGGGATCATGTTTTATTGAGTCGGAGCGCACTATTTGATTTTAATATTATAATCCACAAGCTGTGAGCTCCGGTTTGGGGTTGCCCTTACGTCATTGACCATATATGGACTTTGACGGAGGATTTACCATCGTGGGCGTCCTTGTTAGCTGTGTTCCATGGGAACTCAGAAATCTGTAATTCAAGTCGGTGGTCCCCGTGTTGACATATCATAAAGACTACAGAGTAGTTCAAAACGACAGATATGCTTTGAACATATCTGCCGCCAGGAGTACATTTTCGCTCGCGCAATAATAATTATAATAATAACAATAAATTATGCTGCATGCAGCAATACGCGGCGTCCAAGGTAGTCGGCCCTTCGATAAAGTTCAATGGACGAGTGTGCTTTGGCTTTCTGTAGTGTTTTGTGTCCGCAGCAGTACATTTTTCCTGGTTAAAGTGTAATTCTTTGATCGGGAGGTGTTTGCGGCTGTGGGTGGGTTTGCTATGTCGCAACTAACAGCGATTAGTGCATTGCACTGCTGCCTCACAGTGAGAAGGTCCTGTGCTCGATACCCTGGGGGCGCTGTTGGCACCTTGCTCTGGCAGGTTATCTCCCAAATAGGACCCTGTCTGTGTGGAGTTTGCATGTTCTCCCCGTATTCACAGGGTAAAACATCATGACATGCATAAATTACTGACATCCCGCACTTCGGGGCCGGACCCCTCATAATACCGCCGGGAACCTGATATTCAATATCGGGTCCGATATTGTCCAAGACGAGTGGATTCTGGAAATAATATGTTATCCGATACCATCGTCTGATGAATATCCTCCTGAATATTAACTCGGCCAACAATATCAATATTGGTGCCAAGTATCAATACTTTATCTATTATATCAATTTTATAATAGAACATTTAGATTACAGTTTAATTGATTAGTTTTCATAATATTTTCAGACCTTATGCCATTTATCAGGTTGAGAGGAACGCAGCATAAGAGGCTCCGCGGTGCTTCATCACATATTACTCAAACTTTATATACAAAAAACGAATGCATTTCTGCTTCTACTACTGTAAACATACTATCTGCTCTCTGCGATGTCTTAAAAATATATTTTGTAAACAATTTTTCCCAATTTATATTGATCAATTTAGTTTTATCAATTTGGAATGCTTTGCTATTAAGATCTATTAACAAAGCACAAACTATAGTTCTGAAAACAAAAACTCACCATGCTCCTCACCTTACCAAAGTCGCAATAATGAACCAACAGACACTTTTTCCCAGCAATTTTAAACCTGCTATACCTCACCACACCACTATGATCAACATCACAATCATCTCTCTGAGCACAATTCAACTGTTCAAACTGTTCAATATCTATTCATACTACTTCAGCATAGACGACTGTTGTTAACTGGCACTTCAATTCGATTTTCATTTAGTCTGCTAAACACCACTAGTAAACCATAATCACATAGTGCACCATTCGACAATTAGTTAAATCAATCAGTCCTGCAGCTTCCTCTGCCAAACCAATATTTTACTAAAATTACTTTTACAACTTACTTTGCACACAGTTCCAGCCTAAACAAAGAATTCCAAATGCAGCATGTGCTAACTTTCCTACTCTCATTGTCTTTCACATCGGCTTCCATAATCCTTTCATTGTCTTTCAACTAACTTTAGAGCTCTCTCTTAACTTGATATATTTTTTTCCAATTAATTTAAAGCTTCACAGGATCCTTTCCAGCAATCCTACCAGATATTTAGATTATAATGCTACCTTTACACCAAGGACTCATGTGTGAAACTAGTTTGGCATGTTATGTAGAACACACAGAACTCGCTTCTTATTTAACATAACACATCTTATTTTTATCAGCCAGGTATCTAAATGTACCCCAAGACACTGATAGAATCTTTCCAAACTCATCTCTTCCATGTGTGCTCCAGAGTGATCCATCGGCCAGGCGGTCACACACTCCACCAATTAGATCACCCAGGATTCATGGGTATCACTGAAAATCAAGTCACACAATGGGCCCTTGAACGCCGTCCTCTTTCTAACAATTCAAAACTTACTGAAACTAGTTAGAAAGTAAGTTGCATAGCTGGACTATCAGTACCTCCAAAGTAAAATCTTAAAAAAATACATGTTAATATACATGTCAGTTGACATCACTCAATCACTTTAATCATCCAGAACTGATATACGGAATCCACAAGCAACACTTTAGTTATGTATCGTATTCAAGGTTGCCACTTGCAGACATTTATAGTACCATACCAAGACACAATGAGGGCCCATATTATTACTTGAGTAGAGAAGCAGACGTTGCGGAAGAATGCATCAAGCTTCAAGGCAGGAGAGCAGAAAGCCTTGGTAGTGAGATTGTGCTGATGTTTACAAGACACTGCCCAGACCCAAATTTGGCATTCATATTCAGAAGTAGATTGCAAAACAATGGACAGTGAGAGACGTTCAAGTGCATTTGGATGAGTACCAACGTGAACACAAAGCTAGAGCCGGTATCTCCTTCCGCGCACCTCAGAACACTTTTCCTCATGACTGCAATGTGCAATCTATGGATCCCCCAAGGGCCGGGGGCCATCTCCAGGTGAACCAGAACTCCCTTGTTACAGACAACAGCGAGCAATGTGCTGGTCTCCCTAGAGCAGCATTTTATACCAAGTGCCCAGAAGTCTCCTACAGCACGTAGCAAGCTGTGTAACATTCTACCTCAGCCAACAGAGCTCCAAGCGGGTAGGCAGTCCACTAAGCCCCCTAAGCCCAGTGCACCACCCTCGACCGAAAAGTCCAGCCTCAACTGTATGGGGACATATTATGTTCAGTTCTTGAGATTCTGTCAAAACGAGAGAAGCCTAGGCAGCCAAGGCTACACCGAGCCAAGGTGCTTCTCGTGCGAGAGAAAGAGCACGTTTCTACGGCCCATTGCATGGCTGACCCGGTAGCTCTCCTATCTTTTAATCTGTTTGGCTGGGATCTCCAACCCCCTTTTGGTTGTTTTTTTTCCTTGCACTTTGAGTGTATATTTTTTCCTCTTTTCTTAATAAAAGCCTGTTCTGTTGTGATTATTCAAAGTCTCGGCGTCCTTTTAATATGTTTCCGGCTCTATACGAGCCAGTTGGGTAGAGGGAGGTTAACATATATGGGGGCTAGTCCATCCATTTTTTTCCCCACACTGGCATTTTTTTAAGGCTTGCTTTAAATGCAGAGTGTAATAAATTGCTGATGGCTTTTTGATTTTTCACCTCAGTTTGTAGCTGTGTGTTTTGCTTCGGTGCAGTTACTTGTGATTGCAAACTGTCATAGTTTTGACACTGTGGTGTGTTACTTTGACACTTTGTGTAGTTTGTCATTTTTTTCCCCCTCTCAAACATTTGTTTAAAATCTGCATATTGGATCTCACTGATTTTGTCCGGCTGTTTTATTTTTTGTGGGCAGTGTTTTTGTATGCTGTGGTATTTTGAAGTCTGTGTTTTGTAACAGGCTGGAATAGATCTGGATCTGTGGACGACGTTTCTATCTGTTCTGGCCTCAAATACTTGGAAGAAAATACACTGGAATCGAGCAGAGTCTGATGCAAAAAGGTTTATTGTGTATTTGAGAGCCAAGTACAGCAATAAACAGTGAGTTGGGCTCCGGGGCCCGACTGACAAACTGTTCTTTCGGACCCTATTATATACCGAAGATGTTCCCTCCTCCGAGTTCATGCCCTGCCTCTTTCAGTGCAAGGAACCATTCACAGTTTTGTGGGATGATTCCCAAGGAACCACTCACAGTCTTGTCTCTAGGGAGTTTTTTCCACGGTTCCTGGAATGCGTGTCATGTTTCAACATATTTGGGGATGTTCCTCGGTTCCTGGAACAATTGTGTCATATCTCAACATAATCTCCATAATCCATAATCTAATCCCCATAATCACCAACATTTTTCTATAGTGCTACTGGTAAACGTGTCATTAATAACGGTCATATGATGCTTCACAAGAGAATTGTGCTTGGCTATTTCTTGATAAATTGCCAAAAAGTTTCCCCTGTTTTGTAGGCCCCCTTTTCTATGCCCTCTCTGAGCAATGTTTTGCGTGGCTGTGAGAAACAGAACATCTCCTATAGTTTTTACGTATTCAGTCTTCTCCAATTTTCTTTTGCCTACCCTTGTTTATAGTCTGACACAGACACATTAGATTTAATATGTTTGTTATGCTCTTTCCATGCAAACATGGTGCGACATGGTCATTAAACTTGTTGTTGCATGTTGTTTTACACCACCATCTTTGAAAATAATGATAGCCTGACATTACATAAAAGCTATATTTAGCAGTATTTGGGAGTGAAAAGTGATGGCAAGGATAAGAATAACATGAATCCTGCCTGATGGGAGTATTTGGAAACATCCCAAGATGTGGCTGAACAAGACAGTCAGATTTTATTTGTGAAATATCTAGAAAACAAACAAGAGTAAAAATATGATTGCAATTACAATGATTGATGAGTAGGGGCTGGATCAGGGGTGGGCAAACTATGACCCGCGGGTCAAATATGGCCCACGGGTCGTAGTTTGGCTGTCCCCTGTTCTTTAATCCTACAATCCATTTAAATTTGTACTGTAATACTTAAAGGTACCACCAGATGGCGCATTGCCAGGCCTTCTCTGATGTCAACTCACTCTTCTTCATTTAAACTGATTGTCACGTACTGTATGCTCATCCATTACAAAATGAGCAGACAAAAAGACCACAAAATTTACAGCATGTCAGATTTTCAACAAAGATGGATTGCAAAATATTTTGGATATATTGGCTCATTTTTGGAGTTAATGGGGAAAGCCGATGATTTTCTTGAGCTGTGGACATGCCAGCACACATGAATGAGCTGAACGTGAAGCTACAAGGGAAAGATCAGTTTGTATACGCCATGTATTCAAACGTGAAAGCCTTCAAGGTAAAATTTACTTTGTTCTTCTCTAAACAAATGACAGACAAATAATTTGCACATTTTCCCACGCTAGCGCCACTGAAAGAAGCCCCCCAAGTAACGAGCAAATACAGTAAACGACCTGCATGGAGAATTCTGCCATCGATTCTCTGATTTAAAAAAGTTTGAGAAGTCACTTCAGCTAGTGTCATGTCCCCTGTCATTTGATTGTGAGGCACCATCGCAGGAATTACAATTGGAGCTGATTGATCTCCAGTCTGACTCTGCCCTAAAGGAGAAGTTCAACTCTGTCAAACTGGATACGTTTTATTTTTCACTCAATGAGAGAGTTGAATGAGAAGTTTTCTCTGTGTCATCATTTGATTCAGCACAGATTAGGTTATTCAGGATAGTATAGGGGATGGTAGCTCAGGCGGTAGCGCTGGTGGTCTAGTGATCTAAAGGTTGCTGGTTCAATCCCAGGCTCCTCCTGCTAGCATGCTGTAGTGTCCTTGAGCAAGACACTTAACCCCTAATTGCTCCTGATGGCTGCGTCCGTCGGTGTTTGAACAATTGTAAGTCGCTTTGGATAAAAGCGTCTGCTAAATGTAATGTAAATAGTCATGTTTTAACATCCTCCTGCTACACCCACACATTAGAAGGATTAACCAATTGTGAAGTACCATGTTAAGTAACACATAATAGGTCACGTTGAACATACTGTATAACATTATGGTATTACCATATTGGTCAATGTGCTTTGACGTGTGGATTACCTGTCGGATCTTCTGCGTCTTTAACCTGGTGGCTTACAGCTGCTGGAGTTGCAGCTGACCTGGCCTTGCTGCCCGTCTTCAGAGCTGCCATCTGCTCTGATTTCATCTGCCTGTACCTGACCTTCATTTGCTTGGCACGGCTTTTTCTTAACCAAGAAGCTTTCAAAACATGTTTTCCTCTTAGACATTTCTTATCCCTGTAACAAAATTGACATTTGGTGGGGGTGGGTCCAAAGTGGGGCCAATCAGATTCCAGGGGTGATTTCAGATTCCAGACTCCAACGGCTTAGTAGCTCGGTAATGTAAGCAGGAGCTAAGCCATGTAGTGTCTATAAGTGATTAAAAGAATCTTAAAATCGATCCTTAACCTCACTGGCACTTTTAGCTAAAGGGCTAAAACAGGAGTGAAGTGGGACCTACAGCCAGTCCCAGTTAAAAGCCAAGCTGCTGCATTTTATATGAGCTAAAGACATGCCAGGGCAGCTTAACTGAGGCAGGTGAAAAGGGCATTGCAGTAAGTGACGATGGGAAAAAATGAAGGAATGAATAATACGTTCTAAGTTAGAGGCTGATAATAATGTTCTGAATTTTGCAATATTTTGGAGTTGAAAAAAACAGGATTGAACCAATTTGTTGACATGGTGTTCAAAATTCAGTTTAGGGTCCAAGATTCCTAGTGTTAGTTTTTACATAGGGGTCAAGTGGGTCAATACACTGAAGAAATCCATTTGTAGTAGTTTCAGGGCCAAAAACAATAAGTTTTGTCAGAATTCAGTTCAAGAAAGTTGTGTGACATCCAATCCTTTATCATGGTTAAACAGTTATTGTTGCTAAAATTGCTGGGTTTAACTGAAAAATAAAGCTGAGTGTCATCAGCATAACAATGGTATGATGTACAACCAAAACAGCTGATTATGTGGCCCAAGGGGAGCATATAGAGAGAAAAAATAATTGGCTAAAGATTGACTCCTGGGGCACCCCATATAACAATGGAGCAGATTAGAACGTATGGTTACCCATAGAGAACGAAAAACGTATATTTCACAAACATGACAAAAACCAAGTCTAGAGCTTTCTCTGAAATACTAACGCAAGTATTTAGTCGATTATTGAGGATGCAGTGGTCAATGGTACCGAAGGCAGCGCTATGATCGAGTAAGACCAAGATGGAGGATTCCCACCTATCAGTCTGCATGACGATGTCATATATGACTCTTTACAAAGCAGTTTCAGTGCTGTTATAAGAATTTCATGTCTATTTTTTGCTGTACTTTTAACATGAACTTTTGTACGAGGTATGTGTACTTTGCTTTTCTCATAAAGGCTAAATAGAGTTCATGTCTTAAAAAAAGACATGAACTAGTCACTTTCTGTGCCATAATGTGAAGAGGAGAAGGGCAACATGTCTCGACCATAAGATAAGGAAACTTCAACAGATGATCTGTCTGAACAAAATTGCCACATCAGTGAAACTGTCTCATCAGCAGGACCCATGCGGAGGCATCGCAACATCAGCTGACTGACATCTCAACGACTCGTCAGCTTTGCCACTCCAAGAAAACTGTATAAAAAAACTCTCCAGTGAGAATTGAGCACTTTCTCTGTGGCACTCTGTTGTGTTGTTACACTGAAACTGCTCCTCTTGTACAAGATTAAATACTTTATTAACATAAAGAACATGTCTCTGATTTGCTTTGTAACGATTAGTCCATCCACGAACACAGTTGATAACAATTTAACTTTTACATTAATTTGGCACCCAACGTAGGGCTCCAATATCTGCCTCTTCTCTCCGGAGCATCGGACCTGAAACCTTGCAAGGGGGAGTCTGGGACTCCTAAAGAAAGTCCTCAGCGGCGGACAATTTAAGGTTTGTTTTGAGCAACAGAGGCCAGGTTCCACTGGAGAGTGAAGCAGTGACGGAGCCAGGACTACTGAAGGTAAAGTACACGAAATGCCTAAAGGAAAAGTAAGGACTTATACAGACACGGAATATCAGGTTACAAGCGTGCGTCTGCTGAATCCAGGATTAGTCTCTCCTTGACTTCCAAAATTAGAATATCTTGGTAAACCTTCTCCTTGATATCATAAATTAGGTAATTGATATTGTAGGGGATGGTAGCTCAGGAGGTAGAGCTGGCCTTCTAGTAATCTAAACGTTGCTGGTTCGATCCCAGGCTCCTCCTGCCAGCATGCTGTAGTGTCCTTGAGCAAGACACTTAACCCCTAATTGCTCCTGATGGCTGCGTCCGTCGGTGTTTGAATAATTCTAAGTCGCTTTAGATAAAAGCGGCTGCTAAATGCAATGTAATATCAATGCTGACTTGCAGCGGTAAGAAGATACAATCCTTTTTCTCTGTGCTTACCTCCCAAAGGAGAAGTAAGGTAATAAAACTAGAAGGTTAAAAGGAAAAAAAATATATATATATGTATCAAAAGGTAAATTCATTTAAAGGGTGAGAGTTTCTGGGACCCAAGTATTTAAGGGTAAACTCCGGAGTCAGGGACTCAGAAAGACGTTGTTTGGAAGGACGTATATATATATAAACTAATCCCCCAGGTCCTGAGTTAACAAAATATTGATGAAAGCGCTGAAAAACAATGAAAACAAAAATAAAAATAAGTAACAAGATAAAACAAAACAATATATATATTGATAGAGGTAGAAGAGTTTTAAAGGTTGGTGTCAGCAATAGACGACAGATCAAAATGGAGAGAAAAGCAGAGACGAAAGAATGGGTATGAGGAAGTGAAAGCGTGGTTAGCCGAAGCAGAGGCAAGATGTAAGGGACAGCAAAGACAGTGGAAGAGAAAGAGAGAAAATAAGCTGAACAAAAAGATAAAGAAAAACCAACGGTAACTGACATGTACCCTGTTCTTTGCTCCAGCTGAGACAAATACAAAGGAGAGAGTATGGTGACGAGTACGTTCCTTTGGGTCCCCCACCCCATCCTCCACCCTATCCTCCACCCTATCCTTAACCTCCGGTCTTCACTCCTCATCCAACACTCTACGCTCTAGTTCCTACAACCTCCTCCGAAACCACCACGTCACCACCAGCTCCTCCAGGGCAGAACCAATCTGACGAGACCCCAAAAAGAATAACTTGCAGCGATTAGTCATACAATCCTTTTTCCTCACCGATCAAAAATAAACCGCCAGAAAGAAGGCAAACTAGTCATAATATCCAAACGGCATGCACCCAAGTATCTGCTTTCTTTAAAAAACAAAGAAAAAAAAAACACCTAATCGGACACGGTACAGCAGGCTTGTGTGTCATAAGGGAGCACGCCCTGCATGTTGAGGGAGTGCAACGCACAAAAAAGAAAAAGGAGGTGAGTGATGCTTTTGTAATAAAAGAAAGAGAGGATGAAAATAATGATGGTAATGCTTCTGTGTATTTCCGAGGAAATGCACCTCAAGGACGAGGTGGCTGGCGAGGACTTGGTGGAAGTGGTGGAAAAGGTGGAGTGGGAAGGAATAATGGACACGAGAGAGACGATGTCTGCTACAACTGTGGCAGATCTGGACATTGGGCAAGACATTGCCGATCGAGGAGGGAAAACAGAGTTGGAAGAGGTGGAGGAGGAGGAGAAAGGGGAACCAGACCGAACTATGACTCGCATCTGGCGTGAATGCCAGAGAGAAAAACAGGTCATGCACCCACACACATACCCCTCACACACACGCACACACAGACTTGGATGAAGGCGATTCACAAAGAATTCTAAACCTAGGAAAAGCCGACATGATGATTAGGCCTGTATGAGCAGAAACCCTATGTGATTTTTATATTGAGAGATAGAGAGATCCCATTTCCCTGCGATTCAGGAGCATGAAAATCAATTATACGGGAAGAAAATGCAGACGGTTAAAAAATATCGAAAGAACAATAAAATACTTAAATTAAAATTATGATAATTAATAAATAATTAAAATAACACCACAGGGATTATTTAGGACATATATGTGTGAACTTATATTTATATAAGTGTGAACCCCCGTGCATATCTATTGGCTGCAGGATCAGGATATTAGTCTGCTTCAGCGCATGAAATTAATAATTTTGAGACAAAAAGAAAATCTATTACACCATACAAACTATGATAACAGTAGGCCAGGAAAAATAATGTAACGTGCCTAAGTCTAACAAAGAGCTGCACTGAATTTAATTTAACAGTTAATATTTTCTTCTCTTATGGACTACTGTACATTCTGTAAATTTGGAGCATTCATCATGATATACTGTGCCTCGATTATTCTGCTTAAAACAAGTATTTATCAAGCATTTATCAGTCTATACGCAAACATTATGAAAAACTCATCTTGTATTGCACTCAATTTTGGTGAAACATCACCTGACCTCCAAATGAATATAATATATGAGATAAAATGTAGAATAACAATAAAAAACAAACGTTAAACATGAGATTAACAATAAAATTGGGTATTTCAATAACATACTGTTAGACAAAAAGTGTAAGTCTAAGAATTAACAATTAACTTTTGAATAATCCAAGAAATCATCAAAAAAGTTATAATAAATTGCAAAATACACTAACTGAGAATTAATTCAGAAATAAAGAAAGCCAAATCGCTTACTACTCAACAAGATTAGATACAATAGCGAGAGCATTATCACCGTACCTACAAGCTGTGCAAGCAGCAGCCCTCGCGATCCAACAATCAGCACCAATAGTGTTGTTTCACTCCCTGACGTTAAAGTTCCACATGCATGTGTCCCTTGGGTGGCTGTGGTTGTCCTCTGAAACCTCCTCTGAAGCCTCCTCTGAAGCCTCCTCTGGACTTGTAACAGTCACACGCAAAGTGACCTTGTTGTCCACAGTTATAACACGCTCTTGGAGACTGTTGGAAATTTCTTCCTCTCGCTCTTCCGAAATTTCCTTGACCTCTTCCTCTCCATATTTGTGGTTGATCAAAAACTGGCTGTGGAAGGGAGACAGTGGGTACCACAGGTGGTTGAACCTGACTCTGTCCCTGCTGTGGTTGTGGTGGTAATTGATTTGGTTGTGACTGGCTCTGCATAACCCCAGCTTGTTTCTTTTCCTTCTTATTATCCACCAACTGTATTTGGTTGAGTTTTCTGAGAGTCCTGTTCCTTCTGGTCATGCTTCTTTTTCCTCCGCTTAGGCCAACATCCGTCTGATTGCTGGGTAGTATCCTCCAATAGCTTCATCCAAGTTATTCACACTCTCTTCTCCTATTTCCAGGCTTCTGACTTGTTGTCTGCTTCCCAAACGGTTCCTTCTCTTGGTACTGTTGGAGCTCGGATACATCTTTATGGTTGTTGTAGCTTTGCCCATCTCGATTATTTGCTCATCCTCATCTTTGAAGAGATAGTTGCCCTCCGTTGTCATCACTGGGAGCTGGGGATAAACATCAGTGAACTTCTTCTCCTTCTCATAAGGCGGAACTTCTTTACAGATGCTGTATGTGAGAAGGGTGCGGTTATCTTCTCCATCAATTTTTCTGCTTCCTTTTTTCATTTTTCTTTATTTCTTGTCTACTTTGTTCTCTTTTTTCTTTTGCAGCTTCGAACCATGTCTGTCCCTCCTTTACGAACAGCTGCAGAATGCCAAGTTCTGTTTGTCTTTTCTCCGTGCATCTCTTTCCTCTTTTTCCTTTCTTTTGATTTACTTTATATGTAGACACAAGCACCTGCATTGTTTTAATCACATCCGGGTTGAGAGTTCCTTCAGGTGGCCACGGTTGTTCAATGTCAGTCCAGCGCTTGCTCCATTTTCCTGATATTTTTGCAATATCTTTAATTAGAGGATTATTCTTTCGCACTACATCAAGGAGTGATTACTTTTGTAATTTTTGTATCCCTTTCGTTTATGGTAAATCGAATTGATATATTTAAAAATGATTTATAAAGCACAGTGTAATTACATTCAACCAAAAACAACTGAATTTTCCAACCCCAAAGGAGACCAATAGCTTCCCACTTATGAAAGCAACTTCACTTGTTCTGATACATCTGATCATACTCATTTATCTTAAATTATCAAAATGTACATCAATGTTCACTCTCAAAACAGCCTCAGTCAAGGTAAACCATACTCAGATAATGAAACCCATATTCACAGCACTCAACCGTATTTAAATCAAATCAGTTTTTCTGCATGTGATCAATCAAATCAATATACCTCCATTAATGAGGCGAATGCCACGATTAGTCAGTCCGTTGTCAAGTCTCTTACTAACTAATTGCAAGCACAATATAAGAAAAATAACTACTCCAATCCTATATGTGAGAACAAGCAATCATGTAGGTTATAACTAGATGTACACACATATACAGTAGTTAAATGCAGGTGTCTATTGAAAAGAGTTTGTGGATAAACCGCACTGGCCTGATTCATGGGATTCAGAATTTCTATGCATTGTCATCCGCAAGCTCCCGGTGTCTGTGAAGAACTGCCAGATGTCTTGTCATCTGCCCCTTGGATGATTCAATTCAGACACATTCCATCTTCTCTGTCTTTCCCCCAGCTCTCACTCAGCAAAATAAAAGAGAGGAAGAAAGAAAAAACAAAAAGAAAAACACAATAGTTAAGTGTCTTAGACCACTCTAAATTCTTATACATACTATAATACAATTCAATGAGACATACATTATCAGCTTTTTTATTTCTCGCGCATTTGAAATAAAGCAATGTTTACTTTTATTCATATAACGCATTTAAATCTACAGAGTATATTAGTCAATCTAATATCACCTCTAATTAATTATTTTTATTCTATTTTCCTATTTAATTTTATTTGTATTTATTTTTTTAAGAAGAAAGAAACAGTCTTTATTCGTCACGCAACACAGCACTACAAGACATGCTTGCACACGCTTTGATGGTGGCCGGTGAAATGGATCCTCTGCTTTTGACCCATCCTGGCTTGTCCTTCCTCCGGGGGCACAGCCAGGAGCAGTGGGCAGCATATGTGGACGCGCCCCTTGATGCAACATTTATTGCTAACTATTGGCCCATTTACAACCTGCCATTCCTCAGCAAAATACTTGAAAAAACAGTTTGCCTTCAGATTAACAACTATCTAACCTCAACCAGCCTCTTAAACACCTATCAGTGTGGCTTTCGTGCTCACCATAGCACAGAAATAGCACTTATTAAAGTTGTGAACGATCAAATGATCTAAAAAATGATCTGTTCTTCTGCTCCTGGATCTCAGTGCTGCCTTTGACACTGTTGACCATCAGATTTTATTAGCGAGATTACAAAAATGGGTCTGCCAGAAAGAAGAAACAGTCTTTATTTTTCACACAACACATGCTTGCACACACACACTTTGGATGGTGGCCGGTGAAATGGTTCCTCTGCATTTAACCCATCCTGGCTTGTCCTTCCTCCGGGGCCACAGCCAGGAGCAGTGGGCAGCATACGTGGACGCACCTGGGGACAAGTGTCCATTGCTGGTCAGACAATGATGTGTGCAGCACCCCAGGCAGGAATCAAACCCAGGACCTGCTTGCTGTGAGGCAGCAGTGCAATGCACTGCGCCACCGTGCCACAACTAGCTGGCCCAGTTCTAAAGTGGTTCAAAACCTACCTACAGGACAGGCAGTTATTTTGTGTCCATTGATTTTGTCTTGAACGAAGTGGATATTATATGTGGAGTGCCCCAAGGTTTGATTCTTGGACCATTGTTGTTTAATCTTTATATGCTCCCACTTGCACATATGATAAACAAACACAAAATAAATTACCATAATTATGCAGATGATTCACAACTGTACATATCCCTATCTGCTGATGACCTACTCCCCATACACTCCCTCACTCAGTGTATTAATGATTTTAATGCATGGATGTCACATACCTTTTTACAACTGAACAAAGATAAAACAGAAAAACTCATCTTTGGAGGCAAAGGCCCAGAGACAGAAAATTGCATCTCATTACTACCTCACACTATTCACATTCACATGCCACTTTAATTCACATGCCACTTTAAATGCACATATCTGTATATACATAGCCATATTCCTTCAACCTATTCCATTTTATTTCAATTTTTTTTTTATTGTATTTTATTCTATATATTTTTTATCTTATTCTATAAGTATTCCACTTACTGTATTACGTTTTAGGAGTCAGTTAGTCGGTCTATTAGAAAGTAATTTTCTACTTTTTATTTTATTTTATTTTAGTACTTTTTCCTAGGACTTCTTGTGTGCTATCACCGGGTGCGTTGCATTACATTTCACTGCATATATGTATGGAAGTATGTATATGTATGTGACAAATAAAAATCTTGAATCTTGAATCTTGAATCTCAGTTCTGTCTCTGGAGAGAAAAAATGAAGCCCGAAATCGAGGTGTAATCATAGAAGGTGATCTAAATGTTAAGAGCCATATCAATCACATCACAAAATCAGCCTTTTACCATCTAAAAAATATTTCAAAATTAAAAGTTTCCTGTCAAAAGCAGACTCTAAAAATTTAATCCATGCATTCATAGCAAGTAGATTAGACTACTGCAATGACTTATTCACGTGCCTCCCAAAATCAGCTGTACAGTGGCTACAGTTAATCCAAAATGCGACTGCAAGCGTTCTCACTGAGACTAAAAGGTTTGAACACATCACACCTGTTCTTAGATCTCTACATTGGCTCCTGGTTAAAACTACGTTTGATTTTAACATTCACTTCATTTACTGTAGTGTATTTTATTTATTGTGTAATTCCGCAAATAATCACATAGACTTGACTAGACTTGGCAAGGGTCACTGAGCTTGCACTAGCCGACTAATGAACACAGAAATACCGTTCCAATCTCTAATATTGCAGTTTATAATAACAACACATGAAGGGTTTTTTCTGAAATATGAATTTATGCAGAAACATACATTTACAAATTTACAAATTTACAAATAATTTTCAAATCAATGTCCAGTGTTGATTGTTCTTAGATTCTAATCATTCATTAGATAATAACCTTCAATCATGTTAAAATGTTAAAGTATCATTGTTGAATAAAACTTAAGAGGGTCCTGACTGGAATGGAATGGAATGGAAGACTCCATTCTGCCCCAATGGAAGATCTATACACCACTGACATGGGATCTTTTTGTACTATCTGTCAGGTATTATAATATGGAAGTGCATTGCATTCAAAAAGAAAAAAAAGACACCTTGTCTCATAATTTTGAGATAATACCACATAATGAACTTGTGATGATGAGATCCTGATCTCGTAATTATGAGATTACTTTACAGTATATTGTTTCTGACTTCCCAAAATAAACTGTGTGCTCTTGGCAATTGCGCAATTGGTGGAGTGCTGTTCGGAGTATGATTTATGTGTGAGTGTATGTGTTCTAAGCTAATATGAGTGGTATTTTAACATCAAAAGGTGAACTCTGTGACGAATGTTGTTCTCGCTCTCCGCAGCTGCGTCTCAGTAAGGCCTAAACATTGATAGTTGCGTCTGGACTCCAAGGCTGGGATGTCTGTGGGAATTAACACTATGTGCTGAAAACAAAGATATGTGACTGAGGTTATATGAGGTTGTGTTCTTCATTATGTGTAATTATGAGATTACGAGATCAGGACCTCGTAATTACCAGATCAGGATCTCGTAATTACCAGATATTTTCCAAAATGGTATGTTTTCGCCCGCGGAACCTGGTCTGGTGGAATGTCTGTCCTGCAATTTTAATACCACTCATACTAGCTTAGAACATATACACTCGCACATAAATTTTACTCCGAACAGCACTCCACCAATTGCGCAATTGCAAACAGCACACAGTTTATTTTGGGAAGTCAGAATCAATATATAGTCAGTTTATTGTCAAAAGGTGATCTTTGTGACGAATGTTGTTCTCGCTCTCCACAGCTGCGTCGTGGTAAGGCCTAAACATTGATAGTTGCATCTGGACTCCAAGGCTGGGATGTCTGTGGGAATTAACATTATGTGCTGAAAGCAAATATACGTGACTGAGGTTATATGAGGTTGTGTTCTTAAATATGTGTGTTCATATATTTATGTTTATGTGATTACATAGATTTATATATATTGTGACATTATTTTGTTACATTCCACCCTTTTAATCACATAAAGAGATAGGAATAATAGAAAAATGAACATTCTAAAACGTAAATATTGAGACATGATTATAATAAATGCTTAAATGTTTATGTAATAAACTCTTAAATTGAGTGACATTAACATAAATGCTTAAAATGTTATTCAATAAACTCTTAAAATGATTGACATTATAATAAATGCTCTCTGTAAAACATCAGTGGTGCTATTTCACAAAGAAAAAAGAACACCATGTCACAACCTGTGTGGGATACAACATCAGACAAAGTATAAAATAGTAAATTAAATGCAGGAGTCGTCATTAGAGGTGTCACAAACCTAATATATAGGTTCATCAAAAAGGATGGCAACAAAGTTCTTAACGATTTGGGTGGTCAAGCGGCGTAGTAATGGTATTATACAAACCAAACAAGTGCATAATAAAGCGAGGAGGGCGACTAAAGCGGTGGCACTAAGAGTGAGCCAGTGCTATAGTGCCGGGAAAATATATTTTATTAACTGTGATTGGGGCAGTTATATTCTCAGGACGGTAGAGTATATGAAGTAAAGTATCATTATGGACAATGTATATGGGGACAACAACAATTATAGCAATGGCGAGTAGGAAACAAACAGTGCTGCGTAGGCCACAAAACCCTGTAAGGCAGAAAAGGTGCCATGGCCACAGGTGTGGTTGATGTGATTCCATCGCAGTTGCATAGTGAGCAGCGTTTGGTGTACACTCACATTGTCTCATCAACGAGTAGCTAGAGGGGAGTAGGAACTTTCTTACAGTGGGAGACGTGAACTCAGGAGACTCCTGAGTCTCGCCTTTGACCTTGAGGGCGGTGTTGCTGACAACCAGGACTTGGAACGGTCCCAGGAAATGGGGACTGTGCTGAATGTGCTGTAGAACACAACTTCATGTAACTTCCAGTCACACACTTTTATCTTAGCACAGATGGTAAATACTTTCACAAACCTTTTCGATTGTGTCCTCCCTTGGGTTCCTGCCAAAAAGCTTGCCGCATCCTCAAAGCGTGCCTTATCTTGGCCTGACTATTTATTTTCTGCACCTGTGAGGTCAAGCTGACTGTATTCTCTGTATCTGTGATGTCAAACTGACCATATATTCTCTGACTCCCTGAAAATAAACTGTAAAACCAACGTCTGTCTGCCACCTTATTTAAAACCACCGATTGACAAACTGCAGATTAAAGTGACCCTTTCATTTCTGTAACAGTGCCAAGTTGACCGTCGTAGGTTCTTTACGAGGACCCAGTCCCTAGGTTGGAACTGATGGAGGGGTTTGTGCTCAGGCAGATGTTGAGCTGCTTCACCTTTTCAAGGGACATCGGGTAGTGGGCAAGACGGTTCTGGTGGTACAGTTGGGGTCAGGTGGGTTCAGTCGGGTTCAGTCAGTTGAAAGTTTGTCGTGGTTATATGGGGGTATTAGTTCATAATTTGTGCTATTATCTTATGCTAAACAGGTGTGGCTTGGAGCAGGTGGAGGTCATTGTTTTAATTATATTCTTGCTGTGTGGGGGCTAAGCTGTGGATCCTGGGCTGGGTTAGTCACACACACAGACATTCACATGTCATCAGCAAAGCGCATGCAGTTGGAATCTCTTCCAGAAATTTCCCTCAGTATGCTCCAACCCTCTAGTGGATCACTTCCTGCTACCTCCGTCCGTGACTTTTAACAGTCCTTTTCTCATCCATTTTTCCATGTCGTTGTGTTTCCCTCACAATACAATAATATTTTGTTATTTTATATTCTAAGAATTGTATCGCTATAGCTAGAGGGCTATGGTATCATCTTGTGTTCCTCTGACCTGGACACATGGCACAAAAACTCACAAACCTTGTTGACTCTTTTGTGGACTGTGGACCTGAAAGTTTTTGCTGGTTTGTATATAATTAGCATTTATTTTATAAACTGAGGTGCAAAGCCATTTATAGCTTTATTTACAAGTAGCAGAATTTGAAAATCAACTCTAGTTTTGACAGGGAGCCAATGTAGAGATCTAAGAACAGGTGTGATATGTTCAAACTTTTATTTTCTGTGATGTCAGTGGGCTTGATTGAGTGGGGAACAGCGTTGGATTTTTATGTTTAGCATGTCAAGCAGACGCACATGATGAAGCAAAAATATTTGTGCTGTCATTTGTGTTTGGTTTACCAGTTTGTAGGATCAGTTCCAATTTAGAAGAGAAATATGCCACGGGGCGGAGTTTTCCCCCATGGGGTTGACACAGCACCGATTGCATATATCCACCCTTTTGATCAACAAACTGAGTAAACAGGAGCCTCAGGGAAACCGAGTGTGGTTGCGACAGTAAGGGAATGTTTCAGTCTACAGCGTCGCACGGAAGATGGTATTGAGATTGACGAGGGAAATAAGATCCTTTTTGTTGAACCACGTAGGGAGGGGCTTCTTTTATCAATCCGATATCAGAGGGACCAGTGGCCCAAAGACATTGGGGAATAGTTCTTAAATCGTCTTCTGTTAATATGCCTATAAACGGATAACGGTTATCTGCATCGGTTAACAGCATAAATTGTTTGACGGGTGTAACGTGCTGCAGGGGTGTGGTGTAGATGTCGGTGGACGGGTTGTAAAGCTTGTTGGACGTGGAGGGAGAGGGAGCCAGGTACCCAGGTCCTTCCAGGCAGAGGAGGGGGGCTTTGTGAGTGAAACATGTGGTGGCTGGATCCATGCCAATTTTGACTGTTGTAGTGTACTGAGAGAAACGGAGCATGCTGCATGGGAAGTCATCGTACAAACTACACAGTGTAAGAGTTTCTGTTTGTGGTGAAACATCAGTCCAGTGAAACGGATATAAGTTCAAAGGTTCAAAGTGTTTTATTTGTCAAGTGTACAGTAAAACACAAGGTCATTCGGTACAATGAAATTCTTGGGGCATGACAGGCAACAACTGCATAGTGGGCATAAAAAGATAAAATAACAAGGCAACTATAAGGAGGAAAATAATTGTCTTTTTAAATAAAATTAGAGTCGAAAATATATATTTTTTTTTATAAAGGGGTAAGAGTCAATGTTAAAATGGAAATTGTGACGGAAACAAAAATAATTGGAACATTGTAGCAGTTCCAACAGAAATGGATCAGTCTATTGCACAAGATATGGATATAAATATAAAGTGAAGAGGTGGCGGTGGATATGTACATGTAGTTGTGATGATGTACATTTAATTTAAATAGGTGACTACAGATGTTGCAGGTTGAGAAGCCTGATGGCCTGAGGGTAAAAACTGTTTGTGAGTCTGGTAGTCCGTGCTCGGATGCTCGGGTAACGTTTACTAGACGGCAGCAGCGTGAACAGTCCGTAGCGTGGGTGGCTGTAGTCCTTCATGATTTTCTGTTCTTTTCTAAGGCATCGTGTGCGGTAGATGCCTTGCACGGAGGGGAGGTGGCAGCCAATGATGCCCTGCACTGTCTTCCCCACCCTCTGGAGCGCCTTGCGATCAGCAGCGTAGCAGCTGCCGTACCAGGCGGTGATGCAGTCAGTGAGAATGCTCTCAATGGTGCTTCGGTAGAAGCTGGTGGGAGTCCTGACAGACCCAATTTCTTGAGTCTCCTCAGGAATAAAAGGGGCTTTTGGGCAGTTTTTATTGCCGCATACGATTGCCTGGACCAGGAGAAGTCACCACTGATGGGCACACTGAGGCACTTGAAGCAGGAGACTCTCTCCACTTCAGCTCCGTCGATGTGGATGGGGCGTGCTCCCCCCCCGCTGTCGTTTCCTGTAGTCCACGATCATCTCTTTACAGGAGGGGACTGAGTACTCAGTCCCCTCCTGCGGGTCTCCCGTGCTCAGGGTCAGTGCAGAGGAGGAGAGATTTCCCACTCTCACCACCTGGGGTCTGCCCGTCAGGAAGTCCAGGATCCAATTACAGAGGGAGGTGTTAAGACCCAGGATTCTGAGCTTGGGAACAAGCTTAGCGGGCACAATTGTGTTGAATGCTGAGCTGTAATCTGCAAACAGCATTCTCACGTACAGTATGTGGGAGAGGGTGGTGTGCACTGCCAGGGCGATGGTGTCGTCCGTCGATCTGTTTGGGCGATATGCAAATTGAAAGGGGTCCAGAGTGTCAGGAAGGGAGGAGCAGATGTGGGTTCTGACTAGCCGCTCGAAGCACTTCATGATGGTAGAGGTCAGTGCAGCGGGGCGATAGCCATTCAGGCAGGTGATGGGTTGTTTATTTGGTACCAGGACAATGGTTGTCTGTTTGAAGCAGGTGGGGACTGTAGACTGGATCAGGGAGTGGTTGAATATGGAGGTGAATACCTCTGCCAGCTGGTAGGTGAGGACATGGCCTGGAATGCCATCAGGCCCTGGAGACTTCCGATGGTTTACTCTTTTAAGGGCTCTCCTCACGTCAGCCGTAGACAGGAACAGAGTGCAGTCATCCTGGTCCTCCACTAGCCTTGCAGCCGGGATGGTGTTGCTCGCCTCAAACCGTGCGTAGAAGGTGATGAGCTTGTCGGGAAGAGAGGCGGCTGGCTGGGATTCACTCCTGTTTCCCCTTTATAGTCTGTGATGGTGCGCAGTCCACATGACATGCGTCTGGGGTCAGAACTGTAGTAGTCCAACTCCAGCTTGTCCCTCCGTGCTCTGAGCTCAGCACAGACACAATTAACCCAGGGCTTCTGGTTGGGGAAAGTCCTGACCTTGACTCTCGGGACGACGTCATCAGTGCACTTGGAGATGTAGGCTGAGACAGAGTCTGTGTATGCATCGATGTCCCCAACAGCTACAACAGAGAAAATCTGCCAGTCCGTGGTTTCGAAACAGTCCTGGAGAGTGGCAGTGGACTCCTCACTCCAGCATCGGACCGTTCGACAAACCGGTTTCCTTGCTTTAATCGTTGTCTGTAGGTTGGTAGGAGAAGAATTGAAGTGTGAGCCGCCTTACCAAAGGCAGGGCGGGGGAGGGGTTTGTAGCTCTCCCATAGTTGGAAATAACAATGGTCGAGAGTCTGATCCCCCCTGGTAGGAAAGTTGATATTCTGGTGATATTTAGGCAAAACTATCGTCATATTAGCCCTACATAATCCGTGCATGTAGTTCGTTCATTTTATTGTCCAGCGATTAAATATTTGCAAGTAAAATGCTCGGTAGGGGGTTGCATTATCTTGTCCGAGATCTGCATAGAATTACGGCATGTTTGCCTTTTCTCTTCAAGTTCAAGTTCAAGTTCAAGAGATTATTTGTCACATACATCTTTCTCCACCGCCAGCGTATTGGTAAACACAGCAGCGTCAGGACAAAGGGATCGCAGCACGTACTCCGATAAGTCTGTAATAAATGTTTGTATTAAGTGTCAAACGGACATCCAGGAGTGCTTGTCGTTCATATTGTAAAGGTAGTCAGGCAGTTTGCGTAAAATACTCTTGGACAACACATTTTCGTCATTGTTTTCCTGTGTGTGTGTGTGTGTGTGTGTGTGTGTGTGTGTGTGTGTGTGTGTGTGTGTGTGTGTGTGTGTGTGTGTGTGTGTGTGTGTGTGTGTGTGTGTGTGTACATGTCACCTGATCAGGGTGTGCAGATCCTTGGCTTGGGTCATTCCCTGGGATTCCCTCCTCCCGGTGTGAACTCTGATATTGTCCTGATTCCCTTGTTTGACCCCAGTTGGCCTGCTGTCGTTTGTGTCGTGGCACGAAACAGTTGCTGGCCCAGTGTCCTTTCTTGGCGCAGCGAGAGCATGTGGTTTGGCCTGTGTTGGGACCTCTTCGGGCTTGGCGACCACGGAATCATCTGGTGTTTTTTTCTCTGTTTTGTAATTTAACTTTCAGCTGCTGTAGCTGATTTAGACTAAAGCTTCCTCCTGTGCGAAAACCTAAGCTTTCCCATTCTACCAAATTGATCACTGTTCTTTCATCTTTTCCTTTCATAAACCTATAGGATTCTTTTGATTCCCCAACTTGTTGATCCTTTTGTAGCGCTTTACTATTCCTGGTACCCATGGTGAAATTCAGTCAACAGTCCCGGACTGCAGTCTGTATGTTTATAAGACCCATGAGGGGGATTTCACCGCAGTTATATCACGGTCCCCGACTGCTATAGTACTACATATATCGCCGACTGTGGCTTTTTATTTTATTTTATTTTTAGATTTTATACAGTCGTCACTATAGTTCCATGTTTCTTTTGAACCTTGATTGAAAATCTTTGAGAATAAAATCACTCTAAAGAAAAAAAATATATATAAAAATAATAAAAAAAAAAACCCTGTATCATAAAATAAACCTTGATTTTAGATCTGATTTTAAATTTAAACAAAAATTTAATTTTTGAATTACTTTCCCACCATACCACATCTGTCTTACCCCGTAATCAGGAACTTAGATCGAGACAGCGCCCCTGAGTCCCACCGAAGGACGGCCCTCCAAACAAGAGTTTTACATTGCTCTCCGTCGATGGTCCCCCTGGACGCACCTCGATCCTGTTCAGGACGCCAGATAATGTTGCAGAAATGAAAGGGTCGCTATAATCTGCAGTTTTTAAATCGGTGGTCATAAATAAAGAGGCAGACAGACGTTAGTTTTACTTGTACAAGGGTGCGATCAAAGATGTGCTAAGGAGCAGCTCTCTAAGTTGAACAGTTTATTTTGAGAAGTCAGAAACAATATAAAGTGAGTTTGGTGTCATAAGGTGAACTCTGTGACGAATGTTGTTCGGCTCTCCGCAGCTGCGTCACATAAACCTTGAGGCCTAAACATTGATAGCTGCGTCTGTACTCCAAGGCTGGGATGTGGGAATTAACACTATGTGCTGAAAGCAACGATATGTGACTGGGTTTATAGGAGGTTGTGAGTTGTCTTGGAATGTGTGGCGTCAAAAGAAAGCCCCCATTGTATAAGATAATTACTAACAGACGGTGCCAGGGGTCTCAAGAGAGAGAGTACATTGTCAGGGTTCCCGGTGATAAGGGAGGTGGAACGTGACCTGTGACCTATGTAGGGGAATCAGATGGGCTACGTTGTCTCTGGACAAGCATAAAGAGACACTCCCGAGTTTCATTCGGCAGAGAATACTTCCAGCTTTGTTCTCTCCCGTGCCAACCATGGCAAGTCTGGTCTGATGCTGTTCTTTTGTAATAAACCTATTATTTTAATTATTTACATTTTTTAAAGTCAGCAAAAGCGGTCACTCTTTCTTCATCAACACATCAAAATCCTAACCCTAACCCTAACCCTAACCCTAACCCTAACCCTAACCCTAACCCTAACCCTAAACCCTAACCCTAACCCTAACCCTAGCCCTAACCCTAACCCTGTTTTCAAACAACCTTTTGCACCTGCTCCATGTTGGGTTTGCTGTTGATGAGAGGGATGGGTTTATGTTAGGTGTTTATGTTTATGTTTATGTTAGGGTTTATGTTACAATCTTGTGTAGATTAATAACATCTTGTTGCATACATTGTTCAGAAACTTGGTGCCCTGGTTAGTGGGTTGATTACATGCTGTAGCCTTTATCTTGCTATATGAAAATCAGCTAATTTCTCTCCAGCAACACCTCTCCATCATGAACATGTTCAACTTTCAATTCGCTCATGTTACTTTGAGGTGTTGCAACGCTCCTACTACAGCTACTTTTCCACCCTCTTATGGAGATATACATGACTGCTTGGCAGCAATAGATCTTGTCAGATGTTGTTACTGAAGCTCTTAAAAAGTTCAACTACGATGATTTAAACTTGTGAGTACAACTATTAGGAGGGTTTTTGTTTTGTCTGTCTGTCTCTCGTCTGTTTTTGTTTGAAACAGTGTTTGTTTATTTTATACAACCGGTTGCGTTTGTGTTTCTATCTTTTGTAAACTGTCTTTTGTTTTATTTTGATTGCATAAATATGTACAGGCCAATGTGATACGGTGCAGTGTAGCTTATTAATGAGATATAGAGAACATCCATTTAATTTTTTGATGTCATAACCCTCCCATTCTGATCTTCCTATTTGTTTTAATGTACATTAATGTTTACATTACATGTACTTGACCCAATCTCTATAGAAAATGTTGGAGCCAGCACAGCCAACAAAGCCACCGTACCTGATATTGCTCTTGTCTAATAATGGTTATCTCCTCTACAAATGAGGACACAGAATTTCTCACTAACCTTGCTTTTCCTCTACACACAGGCAACCTGCACTTAACTATTACTGTGGCAAGCCAACGTTTTTTGTGGCAGAACCATTTGGTACTGTATGATCCGCAGGGGGAGCCACATCTCCCCCACTAGTCTTTCATTGTTTTGCTCGTTCGACATATGCTGAGCACCATTTGTCAAAAAGGAGGGATAGTTCGAGAATTAAGTAAACATTACGATTGTGTTTAGAACAATGCAGGAAGAGGCGTTTCTACCGCCAGTTTCTTCATTTTATTCTAAGTGCTTCATTCAAAAACCTCATGATGGACTTATCAAGCTGACGCCTTGTCGTAGTTAAAATATTGTTTAAAGATAATTTACATGTTTTTCTCAATGGAATCCCAGTGAAGGTAAGCTTGACTGCGTTTCATGCCTGTCATTCGTAATGATGGGATGCAAGGATGATCACATGGTGTGACCTGACTGTACCGACATGAAGTGCTGACCAGAAAACCAATGCGATTAGGTCTGTTTTCTGTCGATAAAAGCGACACATGTGTTACATCATGTAAACCAGTGGCGATCAGATTGTCATATTAGTATTTATCACTTTAGATTTCACTTTTAGATTTTACTAAATTAATGGATTGTGTAGATGGGATCATGTTCAGGCAACATTCGAGAAATGCATTCAAGAAAAAATTTGAAAACCCTGCATGATTTACATACTGTAGATTATTTTGTAGCCTAATCTATATTCTGCGAACATTTTCCCCTACATATTAGATATTGTGAATATTATCCTGTTGTTACACTAGGGTGCATACATTTATTTTGCTACTGAGACTGTTGTCAGCTATTCAACATAAATGTTTGGGAATCACAGAATTATTCTTTATACCCCACTTTTACATTCGTGGAGCTAGACCAAACAATGTTGTCACAATGTGTGTCTCTCACCCAAGTGTTTAAGTCTATGTGCCCAGGTCAAAGCAACCCTAGCTGTCCCACTTGAAGGACCACTACACAACCACGTGACTGGGTGGTGATTCACAACATTCGGAGAAAAAGCTGGAACTCTACCAGATTCGGTTTCAGATCCTCCTCAACACCACAGCAGCAGTTAAGGTGGCAGAACAACCAATGTGGGTACACGGGTCCAAGAAAGTCCCCAACACCCCACAGGACTGTGCATCTGTATCTTTCTCTTTATTGAAACAATTTTACAATTTTGCCTCACCGAGCAGGCAAATTAAGACCCCGTGGCCAGGATCACCTGCTGGCCAACGATACGGCAGTGGATGGTATCCTGTTTGATGGCCCTCACATGATGGTGGTGTCCCTCCTTACAAATTGGTCTCCATGGTCTCCAAGGTCTGGTCTTGGGAGAAAGATTTCCTACACACGGTGATGGATTTGAACTGCTCCGAGATCTCCAGCAGGGTCTTTCCCTTGGTCTCTGGCACAAAGAAGAAGGTGTAGAGAGAGGCCACCAGGCACACGCAAGCGAACAGCACAAAGGAGAAGGAGGGAAGGTATTCCTGGGATGGAGAAGAAACAGAGAGGTTGGTTTGTGGATGGGAAAACTGGTTGCCAAATATATAAGGATAGTGTCCAGTGTCATCCATTGGAATACCTTTCTGAAATGAAGAGTTTTTCTACGTTACTATCCTATCACTTTCAAGACCAGAGCTCTGTACACTGCTATTTATTTCAGCTATTACTTCAGCAACTATTTAAGTCATTCCTCCAGAAAAAAAGGTTTCACTGGGCAAATCTGCATTGTATAATTATATTGTTTAAATTATAGCTCTTGTGATTCCCCGCAGTGGAAGGGAAAACACTCCACAACATATTGGCTTTATCTTTTTGAATTACGCAATTCTCAGTCAGACCAGCATCATTTTATTTTCAGCACTTGGAGGTTTTACAAAGGCCTTAAACGTTTTTGAATTAGCTGAGAAGATGGATGCTATACAAAGGACCACCATAATCACCAATGGTCAAACAAACCAGCCTCAACCCACCAAATATCCTTGTAAAGAGCAATGCATGCTCACAATGAGGAAAGGGAAGCTCAGACCCAGGACAACTTGACTTAGCCGGCTCTGGATTCCAATGAAGCTGAATACCGCCAGTCGACACGACTGAATGAAGACTTTGTTGGCGAGACTGATGATTATTCCACCTATAACAACCCCCCACCAGAAAAAAAATTGTGATGAGGGCAAGTTTTGCTGTATTTGTATGTACAGCCATTAAGCATACATACAAAACAAGGTGCCTACGTACTTGGCCGTCCAACATAAGACATGTTGAAAAGCATGAAAAGTCCAGGGGTGGTCTATGGAACCCACTGGCCGACATCTTGCGAGAGGACAGTTATATTGAACATGTATTATCAATGTATGAGGGTACAGTGGTACCTCGACTTACGACTGTAATTCCTTCTATAATAACGGTCGAATGTTAAAACAGTCGTATGTCGAAGCAATTTTTCCCATTTGAATTATGAAATCATGAAGGGTGAAAATAAACAAAATACACAGCACAAACACAGTAAAAATGAAGAAATCAGGATTAGCCACAAACTACATGCACACATGATGTAGGTTGCCTGCTGACTGACTGCTGACTGGCCGCTGATGTGCCAACTGCAAATTTCCACGGTCGTATCTTGGAGCAGTCGATCGTAAGTCGATACAAGTTATCGCGACTATCGCTACTCGTATCTTGCATTTGTCGTAAGCAGATGCAGTCGTAAGTCAAAGTACCACTGTATATATATATATATATATATATATATATATATATATATATATATATATATATATATATATATATATATATATATAATATATATATATATTGTTCTGGTTAAATCGGACAACAATGCCACCTGCTGTTGTAAAATTGCATCTGCATTGCGATGTGATTGCAAATGATTGTGGATAATCCTCAGGTTTGTGAAAACATTTTCCATGAGGTAATGTGTCTGTGAATGTTTGTGGACAAAACAATAATTCCTTACTTGAAAAACACATTAAAGTTCATCAGCTTTAATTTGTTGGATATTATTCTTAGATTAAATTCACTATGTTTTTACTAAGTTAACTGTTAGTTTTTATGTTTTTATTGTCAGTAAAAATCTCTCAGCTAGTTAATATTAATGTGATGCCGTCTCTCCAGACAAAGCATGTGCTGTTTGTCCACAAGAGATGACCATTCTACTTGGCCCTTTGTCAAAAGTACAGAAGTGGAATAAACCTGCTGTTACCGCAAACCTGACCAGCTCCGGGAGATTCATTTAGACAGAAGACATATCACAGAGGTCATATCTATCTATCTATCTATCTATCTATCTATCTATCTATCTATCTATCTATCTATCTATCTATCTATCTATCTATCTATCTATCTATCTATCTATCTATCTATCTATCTATCTATCTATCTGTCTATCTATCTGTCTGTCTGTCTGTCTGAACGGTTGCTCTTTTCAAATGACGCCTTTGCCACCCTGTTATCAAAGGAATGTTGGGGCAGCAAAAGTGGGGGCTGCAATTGATAACCGTAGATGCTAGGTGGCAGCAGAGTGCATATGGCGCACAACGAGTAGCGTTACGATTCTGATTCTAAATTTAAAATCGATCGAGTTTTGGGAACCGGGAACCTGATATTCAATATTGGGTCCGATATTGGCCAAGACGAGTGGATTCCGGTAATATTATGTTATCTGATACCATCGTCTGATGAATATACCCCTGAATATTAACTCGGCCAACAATATCAATATTGGTGCCAAGTATCAATACTTATATTGATTTTATAATGGAACATTTAGATTACAGTTTAATTGATTAGTTTTCATAATATTTTCAGCCCTTATGCCGTTTATCAGCCCGACCCGAACCCAAAACCCGCTCCTCCATCTGGGCTAAGAACACTTTGCTGCGAATCTATTCATCCATCCATCAATCTCATCCTGTCTGATCAATAAGTCCTGAGCTTCAGTGAGAAGACAGGGAGGGATATTTTCAGAAGCGATCCGTGATTGAGAGGAGAGCAGCAGTGGAGAGGAGGCTCCCCGGTGCTTCGTCACATAATTACTCAAACTTTATGACAATTGCCGTCCTCTTTCTAACAATTCAAAACTTACTGAAACTAGTTAGAAAGTAAGTTGCATAGCTGGACTATCAATACCTCCAAAGTAAAATCTTAAAAAAATACATGTTTATATACACGTTGACATACAAGTGACATCACTCAATCACTTTAATCATCCAGAACTGATATACAGAATCCTCAAGCAACACTTTAGTGATGTATCGTATTCAAGGTTGCCACTTGCAGACTTTTATAGTACCATACACAACGAGGGCCCATATTATTACTTGAGCAGAGAAGTGGAGGTTGCGGAAGAATGCATTAAGCCACAGGGCAGGAGAGCAGAAAACCTTGTGTAGTGAGATCACACTGATGTTTACAAGACACTGCCCAGACCCAAATTTGGCATTCATATTCAGAAGTAGACTGCAAAACAATGGACGGTGAGAGACGTTCAAGTGCATTTGGATGAGTACCAACGTGAACACAAAGCTAGAGCCGGTATCTCCTTCCGCGCACCTCAGAACACTTTTCCTCACGACTGCAATGTGCAATCTATGGGTCCCCCAAGGGCCGAGGGCCAACTCCAGGTGAACCAGAACTCCCTTGTTACCGACAACAGCGAGCAATGTGGTGGCCTCCCTAGAGCAGCATTTTATACCAAGTGCCCAGAACTCTCCTACGGCACGTAGCGAGCTGTGTAACATTCCACCTCAGCCAACAGAGCCCCAAGCATGTAGGCAGTCCACCATGGAGTTCCCAAAGCCCAGTGCACCACCCTCAAACAAAAGGTCCAGCCTCGACTGTATGGGGACATATTATGCTCAGTCCTTGAGATTCTGTCCAAACGAGAGGAGCCTAGGCAGCCAAGGCTACACCGAGACAAGGTGCTTTTCGTGCAAGATAAAGAGCTGGTTTCTACGGCCCATTGCATGGCTGACCTGGTAGCTCTCCTATCTTTTAATCTGTTTGGCTGGGATCTCAAACCCCCTTTTGGTTGTTTTTTTCCGTTGCACTTTGAGTGTATATTTTTTCCTCTTTTCTTAATAATAGCCTGTTCTGTTATGATTACTCAGGGTCTCGGCGTCCTTTCATATGTTTCCGGCTCTATACGAGCCAGATGGGTAGAGGGTGTAACGGTTGTGGTTAGGACCCAATTGCAGCACAAAGACAGGCAGGGATATTTGGTAATGTCTTTTATTTGTAGAGCGGACGGAAGACAGGCAGGTGGCAGGCAGGATACATTGCAGGGGACAGGCAGGTTCGATAACGAGAAGTGCAGACAGAAGACAGGCGGGGGGGCAGGCAGGATACGTAGTCGGAGCGAGGCAGAGTCGGTAGTGGGGAATCAGTCCGGAGAACGCTGGAGAGTCTGGTGCAAGCATCGAAGACAATCTGGCAATGGGTGACTGGTGAGAGAGCAATATATAGTGGTTAGATTGCAGATCTGGAACAGCTGTGTGCGCAGGTGAATAGAGTTGGGCTAATGGGACAGGTAAGGAGAGGAAGGGGAAGGTAGAAGAAGGCAGAGATCATGACAGAGGGAGTGTAACATACAGTATATGGGGGCTCGTCCATCCATTTTTTTTTCCCACACTGGCATTTTTTTAAGGCTTGCTTTAAATGCAGAGTGTAGTAAATTGCTGATGGCTTTTTGATGTTTTGCCTCAGTCTAGAGCTGTGTGTTTTGCTTCGGTGCAGTTACTTGTGATTGCAAACTGTCATAGTTTTGATACTGTGGTGTGTTGCTTTGACACTTTCCGTAGTTTGTCATATTTTCCGTCTCAAACATTTGGTTAAAATCTGCATATTGGATCTCACTGATTTTGTCCGGCTGTTTTATTTTTTGTGGGCAGTGTTTTTGTGTGCTGTGGTATTTTGGAATCTGTGTTTTGTAACAGGCTGGAATAGATATGGATCTGTGGGCAACGTTTCTATCTGTTCTGGCCTCAAATACTTGAAGAAAATACACTGGAATCAAGCAGAATCTGATGCCAAAAGGTTTATTGTGTATCTGAGAGCCAAGTACAGCAATAAACAGTGAGTTGGGCTCCGGAGCCCGACTGACAAACTGTTCTTTCAGACCCTATTATATAGCGAAAATGTTCCTTCCTCGGAGTTCATGCCCTGCCCCTTCCAGTGCAAGGAACCAATCACAGTTTTCTGGGATGATTCCCAAGGAACCACTCACAGTCTTGATTCTAGGGAGTTTTTTCCACGGTTCCTGGAATGCGTGTCATGTTTCAACATATTTGGGCATGTTCCTCGGTTCCTGGAATAATTGTGTCATATCTCAACATAATCCCCATAATCCATAATCCAATCCCCATAATCACCCAAATCTCATTTTGTATAGTGCTACTGGTAAACGTGTCATTAATAACGATCATATGATGGTTCACAAGAGGATTGTGCTTGGTTATTTCTTGATAAATTGCCAAAAAGCTTCACCTGTTTTGTAGGTCCCCTTATCTATGTCCTCTCTGAGCAATGTTTTGCGTGGCTGTGAGAAACAGAACATCTCCTATAGTTTTTGCATAGTCAGTCTTCTCCAATTTTTTTTGGCCTACCCTTGTTTAAAGTATGACACAGACACATTAGATTTAACATGTCTGTTATGCTCTTTCCATGCTGACATAGTGCAACATGGCCATTAGACTTGTTGTTGCATGTTGTTTTACACCACCATCTTTGCAAAAGGCCTTTTTAACCAACAGGCAAAAGGCCTGTTGGTTAAAGGAGCAGATAGTCTTGGTGAAATAGAAGGAAAAGCTGGGTTTTTGATGCAAGAGAAGAGGCTGCTGAGTGCAAGGAACCAGCTTTGATTTATGACTCTGTGCGTGGTCTAGGGGAGCTAAAACAGGATGTTCTCTCGCTGACGACCAGTGCAAACTGGAAGTTGTGTCTAAATTAAAGAGATGGAGCAAGAGGTGATGCTTCATACAGAGTGGAACTTAGTCGACTCCCGCTGACAAGAGGAGCGGAGAAGAAGTATGATAAAAGAAAATAAATAAATAAAAGAATATTAAAATAAAATAAAATAAAATAAATTGAAATACAATTAAATTAAATAGGATAGAATACAAATAATTAATTAGAGGTGATATTAGATTGACTAATATACTCTTTAGATTTAAATGCGTCATATGAACAAAAGTAAATATTGCTTTATTTTAAATGCGCGAGAAATAAAAAAGCTGAGAATGTATGCCTCATTGAATTGTATTATAGTATGTATAAGAATTTAGAGTGGTCTAAAGACACTGAACTCTTGTGTTGTTCTTTTTGTTTTTTTCTTTCTTCCTCTCTTTTATTTTGCTGAGTGAGTTCTGGGGGAAAGACAGAGGGGATGGAATGTGTCTGAATTGGATCATCTAAGGGGCAGATGACAAGACATCTGGCAGTTCTTCACAGACACCGGAAGCTTGCGGATGAAAGCGCATAAGAATTCTGAATCTCGTGAATCAGGCCAGTGAGGATTATCCACAAACTCTTATCAATAAACACCTGCATTTACCAATATGTGTGTACATCTAGTTATAACCTACATGATTGCTTGTTCTCACATATAGAATTAAAGTAGTTCTTTTTCTTATATTCTGTTTGCAATTAGTTAGTAAGGGACTTGGCAACGGACTGACTAATCAAGGCATTCGCCTAATTAATGGAGTATTATTGATTTGATTGATCACATGCAGAAAAACTGATTTGATTTAAATATGGTTGAGTGCTGTGAATATTGGTTTAATTATCTGAGTATGGTTTACCTTGATTGAGGCTGTTTTGAGAGTGAGCATTGATGTACATTTTGATAATTTAAGATAAATGAGTATGAACAGATGTATCAGATCATTAACAAGTGAAGTTTCTTTCATAAGTGGAAAGCTATTGGTCTCCTTTGGGGTTGGAAAATTCAGTTGTTTTTGGTCGAGTGTGATTACACGGTGCTTTATAAATAATTTTTAAATAAATCAATTCGATTTACAATAAAAGAAATGGATACAAAAATTACAAAAGCAATCACTCCTATTGATGTAGTGCAAAAGAATAATCCTCTTATTAAATATATTGCAAAAATATCAGGAAAATGGAGCAAGGGGTGGCCTGAAATTGAACAACCATGGCCAGCTGAAGGAACTCTTAACCCAGATGTGATTAAAACAATGCAGGTGCTTATGTCTACATATAAAGTAAATCAAAAGAAAGGAAAAAGAGGAAAGAGACGCAGGGAGAAAAGACAAATGGAACTTGCCATTCTGCAGCTCTTTGTAAAGGAGGGACAGACATGGTTCGAAGCTGCAAAAGAAAAAAGAGAACAAAGTAGACAAGAAATAAAGAAAAATGAAAAGGAAGCAGAAAAATTGATGGAGAAGATTACCGCACCCTTCTCATCTACAGCATCTGTAAAGAAGCCCCCGCCTTATGAAAAGGAGGTGAAGTTCACTGATGTTTATTCCCAGCTCCCAGTGATGACAACGGAGCCAACTATCTCTTCAAAGATGAGGATGAGCAAATAATAGAGATGGGCAAGGCTACAACAACCATAAAGATGTATCAGAGCTCCAACAGTACCAAGAGAAGGAACTGTTTAGGAAGCAGACAACAAGTCAGAAGCCTGGAAATAGGAGAAGAGAATGTGAGTGACTCGGACGAAGCTATTGGAGGATACGACCCCGCAGTCAGACGGATGTGGGCTAAAAAGGAGCATGACCAGAAGAAACAAGACCAGGAGACTCTCAGAAAACTCAACCAATTACAGTTGGTGGATAAAAAGAATGAGGATAAGAAGGCCAAAGACAAGGTTTATAGATGAGCAGAACAGAAAGAATTGTCGGTAGATAATGCCCTGCGGCGCCCCTAACGGGAGCAGCCGAAAGAAGAGGATTCTTGGTGGTGGAATGAGGAAGTAAAGGAGCAGCTATGAAGATAAACACTGATGATTATCTTGATAAAGAGTGTGACATTGAGAAAAGTGTGCCACATATGACTTTAATGGTGGCTAAAGGATTTGAGCAGAAACATATAGGAGAAATGATGGAAGAAGCTGCGTATGTCAAGGGTTACTCAAGGTATCAAAGCAGCGGATGAGGGTGCAAAAGCAGTTACAGGAGCAAACAAAGCAGGCAAAGTTCTCCTTGTCATCCATGAGGTGGACTTGGAAGATAAAATCACGCTCAGAGATGTGATCTCGATGCAAGATGCTGCGTCAGCCATAAATAAACAATTATGGTTGGACCGAGGGGCCACACAAGAGTCTACTGGTCTGTGGAGAAATCATGAAGGACTGATGGTAGCACCCATCGTCCTCCTAGGTCTGATGATTCAGGAAGCACATGGGTTAGCCCATGTTGCAAGGGGGAGATAAGAAGAAAAATCACAAAAGAGTATGGCTTTTGGGCACCGTACTTGCTTGAGCAAATTGATTATGTCATAGGCAGATGTACAATCTGTCTTAAAAACAATGTTCGGAGGGGTGTGATGAGTCCACCCGGTCACATTCCAACTCCGACAGGTCCCATGCGTGAGTTGGTTGTGGATTTTGTTGACATGATAAGACCAGTAGGAGGTAAAAGATACATGTTAGTTGTCGTGGATAGATTTTCACGGGGGACTGAGGCATGTCCAACAAAGCATAAAGATGCTCAGTCAGTTGCCAAGCCAAGTTCCTGTGTCGTGAGGTCATAAGCAGGTGGGGACTGCCAGATCGCATATCTTCAGATAATGGGAAAGAGTTTGTGGATAAAACAGTACAATAAATTCTGCAACAATTGGGAATTAAACAACGTCTAGGAGCTGTTTATCATCCGCAAAGAAAAAAAAAATTGAATGGTGTGTGGAAAAATCGCATTGTTAAAATCTGTCAGCATACAGGTCTGAATTGGCATTAATGGTGGCGTAGTTAGGAGCTAACACGAGTAGAGAAATCTCCATTCTGAATATCTGATTCCATCATAGACTCAAGTCTATTTTTAACTGAGAAAATGCATGGAAAAAGGGGGGGAAAGGTTAATGTTAATCATATACTGGAATAATGTTAAAGGGTAATGCAGAAGTGAAATTATTATACTGTATTTAATGTGTGTGCAAGATACTGGCGGGTAAATTTTTCTTTCAGGACCAGTATGAGGTTGGCTGCAATGTTCCCTCAAATTTTTCATGTGCCTGGGCATACACACAAGCTCCCTGAGTACGCTGAGGATCACTGTGAGCAACATAAGATGTGCACGCTGTGGTCACACACCAGTATCACACCTGTTATAAACCCGGGATCATATCAAGTTACATGGCCTATTAAAAGAATCAAATTTCAGCAGCAATTTCCATTAGTTTACTTTTAATATAAGTGATTTGGCCCACTTAAAATGAAAAAGACAAAAATCTTGTTGTTCATGAGATGTGTAGTATGTTATATGTGAGAGTCCAGTTGTGGCCTGAGTGAGGGTCTTGCTCTTGAAGAAATGAGACATATACAGTACACCTTTGAGACATAACATTTTGTCCACATTTTGCACAATGACATGTGTGCTGTAACTTGTGATACAGTATAAAATCCTGTAACTCTTTGTCTGTAAAATATTTAATTACACAGTTTTTTTTAGCATTTCTACTACCCATAAATTATATAATAGTACCAGCATTTAATGATTAATATCCATAAATAAAAAATCTAATAAATGTCACTAGAATATGCACAAATCTGACTAAAATTTTACCTATTTTTCACGTCTGTCCTTCTCAGTTCTCCAATGGTTGTACACTTTGTCTAGGTTGATGGCTCAGCCTGCTTCTTGCTTAGACCTTATGCATCAACGGGTCCAAATATGCCACTTCAAGACGATTTCTGGATGCTGTTTTGATATGATTCATTAAACTAAATCCTCTTTCACAATGCTGGATGCTTGAAATGTAGCACAAATATCCACAAGCTGTGAGATCTCCTTTAGCTCCTCACATCTAAGTGCTGCAGCCACCATATCTGAGCTGATTGACCCCTGTTTAAGTTTTTGCTTCATATGTACTTGAATTCAGCATATTGACTGTTAATGGCCTCCATAGACTGTGGGTGGTGGAGAATGGCCTCATACTTCTTTGCCAGTGTAGAAATGTCTGCTGATCCATGGTCAAAACTGATGTCTGAGCTGAATGCTTCAATGTCAAATGCAGACCACTCCTTTTATTCATCTTCTGGAAATCGAGCATCCATGTGATCACAGAGCTTACTAATAAAAAGAGTAATCTCACCAGTATTTCTGCCATCAGCTGATGCGGTCCCCGTTGCCTCTTTGACACGGTCGCTCCACTGTACATCCTTCTCCTTCAAGTATTGGGAACGCAACTTCTCAATCTTTGCTCTTGGAAAACAGTGTCCTTCCATCACAGTCAAGTTGCGTCTTTGAAAAGAAAGGCAGAGTTGAGCCAGCTCACCCAAAACATCTCCCAGAGCAGTGACAGTAACCTTGAACTTTGAATCACTCAGCTTTTTGTAGCAGTACTTTGCCACTGGATCTCTGTTATCAGTGAATTCTCTTTTGTAGTATTCTTCAAGCACAGTGTAGTTCCTCAGAACAGCATTCACAGCTTGGTGCCGCGACAGCCATCGCACTTCGTTCAGAGGCCTGAATGACAGTGTATCTTCATCAAGAATCTTTGCTAGGTTCTCCATTTTGCCCCTCTTCACAGTGGACCGAGAGAAAGTGGAATATACAGTTCTAAGAAAAGTTTCCACATCTCGAAACAAAGGCACATCTTTCCAGGCATCATCAATGCCCAAGTCCTCTCTATGGGCCACACAATGTTGTTCAGTTAGGTGTGGTATTTGGCGCTTTAACAAAGCCGCAACTCCGTTGTGTTTTCCTAGTATTACTGAGGCACCATCGGAGGTCAGCATCACCATTCTCTGTATGTCCAGTCCATGTTTGAAGTAAAACTGAGTCATTGCTTGCACAATATCCTTAGCAGTGCATACTGTCAGCTGGATAATGCCACCAAACACAGTTTTATAGTTGACATCATTTTCCTCCCTCTATTTAATATATATGACTAGCATTTTGTGTACTGTTATGTCTGTGCTCTCATCTACTATCAGGGTATGCCAGGGTGCATTTTTAACATTGTACATAGTCTCATTCTGCTCTCATTGATTGAGTTCACAAATTCAAAGGCATAGTTTTTGCTTCGCCAGCTTACTGGTATACTCACATACTTTGCCATGTGATCGGGGATTTGTTGAACTGACAGCATTGATGGATTCATTGTGATAGCAAGTAAAATATTGTCAATGAGAACTATAACTTGCTCAGAGTCAGATTTTTTTTTTGTGTAACAGCTCGTTCCTTTTCTCTCGGTCTTTTGCGCTCTCCCGCAATAATGTACCAATCCCCTTTCCCATCTTGAGTCTTCGTAGAATTCCAACAGCATTCAAATGACTTTTCTGCTGAATGTGACGCTTGAGGTCGTCCAACTCCCATTCAGTCCACATTTTCACCTCCGAAAACTCGCTTTCTACTTTAGCTTCGCTGCATGTTTTGCAGAGCAAACCTTTCTCACTCGAAAAAGAAAAAATCTCACCCAGTTTCAAAGCTTGTTCTTCTGTTTGCACATACTCCGACAGCCATTCTATCTTAAAAGAAGCGCATTTCTTTTTTACTTTGGCTTGGTGAGTGGATGTGCCACTGCCCGTTCGCTTAGCCATGATAAGGGGGTTAGCATTTGCGTCTCTTAACCCCGCCGCACTTTTACCTAGCTAACCTGCACGGCGCCACGGCGCATATGGGCAAGGCACGTACACAAGCACTGTCAATGCCATGATTGGCTGCGTAGCGTAAGTGAACCGTATCGTATCATTGGCTGGACGGACATCTGTCATTCACTGAGTTACATTGCAAAATGGTACAGAAAAAAATGTTATTGGGCTAATTAACTTACAGTTTATGTTGGATTTTATTTTATGCGCTGCATAGATTTTCTTGTGCGCTGAGAATGTGGGAGCAGTCCGCGATAGCGCAAGCGCGCAGCTTAGAGGGAACATTGGTTGGCTGTGTCCGGAGATCCTAACAGCCTAATGGACTTGAACACTCAAACATGGACATTCAAAAATGGAGGATGAAAATGGACAACGGACCCTAAATGAGGACATCACTATCAGGAGTGAAATATCATTAAAAGTGGATGGTGTTAAAAAGCAACAGTTCAATACATACATATGTGTTATGCATGTTTTTATAATATTGGAGTTTGTTTATTACAATGTAACCTGTATTATTGATGAAAAGTCTGTACTCTAAAGTAGATATTTTTAGTGAGACATATAATTTTGATTTAGTATTGTTTTCTTTGAAGTTTTCTGTAACAGGGATATATTGTAAATGGATATATTGGGACCTCAGGTGTTTTTTTGTGGGGTTTTGATAACATTGATGATAGGCAGGGAAAGGTTAATTGGAGGGTCCGATGGGTCGACCAGCCTGACTTTGGACAAAATTTTTGATTTATTTCTGAGGTTCTGAATGTATGCATTTATATGTAACATCCTGTACAGTTTTCTAAATCCTTCTTCTTTGCTGTTAATTGATTTGGAGTGCAAAAGGTGGTTGCCTGGTGCAGAGGACCCGTGAGAGAATTTTCCTGTCTTGATTGTTTGTTGAAAGAACTAAGAAAGGAAGCTGCCAAATGGGTTTTTTGCTCTCACACTCCACAAATTTATTGTATGCATGTTCAGAAGGCTATATTTGAATCAGTTTGTTTGTTAGTAGGTGATTTCTATTAAGCCAATTAATGCTGTAAGTTCAATGACTCTTCTCTTTGTCGAGACTTTGTGTAGTCTCAAAGGGGGTAAATATGAGGTGTCTGGGAATGAGTGGCGTCCCAAGACAATACCTATTGTATTAGATAATTATTAACAGACGGTGCCAGGGTTCTCAAGAGAGAGAGACAGAGCCCATTGTCAGGGGTCCCGGTGAAAACGGAGGTGAAAATGTGAACGGTGACCTATGTAGGGGAATCAGATGGTCAATGTTGTCTCTGGCTTAGCATAAAAGCACCTGCCTGACTTTCATTCGACAGCGAATCCATCCGGCTCGGTTCTCTCCCGGACGTCCTAGGCAAGTCTGGTCTGATGCTGTTCTTTTGTAATAAACCTATTATTTTACTCAAGTCAGCGTCAGCGGTCTCTCCTTCTTCATCAACACATCAAATTCATCAAGAAACTACACCTTCAAGGTAAAATTTACTTTAGAAAGAAGCCCCCAACATGCGAGCAAATACAGTAAATTGCTGGATGACCTGCACTGAGAATTCTGCAAATTTTAAAAAGTTTGAGAAGTCACTTCAGCTAGTGTCATGTCTACTGTAATTTGATTATGAGGCACCACTGCAGGAAATACAGTTGGAGCTGATTGATATCCAGTCTGACTCTGACTCACTGAATCAGAGAGTTGAATGAGATTTTTTCATACATCCGACAGTTGGCACAGAAGATGCTGGTGTTATTTGGCTTTACCTAGTATGTGTGTGTGAACAGACGTTCAGTGTGATGAACATAAACAAAATATGCCACAGAGCACAGCTTACTGATGAATACCTGAGCATTGTCCTATGAATTTCCACAACGAAAATGGCACCAGATTTTGATGCGCTAGTAAAGAAGGCTGACCAGCGACACTGTTCTCTACACTGCACTAATTTACTGGGCCCTGGGCCCAGTGGGAGCTGCACATAATGGTTCTGAAGGCTGGGCATCAGTGTTTCACTCATCCAAGGCTGCAGCATCAATCTCACTGTCTGTGCCTCCATCAGATAGATCTGTGGTGTCATCATTTGATTCAGCCCAGATTAGGTTGTTCAGTATTGTCATGTTTTAACATCTTGCTGCTACACCCACACATTTGAAGGATTAACCAACTGTGAAGAACCATGGTAAGGAACACATAATAGGTCATGTTGAACATACTGTATAACATTATGGTATTACCATATTGGTCAATGTGCTTTGAAGTGTGGATTACCTGTCGGATCTTCTGCATCTTTAACCTGGTGGCTTACAGCTGCTCGAGTTGCAGCTGACCTGGCCTTGCTGCCCGTGACCTTCATTTGCCTGGCACAGCTTTTTCTTAACCAAGAAGCTTTCAAAACATGTTTTCCTCTTCGGCATTTCTTATCCCTCTAACAAAATTGAAACCCAAATGTAACGGTCAATCTCCCAAATTGTCCCTGTGTAGCAGCTCATTGTTAACAGTTAAAACATATTTAAACCCACGGGACACATGGGGCTTTTTTTGTTCTGTAATAAATAAATACATCTAAAATATAATAAGTAATAAAATATATAAGTAAATAAATAATATACTGTAGTTGTTGTTTTTTCACCCTGCGCCTGCGTTTGTGAAAGTATCCAATGACAAGAGATACATTTGGTGGGGGTGGGTCCAAAGTAGGGCTAATCAGATTCCAGGGGTTATTTTAGATTCCAGACTCCAAGGGCTTAGTACAGGGGTGGGCAAGCTACGGCCCGTGGGCCACATCCGGCCTGTTGGTCTTTTTAATCCGGCACGCCGAAGATTGGGACAGATTTCATAATTATGACTGCATTCATTTGACCTTGACCTGTAATGCCTGGCGTTACCACCAGGTGGAGCATTACACGCAGTGACTTGATTTTGCGGAGCCCGAGCTACTCTCTGTTATTACTCTGCTACTACTCTGAACCCATCTGCAACAATGAGTGGGCAAAATAAAAGAAAAGTCGACAGTGAGTGTTGAGTGTTTAATAAGGAATGGACAACTAAATACTTTTTTACTGAAGTCCGGTCAAAGGCTGCACGTCTTATTTGCCAAGAAACTATTGTGGTTTTAAAGGAATACAACATCAGCCGTCATTTTTCCACCAAGCGTGCTAATTACGCTAACAACCAATCAACGCAAGAACGGACGGCTACCGCTCAGAGGTTGGCAGCTGGCTTGCAGGCTCAGCAAAACACCTTAATCCGACAAACTGCCATCTGCCAAGAATCAAGCACGAAGGCAAGTTATTTGCTGGCATTCAATTTAGCAAAATCCAGCAAGCCTTTCTCCGAAGGGGAGTTTCTCAAAGAGTGCATGGTAGAGACATCAGGTATCTTGTGTCCTGAGAGCAAGAACAAATTTGAAAAAATTTGCTTATCACGCAGGACAGCGACTCGCCGTGTTGAACTAATTGACGAAGACTTAGCTAGCAAGCTAAACAAAAAAGCGGAGTCATTTACATTATATTCTTTGGCACTGGACGAAAGTAATGACATAAAGTACACGGCTCAGCTTTTAATTTTTATCAGAGGGATCAATGACAATTTTGAGATAACGGAGGAGTTTTTTGAGAATCCCTAAAAGGGAAAACACGGGGAGAGGACTTGTATGACAGTGTGTCGGCGGTCATCAAGAGGCACAAGCTACCTTGGAGTACGCTTGCCAATGTTACCACAGATGGATCGCCAAATCTGACGGGAAAAAACGTCGGACTGCTCAAAAGAATCCAGGGGAGGGTGAAAGAGGACAACCCTGAGCAGGAGGTAATTTTCTTACACTGCATAATTCTCCAGGAAGCACTGTGTAAATCCAGATTGCAGCTTGACCACGTGGGGAAGCCAGATGTAAAACTTGTTAACTTTATTCGAGCGAGGGGACTTCACCATCGTCAGGTTATTACGTTTCTTGAAGAAACTGATGCTGATCACAGGGACTTGCTTTACCATTCTAATGTCCGCTGGTTAAGTTTAGGGAAAGTATGTCAGCGAGTGTGGGAGCTCAAACAGGAGATTATCTTATTTTTGGAGCTACTTGAGAACGCTGACAAGTTTCCTGAGCTGAGTGACACAGATTGGCTTTGTGATTTTGCTTTTGCTGTGGACATACTGACACACATGAATGAGCTGAATGTGAAGCAACAAGGGAAAGACCAGTTTGTGCATGAAATGCATACAAACATCAGAGCCTTCAAAACCAAGCTAGCTTTACTCTCAAAGCAAATGTCAAACAAGTCAACCGCTCATTTCCCCACACTGGCTACGTTGAAAGAGACCCCGCAACATGTGAAAAAATACAGGAAATCACTGGATGACCTGCCGTCGGTTCTCTGATTTTGGAAAAATTGACACAAGTCACTTCAGCTGGTGTCATGTCCCTTCTCACAAGACCCTGAAACGGCGCAACAGGAGTTGTAGTTGGAACTGATTGATATCCAAGGTGACACTGTCTAAAAGGAGAAGTTCAACTCTCTTAAACTGGATGAGTTTTATGCTTCATTAAGCGCAGCCAAATTCCCAAACATCCAGAAGATGGCATAGAGGATGCTGGTGTTGTTTGGCTCGACGTATGTGTGTGAACAGACTTTTAGTGTGATGAACACCAACAAAGCACCCCACAGATCCCAGTTGAGTGATGAACACCTCAGATCTGTTCTGAGAATTGCCACAACAAAACTAACACCAGACTCCGATGCACTGGCAAAAATGGGTGATCAACAATACTGTTCCCACTAAAAGGTAAGTGTATTAACACTGTAATGCTTTTTTTCTGTTTATGTTTGATATGTATGCATCTTGTGCTGACCCAGCCCATCTGTCAAATTTTAAAAGTCAATGTGGCCCCTGAGCCAAAAAGTTTGCCCACCCCTGGCTTAGTAGCTCGGAAATGTAAGCAGCACCTACATTTAAGCTATTTACTACATGTAAGCCATGTAGTGGCTTATAAGTGATTAAAAGGCTTAATCTCTTAAAATCGATCCTTAATTTCACTGGCACTTTTAGTCAGAGGCTAAAACAGGAGTGATGTGGGATCTACAGCCAGTCCCAGTTAAAAGCCTAGCTGCTGCATTTTGTATGAGCTGAAGATGTGCCAGGGCAGCTAACTGAGGCAGGTGAAAAGGGCATGGCAGTAAGTGAAGATGGGAAAAAATGAAGGAATGAATAATACGTTCTAAGTTAGAGGCTGATAATAATGTTCTGAATTTTGCAATATTTTGGAGTTGAAAAAAACAGGATTGAACCAATTTGTTGACATAGTATTCGAAATTTAGTTTAGGGTCCAAGATTCCTAGTGTTAGTTTTTACATAGGGGTCCAGTGGGTCAATACACTGCAGAAATCCATTTATAGTTTCAGGGCCAAAAACAAGAAGTTTTGTCAGAATTCAGTTCAAGAAATTTGTGTGATATCCAATCCTTTATCATGGTTAAACAGTTGAGTTATGGTCGCTAAAATTGCTGAGTTTAACTGAAAAATATAGCTGAGTGTCATCAGCATAACAATGGTAGGATATACAACCAAAACAGCTGATTATGTGGCCCAAGGGGAGCATATAGAGAAAAAATAATTGGCTGAAGATTGACTCCTGGGGCACCCCATATAACACCGGAGCTGATTAGAATGTATAGAGAGAACGAAAAACTTGTATTTCACAAACATGACATAAACCATGTCGAGAGCTTTCTCTGAAATACCAGCGCAAGTATTTAGTCGATTATTGAGGATGCAGTGATCAATGGTATCGAAGGCAGCACTCAGTACAACTACAACATAAAGCATATGTCTCTGATTTCCTCTGTAACGATTTGTCCGTCCACGAACACAGTTTATAACAATTTAACTTTTACATTAATTTGGCGCCCAATGTGGGGCTCCAGTATCTGCCTCTTCTTTCAGCATCGGACCTGAAACCTTTCAATCGGGAGTCTGGCACTCCGAATGAAAGTCCTCAGCCGTGGACTGCTAAAGGTTTATTTTAAGCAAAAGAGGCCAGGAAAACGCCTGAAGGTAAAGTACATGAAATGCCTAAAGGAAAAGTAAGGACTTACACAGACAGGGAATATCAGGTTACAAGTGTGCGTCTGCTGAATCCAGGATTAGTCTCTCCTTGACTTCCAAAATTAGGAATATCTAGGTTAACCTTCTCCTTGATACCGCTGCTGACACACAGCAGTAAGAAGATACAATTATTTGTATTTATTTTTTTGCTTACCTCCCAAAGGAAAAGTAAGGTAATAAAAGTAGAAGGTTAAAAGTTAAAAAAATATATTTACATATCAAAAGGTAAATTCATTTAAAGGGTGAGAGGCCCAGTTCTGGGAAGCAAGCATTTAAGAGTAAAGGGCCTGGTTCTGGGAACCAAGTATTTAAAGGATAAACTCCAGAGTCAGGGAAGACGGAAGGACATCGTTTGGAAGGACGTATTAAACTAATCCCCCAGGTCCTGGGTTAACAAAATATCAATGAAAGTGCTGAAAAACAATGAAAACAAAAATAAAAAGAGGTAAGAAGATAAAACAATAAATAAATAAATAAATAAATAAATAAATAAATAAATAAATAAATAAATAAATAAATAAACAAATAAATAAATAAATAAATAAATAAATAAATAAATATAAATAAAAATGAGAAATAACTGGTCGTGTTATTGTAAAGGACAAGAGGAAGTAAAATATGAAGGAGATGTGAAACGTACAAGAGGACAAAATAACGTAAAGTACTTAGAAAAATGGAAAAAACATTACGATTTTAAGGGAAAGTTGGAGGTAGAAGAGTTTTAAAGGTTGGTGTCAGCGACAGACGACAGATCAAAATGGAGAGAAAAGCAGAGACGAAAGAATGGGTATGAAGAAGTGAAAGCGTGGTTAGCCGAACAGAGGCAAGACGTAAGGTACAGCAAAGACAGTGGACGAGAAAGAGAGAAAATAAGCTGAACAAAAAGATAAAGAAAAACCAAAGGTGACTGACATGTACCCACCTTTGTTCCCCCCGAGACAAATACAAAGGAGAGAGTATGGTGACTGGTAGGTTCCTCTGGGTCCCCCACCCTATCCTCCACCCTATCCTTAACCTCCGGTCTTCACTCCTCATCCAACGCTCTACGCTCTAGTTCCTTCAACCTCCTCCGAACCATCACGTCACCACCAGCTCCTCCAGGACAGTACCAATCTGACGAGACCCCAAAAAGAATAACTTGCAGCGGTAAGTCAGACAATCCTTACTTCCATACATCCACGGGAAAACCAATTAGACATGCAGAACTAATATAAGCACTACTAGACGCGATTCTCCTACCAAAAGCTGTAGCAGTCTGTAAATGCGCTGCACACACCAACAGAACAGATCCTGTTTCACAAGGAAATCGCTTCGCTGACGAGGAAGTACTATGATTTTGGCAAAAACCAATTCAACAACGCAGATCGATCGGTTCCTTTAAAGCGACCGTCCAGGTGAAAATCATTCATCCATACTCCATGTGATGTGAAGTCACAATGTGAAACAGTTTTGATAGAGTTCATCCTTTAAATCGTACTACTTTTACACACAAATGGATACATAATTGTGGAAGGGGCGTGTACCAACGTGTACCATAGTAGAAGAAATGCTAACGTCACTGACATCACTTCAGTAAACAAGACGAGGATCCTTTGGTTTCACTTGTCTATGAAAACTTCAATCTCCGTGTTGTTATGGATTATGAGAAGCGGGTGGAGGAAGAACTAAATCATATCGCAGAGCTTAATCTGACGAGTGCGATAGATCCAAGTCAGTGTAAGCAGCGCGTACTGGACTTAATTTTCCACGATGATAGTCAGTTCTCTGACAGTGACGCTGAGAATGACAGCGCTGCTGAATCTGATGTTATCCCGGACTTTGAGAACATTTCAAACAGTGGATTTCAGCCTGAATCCAGCCTTGTGATTGACAGCTTTTCAGATTTCAGTTTTCAGATTTTCCGAGACTCATATTATTGATAGACCCTACATTTTGTTGTGTGGTCCGTACTTTTAAACTCCTAAATAATTCAATTTTTATGAAAAAATTATATTCCTGATGTTTAATAAAAGCTTTAAAAAACAAAAATAGTTGTCTGTTGATGACTGTGACACAGTCTCTCAAAACACATGCACAAAGTAATGATTGCCCCATTCAGCAGGGTGTTAAGTAGCCGTGTGGCTCTGTTTGTCCTCCAGCCATTTGCATTCTGGGAGCTGGCTGAATGAACCAAGTGTGGGGGAAAACTTTGTAGGTTATTAGCTCAGAAACAAGGTTTGCCACACCCTTGTAATTAACAAGTCATAGCTTCAAAAATATTTGCTTGAATTGCACAAGTTTTGATTTGCACACAACTTTTTTGGAAGCTCTGATTCTCCACTTTCAAATGATGCGGAAAAAAAGCTGCCAGATTACTCTAAAGTTTGCGGTGGTCACAAATAAACACTGCCATGGCCTATCACTTTAAGCATGCTCCAGGTCAAAATGGTGGTGGGGGCTACTAAAACAGACATCATTCAATACACTGGGAAAGTTTAAATGGAGTCACATCTGTGTGTCCTTGTAGTCCTTGTAGTCTTGCACAAAACACCTGTTGTTCTGTGACCGATACCACCGTTCCTGCAGTCTGTCACAAGTTTTGTTCAAAGCTTTGATAAACTTTTATCTTTGTTGGTGATTGTTACAGTTCTATCTCAGAATAATCCATGATGTTATTTTACCATCAACTGTCACATTGACAAGTTAGCAAGTTATTATTGTACTTCAATTTTCGATTTGACTGTACATATTTATGTCCATTTTTACAAGTTAATATTTGTCAGCTGATGAAATGTTTGAATGCATTAGAGCCTATATGATCAAGGAATGTGTCTTATTTTCCCTTTTCTTGAGAAATCTAAATTATAAGAAATTTTCTTGGAAGTTTTTCGGAAAATGAGGTGGCAGTGAGCAAAAATGGGGAATAGCTAAATTCCATTTTATTCACAAATGCACATCAAGTGTACAGTAGGGGTCCTTGGCATAAAGAGTGTTAGAGTTAGTAATAGAGGCCTTGCATGGAAGGTTTGTGTAGTTCTCTTTCATCCAATATGGCAGCCTGTAACCATTGGTAATTACTTTTTTTTAAGAAAATTTGAAATTTCTGCGCAGAGGTACTGAGTAAAACACTGGAAAAGCATGATCTTCTCGTTAACAAGACACTAAAGTAAAAATGATTCCAGCTTGATGATATAGAACATTCTATGAAAGGCCTCTATAGATAGAAGCATCCAGGTCGAGTGTTTTGGGAAGTATGGTATGTCCCTTCATTTTTAGATGTACGAAGAAGCTGAGATCTGCATTTTTTTTGTGGGCTGTTATGTTGCTTGGTAAGTGTCTTGTAGGGGAGCAGAAGACCACAAAACTCACAGTTTGAATCGTATCACAGTTTTGAGACCTGGATAGGATAATTTTTCGGATCAAGCAAAACAAAAAAGAAAGGGAGACAAATATAAATTTGTTTTCCATTTATTCTCTTATACACTTAAAGCAATCAACTTTTGCCCATGGCCTTATAAATAACATTAAATATGTCCCATGTTTAAATAAAGCATTCAAATAAATCATAAATCATAAATCATAAATCTTAAAATCTTAAAATCTTAAAATATTCAATACTCAATTGTTTAATGAAAGTGCAATGTGAGGCACGCATGATACCCTCTTCCTTTAAACATGGTAGTAAATGAAAACATATGATTAGATCCACCATCCATCCATCCAAGATTGTCCAAATGATCGCATCTGCACTGGATGGACCCCTTGCGGTCCCTTGGGGCCCCTTGCCTCATCTATTCTGACATTATCATGGCATGTGTGAAAAGGCGCAAGATGGAGAAGACCCTGTGGTAAGGAGCAGCTGCTGGCCAACAATAAGGTTAGTTAAACGAATAGTATCCTGTTTGATGGCGCTCATATGATGGTTGTGACTCTCCTCACAACTTGGTCTCCATAGTTTCCAAGGTCTGGTCTTGGGAGAAAGATTTCCCACACACATTGATGGATTTGAACTGCTCAGAGATCTCCAGCAGTGTCTTCCCCTTGGTCTCGGGCACAAAAAAGAAGGTGTAGAGAAAGGCCACCAGGCACACGCAAGCGAACAGCACAAAGGAGAAGGACGGCAGGTATTGCTGGGACAGAGAAGAACAGAGAGGTTCGTTTGTGGATGGGAAAACTGGTTGCCAAATATATAAGGATAGTGTCCAGTGTCATCCATTGGAATACTTTACTGACATGAAGAGGTATTTTTTGTTACTACCCTATCACTTTCAAGACCAGAGCTCTGTAGACTATTTATTTCAGCTATTAGTTCTGCAGCTATTTAAGTTGTTCTTCCAGAAAAAAAGCTTTTTTGACAAATCTGCTGTACCAATGTTTAAATTATAGCTCTTGTGATTCACAGCAGTAGGGTAAATACTTAACATATTTGCTTTATCTGTTTGAATTACGCCATACCCAGTAAGAATCACCAGCATCATTTCATTTCCATAACTTTCAGGTTTTAAAAAGAATTACAAAGGTTTTATATCAGCTGATAAGATGGTTGTTATAAACAGGAACACCATAATCACCAATCAAACAAGCCTCAACACAGTAAATATTCTTGAAAAGAGCAGCAATGCTCACAATGAGGAAAGGGAAGCTCAGGCCCAGCACAGCTTGTACCAGTCGGCGTTGGATTCCAATGAAGCTGAATGCCGCCGGTCGACAAGACTGGATGAAGACTTCATTGGCAAGAGTGATGCTTATTCCACCTATAACCCCCCCCCCCACACACACACACACACCCCAAATAAAAATGGGATTAGGGTAATTTTTACTGTATTTGTATGTGCAGCTATTTGTTAACATACGAAACACAGTGCTTACATACTTGGCCCTCCCACAAAAGACAAGTTGAAGAGCATGAAGAGTCCAGCGGTGGTGTATGGAACCCACTGGCCGACATCCTGTGAGAGGACAGTTTTATTAAACATGTAATATTTATATATGAGGGTGCTACAGTTTTGCACTGCTTTGCCAATAAACCAACGTGAGGGAGAAAGCTTTAGCAAAAGCCTCACCTTCAGATTGAGCGTGACGGTGATCAACACCAGCAAGGCCGACATCGCCCCGAAGCCCCCCCAGAGCAATGGCCGCCTCCCTGTGTGTTCAATGAGCAGGCTCTGAAAGACAAAGAGAGGGATGGATGGAGTGATATTGGCAAGAGGGTGCCTCCTTGTGGCAAAAACCTTGGAGTGACCACACTAGTCCATTAACTCACAGAGAAGAGAGACGTGAGGACATCAACCACTCCAAGGCCGAGCATGACGTAGCGGATGTTCCCCTTCGGGATGCCTGCCTCCAGGAAGATGTTGTAGGAGAAGATGTTGATCTGGGCGGCAGGGAAGGATCAGATGACTTCCACAACATATTTTAAGTAATCCATAATATAATTTATGGTTATTACGCTGCTCTGTGCAATACCTGATACGGAGTAGTCAATCAGCAGTCAGTTATTTCTGAATAAAGACCATTGTCAAAAGCAACCACTTCTCCACCTAGATTTACTCCGCCTCATGCTATGCCCTAGCAGCGACATCTTACACCTCGTAATAACCCCAGAGGTCTTGTATCACTCTGAAGAGGGTTATTTTGTGATAATGACAGACACATTACGCATACGACGCGACACATTATCCCTTACATATTCAAATTATGATCCAATTGATGTTGGACTTTTCCCATTGCCAGACCACCAACTTGGAAGGTATGTTCTTACCGCTGAAATCCCTGAAAACTGGATGCCGACGGTGATAACCGCCATGGTGATGAGCTGCCACCGGATGCTCCTGTCTCTTATTAATTCCATCAGAGTTTTATTTTGGACTCCCTTGATGGCCTTCTGCTCGGCCTTCATTTCATCTATCTCTACTTTGTACTCATCTTTGCTGCCCCATAGAAACTGGAGCGCTGGATGGATGGAAGGACCAACAGATGTGGCATTACACAACTACAACAACAATTCATGAAGTTCCAGTTGTATTCAGCCAAAGGATTTAATGAGGGCTTCGTCAAAGCCTCATTGGCCTGTCATGACAGATCTCACACTGCATGTTAATGTCTCCAAGGTCAGTGGGCATTGTTGTGGTTAATTAGTAACCTGTTATGGTTAAATTAGCTACCCCACATGAAAAACCTACTATATGTTATACTTACTGTGATGCGATAAAAAACAAATTGAATGTATAAAAAAGCCCTTTAAAAATTACTTTCAAAATTAGTACACCTTGAGGCCAAAAGTTGGCGCCCAAAATCGAATAGACCTTGAGGCCGACTATAAAAGCATGAAGTACAACCAAAGATAATCAGTCGGCTTCGTGAAGTCTACTAGTTTGTTGTCATGTGTCGTATTTTCGTGTTTCCAATAGATAATAAACTTGATGTCATCTGATTTTTTTCGTTCCAGTGCTTTTTCTCCCAAGTTTGATGCCAGAAAATGATATAAATGTCCTGCAGAGATGCAGGCTTTTTTCATAGGCCCAGACCTGAATCTCTTTTGTCCAAGACAATTGGTGAGCCAGCCAGGAGAGAGCGATGACTAAGACTGAGGCTGAAGGCCTGGGGTAGTCGGCCTGCATTTCAAAGAAACTATTGACTAAAAAAATAAATAAAATAAATAAAAATGTCAAAAAGGTAGGCAAAGTTTTTTTTCCTTGGAAATAAGTTCTGTGTCTGAGTGCAGGACTCCACCTAGGTTGAAGGTATCTGGGAAGTATCTTCTCCAACGAACTTTAAATATTGACCTAGTTAAAAATTTCTGTAATTAAAAATTTGTGACCCACCACAGACTTTAGGTACATTTGGTACCTTTAGACTTTTTTGCAGCGTTTAAAAGTCAAGAATCAGAGCTTTAAATCAAGGTGTCACTTGTGTGAATCAAGCAAGTATTTTTAATGTTATGACTTGTTATTGACGAGAGTGCAGCAAACTATGCTTCTGAGATAATCACCCTCAGTTTCCCCAACACTTGGACCCATTCAGCTGGCTCTCGAAATGCAAACGCATGGAGGACCAACAATGCCACATGGCTACTTGGCACCTGGCCACTTGACACCCTGCTGAATGGAGACTTGACACCCTGCCGAATGGGGGAATCTCTGCATTGTTCTTGTCTTCTTGTCATCTTTGTTTCTAAAAAAGCTTTTATTTAAAAAAATACATGTTTTATAAAAGTGGAATTATTTAGGAGTTTGAAAGTGTGGACAACACGACAAAATGTAAAGTCTGTCAGTTATGTTAGTGTCTGTAAAACAACCTCGTGCGTATTTTGGTATATAAATGTGCTTATGTCAAATAGCCAACATCACCCAGGGATGTTACTAGTTGACCAGTGACTATCGCACTGGTCAGATTAAGGTCTGCGATATAATTTTGAGCTACCGCCACCCGCTTCTTGTAATCCATAACAACATGGAGATGAAAATCTTACAGAAGTGACGTCAGCTTTTCTTCTTCGCGACTTATGCCACTTACACAACAATGTCTCCAGCTGTGTGCGTAAAACTAGTAATATTCAAAGGTTGAACTCTATCAAAACAGTTTCACATTGTGACTTCACATCACATTGAATATGGAGGAATGATTTCCGCCTGGATGGTCATTTTAATGGAAACGATCGATCTGCGTTATTCAGCGCTGTTCAGCGTCTCTGTCAGTGAACTGTGTTTCTCCATGTAATCTAACGGGAATATTTAACTTGGCGGCTTAACATTTATCTACTATTAATAAATCAAACTTTGAAAATATATTGAGAGATAAGAAAAAAAACACAATCAAACATGAATCTGGTAGAATCTTTTTTCGACCCTCTTTGGCAGCTTATGGCGATTTTAGAAATGCACGACAAATCAAGTTATGTTGCGCTGGGGCACATTTTTATCAGAAAAAGGAACTTGAACGGAAGCTGATGTGAAAAAAATCCATGTGCATGTGTGTTTATGAAAGACCATGGTATAAAAAGAATTAGTGATTCTCTGTTAAGTGGCAGTTAACAACAATAGTCTAGGCTGAGATAGTATAAATAGATATTCAACAGTTTGGACCGTCAGATTATTATGAGAGACTGGATTGTGAGATCTATCGTAGTGGTGTGATGTTGAAGCAGGTATTTAGTTGCTGGAAAAAGTGTTGGTTGGTTCATTAATACAATTTTGGTGGAGGTGAGAAGTACGTTCAGTGTTCAGAACTGTAGTTTTTGCTTTGCTTATGGATTTTTATTGCAAAGCATTCCAAAAAAATAAAACAAAATGAATCAACAAAAATTGGCTACTTGCGATGCACCTCATTTTAAAATGCATCGCGATGCAAATGTGGAAGGTTATGCATTGATGCAGCAGTAAAACGCGGTCGAGAATATAGAAGTATAGTCGAGGCCTATACAGGATGAACAAGAAGAAGTCAAACCATAACATAAATTTCTAGTCTGAAGATTTTTTAGTGATTAAAATAACAGCCTACACACATTTAAAAAGGAGAAGCCAGACCGTACCATTTATTTCTAGTCTGCGTATTTTACTGTGATTAGAATAACAGCCTATAAGAAATTGAACAGTCCCCGTCGTGGTTGTGAAGCTCTGGTGACATAGGAGATCAGGTGCTGGACCGACCAATCAGAAGCCACACTGTAGGACGTGCTGAGTGACATTGACTGTGTCGTGTTTCACTCCACCCCTGATGACATCAGCGAGTTTACGAAAGTGGCGACTAGCTTCACGGGCAACGCATGCAGCCCTTGATGCTGCGTCATGAGCAAAGCGCTGTCATACTAACTGAGGAGGGCTTTGAAAAAGACGAAGCGTCGGTGCTCTCCCCGGCACGATACATTGAGATGCAACGAGAATCATTGACAATCGTAATCGAATCGAATTGTGAGGCCAGTGAAGACCTCTGATAAATATGTTTATGTGACGTTGCCTTTGCAGTAATGATACACACGGCAGATATGATACATAATAGCAGCAGAAATACATTACTTCTGGTTTATATAGTTATTTCTTTTCTGTTTTGAGTTTTTGTTTTGTGCCAAAGTGATCTGCTGGTTGAGATAAGATAATCCCATAGAAAAGGGTAGTCTGCAATGTTACAGCAGAAAGGATATGATACAGTAAATAAGTAAACAGAATAGTTTATACACTACACATTAAATAGTAATATTGCTTAAGGGAATTGTCAGTTTTGATTATATACAGCAGATAAACAGTTATATACACAGACAGTGTGTTCAAATCCGTACCAGTTTCCTTTTTAAGGGCAAGCTGGTAATTGTTTAAGTATAATCTAACAGCGTATTTTTTATTTTTTACTCTAGAAGTAATCTCGACCTGACATTAAATAAGGTAGCTGTTGATATACAGTGTAAAACTTAGCAAGTAGGGTAACAAAGAGGTATTTATTTTGTACACTGGAGAGGTGATGGAATGGGTGTGTTGGCATACTAAAAATTTAAACATTAAAATAAATGTGAAAAACATTGGCTGTCTCAATGGTTTTAATTTGGGCATTCCAAAATTTTAACTTTAAATTTGAAAATCATGTGAATAAATTAAAGTTGTAATTGTGTATTGATGAATATTAAACAACCCGTCTATCGAGTGTTTTTTTCCCGCAGTTTTAAGCATTTGAATAGGAATCCAGTAGACTGAAGTTTGACCTCTAACCAGCATAGAAGTGACTGCATCTGATTTGGAAGAAAATAATTGCATAATATATCAGCATGATGAAGGCCATAACTTGTCCAGCAGTCAGAGGTCCTTTTGAATTATTGATAATTGTATTTAACTTATTTGCAAATACGATTATATAATAAGCTTAATTGGAATTATTGTAAGATGAAATGCATGCAAAAATACAAATGAAAAGACCTTGATTGAAGTCAGCTCTATACCTCTTATTGAGATCCATTGTTAAAATTATTGTCGGATATTATTGAGTGCCCTATAGAACCAGAATCATTTTGATTAGCTCTTGTTTATTTTCCTAAATTTATGTGGTTATTGAAGCAATGTTCAGTTTGGGTTAATCATTACTGTGATATCACCTAGAGACATTGCTATCAGAGAACCCAAAGTATTTCCCGATGACACTGCCTGTTTGACAACGTCTGCAGCAAGCACATTAAGCGCCACGGGATGTCACCGAGGCCCTAAGGACATTCCAATCTGCCTGATATTCTGCGGAGAGACACTCTACTCCTGCATTGCCGAGAAGGTCTGTGAAAACCTTGTGTACAGAGATCCAGTGTAGCCAACATCAGGTGGAGTAACATTATCTGAACAACGAACAAATGTCTGTTGTGTGAAATGAAATGCAAGCGTCAACTTCTGATCTTCCTCCTCTCCACGTACAAACATGAAGTGTTTGACCCCCAACGGCCGCAAACACACAACACACAACCAACTATGCTCCAATGGACCTGCATCCGGTGATGCCACTGCATCAGACAAAGCACCGAACTGAATGACTGCAATCAGAATGTTTTTCTGCTCCAACTGGGAGCTGTGGAAATGCTGGAAATATATTTGTGATCCCCGGAGGTGGCCTTTGTGTATGTTTGCAGCAGTTGTATTATCAATTTGTCTATGCTGATAGTACACTGATTACTAAACGTTCTCTAAGAAAAGCTTCATTGTGATTTGAGTACTGACGAATTAACATTAAATCATTTTCAAAATTCAAGGAGATGGTTTCAATAGTTAGTCAATTAAATAGTCAAGTAGAAACATGATTAGGCCCAGATTATATACAAAAGTGATTGCTTATATATATACATATATATATATATTTTAAGTAAAGGTGTTAACGTGATTGAAAATGCCAAATAACCTATCGATTTTTCTCTAATCAGACTGCAGAATGATGTGACATATAGTTGAATATAAGAGATAGGACTGGCCAAGAGATAGGACTAGCAGTTCAAAGCTTAACTCATTATTCATGTGATTTTTTTAGAAGTTAGGTAACACAAAGTGACCATGAGATGATAGATAGTTGATCAAATGTTATCGATCGACCCCAGTCATGCACCTATTAGCTTGGTGACTGCTGGAGATCTGAGGTTTATTGTTTACAGTTATTAGTTGCATCTTTAAGGGTATAAGTAAAATTGTATAAATAAATTAGGAATACGCTATTGAACGCTAAATTTTTAAATGCTCTAGTGTGTGAATCGCATTATTTTTTCTTACCCTCTCTAGTTGCTTAGCATATTGTTGAAGTTATGTGGACCGTCCAGTAAGGTTTTTTCTTCTACATTACAAAATTTATTTTGGCTGGTTTTCAGTTAATTAATGGCAGAAAATTCATTTGAATGTTGATTGTTTATTGATCTGCTTGTGTCATGGGTACACAGGACTTGCTAAAATACTTAGAACAGGATGAGCTGGCACAAAAGAAAATTCACTATTTAAGTCATGACATTTATTTTATTATTTATTTTCTCCTCAGGGTCACACCCTGGCATGGCCTTTCAGGGGTGTTGTGATAATTGTTTTTTCAGATCGTGGAATGAGACAGCATTTGCCCAGCCGTTTAGATGAGAGAAAATCTCTGTTGATTTTAAACAAGTATTTGCACCTGCTCCATGTTGGGTTTGCTGGATTGCAAAACTGTGGATGAGGGAGATTGGTCTATGTTATCTCTGTTGTTGCAATTTTATGGAGATTACGTCTTGTTGCATACTATGCTCAGGAAATTGGTGTCAAGGTTATAGTTTTGATTTCATGCTATAGCCTTTATCTTGCTATGAAGCAAATCGTCTAATTTCTCTCCGACAACAGCTCTCCCTCATCACCATGTTCAACATTTCACTTCTCACGTAACTTTAAAGTGGTGCACCAATCCTACTCTAACTTCTCTTCCTCCCTCTTATGGAAATTCACATGACTGCTTGGCAGCGATAGCCATTAACACTTTGCCCCACCCAGATCTTGATACTGAAGCTCTTGAAAAGTTAAACTACAATGAATTTCACTCATGAGTACAACTATCAGGAGGATTTTCATTTTGTCTGTCTGTCGGTCATCTGTTTTTGTGTAAAACAGTGTTTGTCTATTTTGTACAACTGGTTGTGTTTGTGTATTTTGTGTTGTGTTTTTGTAAAACTGTCCATTATTTTATTTTGATTCAATGAATGTGTACGGGCAATGTGATATGGTGCGGTGCAAACTGATTAATGTGATATACAGAACAACCGTTTAATGTTTTGATGCCCTCCATTCTGATCTCCCTATTTGTGTTATTTACACTAATGTACTTGACCCCATCTCTATGGGAAATGATGGAACCAATGCAGCCAACAAAGCCTTCATACCTCATATTGGTCTTGTCTGATAATGGTTGTTTCCCCCAGATGACGGCACAGGATTCCTCACTAATGTTGTTTTTTCCTCTACTTATAGGCATTCTGCACTGAAATATTGTTGAGGAAAACCAAAGTTTGTGGTGGCAGAGCCATTTGATCGGCAGGGAGAGCTGTATCTACCCTGCTTGTTTTCATTGCTTTGCTTGTTTTGACATATGTGATCTACCGCATACTTTAGGGTCATTTGGCGGCTTTCGCCTTTTTTTCCCCGCATCACTTGAAAGTGGAGAATCAGAGCTTCCAAACAAGGTGTCACTTGTGCGAATCAAGCAAATATTTTTAAAGCTATGACTTGTTATGGTGTTATGGTGAGTACCATTTGTCAAAAAGGGGCGATAGTAGGAGAATTACGTAAACATAATGATTGTGCTTAGAACAATACAGGAAGAGGTGTTTCCACCGCCAGATTTTTGCATTCCAAAAACATGCACACATCATCGTCTGACCAGCAATGGACACTCGTCACCAGGTCCCTGGGCGCGTCCACGAATGCTGCCCACTGCTCCTGGCTGCGCCCCCGGAGGAAGGACAAGCCAAGGATGGGTTAATACAGAGGTGTGTGTGTGTGTGCGTGCATGTGTTGTAGTGTGGTGTGACAATTAAAGATTCTTCTTCTTCTCTACATAATTCCCTTCTATCTTTTCCCCCCGCTTTGTATTATATTTTTGAATCTTATTTAATTTTTATTTCGTTTTATTTATCTTATTCTATTCACTAACTGCATTACGTTTAAGAAAATCAGTTAGTTTTAGTTTGTTAGCTAGGTAGGAATTAGGTTAGCTATTATGTTCGGTTTAGTAACTATTGTGCATAATCTTCGGGTGCCTTGTAAAGGTATTTCACTGCGTATACGTATGAAAGTGTGTATATGTATATGGCGAATAAACCTCTTGAATCTTGAAAGGCTCTATCAAGCTGACTCCCTATCGTGGTTAAAACATTGTTTGGTGATTACTGACATGTTTTTGTTAATGGAAGCCTGGTGAAGGCAAGCTGGACTGAGTTCTTTCCTGCCATTAGTAATGGCAACATTCGAGAAATGCATCCAAGGAAAAATTGAAAACCCTGCATAATTCGAATGATATTCTATGAACATTATCTCCTACATAGGAGACATTGTGATAATATAATTCTGTTGTTACACTAGGGTGCACGCGTTTACTTTAGGGGCCGAGACTGTGGTCAACCATTCAACATCATTTTTAGGGAATCACAGAATTATTCCACTTTTACAATCGTGGACATACGTAGACCAAACAATATTGTCACAATGTGTGTGTCTCTCACCCAAGTGTTTTAGTCTATGTGCCTAGGTCAAAGCAACTCTACCCGTCCCACTTGATGGACCACTACACGACCAGAGATGTGACCAATAATCATGCAGACGGCTACAACTGGTCAACCGCCTGGGATCCAAACAGCGGCGCCGAGCCATACACTCCCAACACCAACCACCTCCAAAACGCCAGCACCGGACGAGACCGCCCCACCACCTCAGCCCTCCCCAGGACACCCCACTGCACCGAAGACACCACCCCATCGAACACATGGCCGACTCCCCTCCATTCTGCGACTCCAGTCCACGTGGACTCCTCCCTCACCATCATCGACCAGGATGACTGGATGCGACCTCTCAGTTGCAGCCCCACTACACTGGATTCCTCAGACCTGTCATCCAGCTCATCCAGATCCTCGCCTGATGACGCCCCTCCTCCAAACAACAGCCCTCCAAACAATGCCCCTCCAAACAACGCCCCTCCAAACAACTCCCCACAGGAGGGCTCAGAATCCACAGAAACACGTTCTTTGCTTGACCTGCCACAGTGGCAGCTATGTTTTTGTCAGTTTTCTGGTCCCTTCGGGCCAGGGTCCCACCAGCTACAGCCATCCATTTACAGTATGTAAAATATGTGTCAGGGAGCAACGCCAGACCCAGGCACTAAGGGCCCACCTCAGATCTAGGGATTGCTTCAAGCACCTGGCATTTCAATAAAGTTGCAAGTTAAAGTGGCCAAACTCATTCTCGCCAATAACAGATCTCCACCCTCATTCCAACTGGGATTGTTTTTATGACACAAAAAGAGGAGAGATATGTAAATAAGCAAAAGCCTTGCCATGACTATAAAGCGATGACGACAACCACAGATAAGCAGTCAGTTTTGTGAAGCGTACTCTGAGTTTGCTGTTGTGTTTATTTTATGTTTTATACAGATCAGATCAGATTTTGTTTGCATTGTGCTTTTTCTTCCCACGTTTTTAATCCAGAAAATGTTAAAAACGTTGTGCAAAGTTCCAGGCTTTTTTCACAGGCCCAGACCTGAATGTCTTTTGTCTACAACAGCATGCCTTAGGAAGTGGATAACAGGAAGTGAAACATCCCAAGTAGAAACAATGCTCTCTTTTTTTGTTGCCTTGTCTTGTCTTGTCGTGACGACATGAGTTGCTTAAAATTGTGACTATAAGAAGAAATCACAACCACTCGATTGAAATTAGCCATCCTTGCAAAAAATGTATCCTTAAATCTTCCTCCCTGGTTTCATCTTGTCATGATTCTATAAACATTGCAATTTTAGTTTTATGCCCCAGTTGATAAGAGTCCATTTCCCTCATGTAAAGAATTGCACTCATTGTCAGCACAAAGTGGCCTAAAGGTTATTCAAATAATCATGAGCATGTGGATCTTTTGATTTCACCTTATAAGATACACATTCTTGGATTTAATTTGATAATAAATGAAGATTAGTAACACAGAGATCTGAGAATTCACACCACTGCAGTTGAACATCAACCAGTGTCATTGAAATGCCCTTTCTTGTGTTTGTGCAGCTACTTTCAGATCAGGAGGAGGACAGATGAAATAGACCAACCTTTCTTGCATGCATCGACATCCCCTTTGTCTATCAGTGAGTATCTGGGGGCCTCTGGAAAGAAAGGCAACACGAGCAGCTGAACCACCGCAAAACATGTTGGGACAGACAGCAGAATGGTCCATGTCTCCTCGCGACCGAGGATCTCACTGGTCCACATGAAAAAACAAAAGAGATGCATTAAGGCAAAACAAATCCTTGACATATTAAATATAGAAAACTTGGGTAGAGTGGTTTAAATCGTTTTTCAAGTTCTCACTAGAAACTTATTGATGAGCGAGTACCTCAATCCAAAAATCCGTCCGGACAATTTGCCGAAGGTGGAGAAGATGATGCATGTCACTGTCACCATGCCTTGGATATTTTTGGGTGAACTCTCCCCCAGATATATGGTGTGGATGATCGTTCCCAGACCTAAAGGCCCCCACATCCACCTCATAGTTAAGTGGATAATATTTTAAGTTAAAATTGTTTTTGTTTTTTTTGCCAAATGCTCACCTGCTCCGAAGCCGTACAGAAAGCGTGCAATCATGATCATTTCAAAGGAATTGGCCTGTTTACTCATCAGCATGAACACCGCTGCAACAATATTGATGAGGTTGTTCCCGATCATGGCTTTCTTTCTAGGGGTTAAGGAAGAAAGGAATGCAGTGTCTTCAATTGATCAATCAATCAAACTTTACTTAACTTTATATACAGTAAAAGGCAATGCATGTACAACTTTACATAAAATGACATACAAAAAAGAAAAATAATGAAAATTGTATTTGAAACTATTGTTCAACCATAAACTGCAATATCCAAAAGTAAACACAATAAAGAAAGATAGCTGCAGGCAGCAATACGTGGAGTCCAGGGTAGTTGCCCTTCATGCTTTGGCTCTCTATTCTGGTGTGTTTTGTTCCTGCAGAAGTTCATTTTTTCCGGCCTGGTTACAGTGTAATTCTATCATAGGGCGGCGTTTGCGGCTGTGGGTGGGTTTTCTACGTGGCAACTAAAGGCAGTTATCATTCTGAAGTAGGGCTGCATGTTTTAGGGTGAAAACAATAATCATGATTATTTTTGTCAATATTATGATCATGATTATTTATCACGATTATTAATCCATTTTGGCATTTGCCATTTTATGGCACTTTGTAAATCAACACAAAACTGTCTTCACAATAATAATGTTTTTCATACACCTACAAATAAATAAACTAAGGTAAGTGTTTAACTGACTTCAATTGTAGAGGATACTGTATATAACTAAATGAATTTTGTGTCGTGGACTACACATTTATGTTGTAATTGTAACAAATCTTTGAGGCAACTGGAAGGGAACCCAAACACACAAAAATAATAAAAATATTTCAAAACACATACACAATCAATACATCTTCCTTGTATTATATTGTATGTTATGGTTATTGTTACCAGTAATTATAATTCAGGAAATTTGTATACATTGCGATCTCTGGAATGCCTATACATTTTGACAGTCATGTAACTGGGTTTTATTTAATAGAAAATACTCTAGTGCATGTCAGTTGTCCTCAGAAAAGTATATATTAATGATGTTTAATACGCTGCCCTTTGTAAATCCAATTGCCTTTTGGTAAAATAATACCTGTCTCTTTGTTACGTTGTATGTCTCCTGCTACTCACTGTGGCAGTTAGAGGACAACTCCCTTTGTGTCGTCACCGGCCCAGATGTATTGCACATACATGCAAAAATTTGCATAAACCACGCTACCATAACCAAACCGCATATTTTGACTTATAATTATCTCTTTGATATCTTTTTGATTTTGCGCGTTTACCTCTTTGACAAAAGCCTGGAAAGTTCAAGTGAGAATAATTTTCAAGAGCGCGAGCATAAATACAACGAGAGGCTGTGAAGGCGAACGGGTGAGTAGATGACTTTCTGTGTTCAGCGTGATGACGTTTAATGTCCCTGACAACCTCTGTAGTCTCATTTAGCCATTTGTTTGCAGCTGCCTTTTTTAAGACACTTACAAGCTTCCAAATTCACGAGTGGGGTATTTACTGATGTATTAAATATGTCGGTAAGTACCTCACTCTTTAGAACATACATTTTTTGTGTTGTAGAACAAAACTTGAAAATCCCTTAAGCGGGGAAGCTTAAGTGGAAGCGGGCTGGGCGGAAGCGAATCAGCAACCTCTCTCTGTTCCAGAACCTCCTGATTTACAAATTAAGCACTGCACACAGTAACGCACACACACACACACACACACACACACACACACACACACACACACACACACACACACACACACACACACACACACACACACACACACACACACACCCTCCAACTTCAACCTACCTCCCAAACATGCCTGTGACATTTTTGACATTGAGGGCAGCGACAAGCCCCCCGACAGCATATAGTGCGACGATGGCCGACCATATGATTGTGACTGTCTGCAGAGGAGGGTGTTCGCCATACCTCTCATACCAACTGCTGTTGATGAAATGCTGAATGTACTGCAAAGCAAAGGACAGCAGTTAAGAGGAAGTGTCCAGATGCCTTAGCCCTTGTTTTACTGAAAAAAATAAAAGGATGCATCAAGACACAGGCATCACAGATTGTTGATTGTGCTTGATAAAGCTATTAGCTATGACGTAAAACTTGGAGAAAGATTTGAGAATGGCCAAGACACACTATACAAACAAATTATTCAGTAAGTTTTCATTTTAATGCACTGACTCAAGCTAAGAGTTCAAATCACTTTTATTATCCTTTTATAAATTAATTCATATACATTTTTCACAAAAAAGGGGGCTAAACATTGATAACAACTATGCAACGAAATGCATCTCACCGGTGAGGGGGAACTGATACCAGTGGTGTGGAATCCATTTTGAAAGGATCCTCCGAGGCCCAAAACAAGGATGAAGATTAGTGCATTTCCGCTGGTCTGAAGTCGACATATAAAAAGTCGGTGTACAACACATTAGAACTTATTGTATCAGTCATGGATTTTTGAACCAATATTTGACTATTTGGAGACGTGCCTCAAATCGTAGAAGGCCTTGCAACCCCATCTGCGATCTCTGGCGACCCCGTATGGGGGTCTGGCACCACAGGTTGGGAATCATTGCTGTCACAGGCCTAACGCATAGTAGAGGTCAAATTGTATTTTTTTAAAGAAATGATCCGGGCATTTTCCCAGTGGGCCGAGGCATCTTGGGGCTGATATATAAAAAAAAAAAGAAATTTGTCCAACGACAAGAAGTAGAAGCAGACACGACATCAAACACTGAGACCAGAAGACGACAGACTTGGTAGAGAACATGCTGTGTTCAAGTAAACTCGGAAAATCGTGCTGCGTTTCAGATAACCCAGGAAACTGTAAAACGCACCCAACAAGACTAAACTGGACCCCTTGTACATCTGCCTGCTGCTGTATTATTATTATTTTTATTATTTATTATTATTATTATTATTATTATTATTATTATTATTATTATTATTATTATTATTATTATTATTATTATGTTATTATTGTTGTTGTTATTGTTATTGTTGTTATTATATTATCATTATTATTATTATTATTATTATTATTATTATTATTATTATTATTATTATATTTTGCTATATCATTTTGTTTTTTGTTTTATTTATTTTGAAGGTAAATCGTTAATTTGTATTTTTTTTATTTAGGTTTATTTTATATTGCCATTTTTTCTATTTTTTACCCTATAATTATTGGCTATTTTTTTGGTGCATGCTGTTGTTAAAGCAGCACAATGTAACTTTTGGTATTTGGTATTTGGCACCCCTACAGTTTCTGAGTGCAATTGCACTTTTACACCACTGTTGTAAAACTCACTCCTGTGTCCGAAAATAATTTATTTTACTGGACAAAAGTGAACCTACCTTGGTCACATTTCAATAACTACACCACTACACCTTACACCAAGGTTACAGCTAGCATTCAACCCACGGCTCTTGGGGAGCAGCAGGGAGAGAGGGCGCGGGGAGAAAAGGGGCCCCCTGTTATCGGTGTAGGTACCAGATGTGCTCGGCCTGGCAGATCAGCCCACGCGAGTCGTAATGAAGCAATAAAAGTGAGGGCCAGTACGTGTCTGAGGTGAGGTGCGATCCTCACCTCAGACACGTACTGGCCCATCTCACCCGCGATGTCAAATAGGTGGAGCGGCTGCAATTTGTATGAGCATTATTACCGGAGATTTTTTATTTAAAAAAATTTACAATTAATTTTACAAGGCCAAAAAAGTGGTAAATACCGAAACCAAACATCAACAAAGTGACTTTGTGCCGTAAAGAGTAACGCACTTTTCCCACACTTTCGTACCCAAACACCAAAGTGACATAGATGCAAAACAGGTGTTCGGGGGATGGTGGATGATTCTCCACATTACAAGACAGAGGACCATCAAAATGATTTTGTCGCTGCTATTTTAAAGTAAAAAAGTTGCATACTGTTGCTTTAAACTGCAATTTCCTGCAATTCTGTCTATCTATGGTTTTATTGTACAGACATGATGGAGTACATCCAAACTTTCACGGATCAAGTCTCCTCGCCATGAGCATGGAACTTACATTGAAATCCTGTCCTCACTGCTGTTGTTTGGCTAGTCAGATCCACTCTACTCACATTATTGACTGTCAGTCTGCTTTACAAATGCCTGTTATTATAAACCATAGACCCAAATCACGTAACTTCCCTGTAAGATACAGCAATCCAAACAATTTTTTTCCGGATTGGACTTTGACTATCAGTCCCCGACAAAGCCATGCACCTAGAACAATAAAAATAGCTTTATTAAATGTAAGGTAACTTACTAATTAGTCATTTTTAGTTGATGACCTTATATGTAACCATAACCTGTATTTCACTCTACTGACTGAGACCTGGCTGGACAGAAAGGGCACAGTAGCACTCATTGAAACAGCACCACCTCATTTCAAATGAATCCAAACCACCAGAGCTGATAAGAGAGGCGATGGAATAGCTGCTGTCTTCTCTGATAGTTATAGCTGCAATATCTATAAACTGCAGTGCTCTGATTTGAATCATTACTGTCTATCGACAACCAAAATCGAATTGTGACTTTCTTAATTATTTCTCTGAGCTACTGTCCAAGTTCTCCATGGATTATGATTTTATGTTGGGCTTGTGTGTCCTTCTGCGTCCCATGGGGGGGGGGCACACCATGTGGCCTCCTTCGGGCAGTGCAGTCTCCTGTCGTCACACCAGGCTGCCAGGGTACCTGCCCTCTGGCATTCTCAGTGCACAGAGCGCTGGTGGTGCCGTCTGCCGCCCCCTGTTCTGTGGTCCACATGCTCGGGGCTGACCAGGGGCCTGATGGGGGCGCAGAGCTGTGCGACATAGCGGAGGCGCTTGGCGGACCGCTGTAGGTCAGCTGCCACCAGCTATGCGAGGTGGGCGCACTGGGGCATGGTTGGGTCCGGGGGTAGGCTGCTGCGTGGTTGCTCCCCGGCCTGCTGCGCCCCTGTATCGATCCGGTCGCGACTTGCCTATCTCTCCCAGTGCCAAAACTCATACTGTACTCAGCACATACACCACACAATAGACAGAGGGCTTGCGGGATGCGGGCGGGGATGCAGCGGGCAGCTGCCATCTTGCCTGTCACGCTTCTGTCCGAGCCTGCTTCTCGTCCGTCCCGAAATTTTAATCCCACTCACATTAGTTTAGAACACATACACTCGCACACCAATCCTACTCCAAACAACACTCCATCGGACCAGGGTCTGCGGGGCTGGAGGGGTGTGAGTGATTCGGGTTTGACTTCCCTGACGGACTATCATCCCCAACTCCACAATTTTAACTGCAATTACTAACAGCACACATTGAGCACTGGAGTTTTCCGGGGTGGCCGGTCACTGGCGGGTCGGTGTGGGGGCTTGGTTTGCCGGGGTTGGCCCCCCTCCTGGCCTGGCTGGAGTTCTGACGGCTTGCACCTGGTGGCTTGGGATGTGCTGCGACCTGACGGGGCTGCGGAGATCGCCGCCGGGTGCCTTCTGGGGCCCCTGGGGGGACTGCTTGCCGTTGTGGGTTGGGGTGTGGGGGCGCCTGTTGGCCTTTTGCTTCTGCGGCGCGGCTTCTCTGTGGCAGGCGTCCCAGGTGCTGGGGGTGGTGGAGGGCCTGTATACCTGGCGGCCTGCCGGCATCGGCGGGGGGAGGGTTAACATCGAGGTGCCCCGCGCTGGGCACACGCTCCTACGTGTAATGGCACTTGGCACTCACATCGAGTGGGGCGTCTGGTCGGCTGCGGTGGGGCAGGCTTCCCGTTGTGTGGGGCGTGGGTGGGCATGGGGGTCGGTCTGTCACCGTGGGGCCGGGATCCAGCCCTGCGGTCCATGCCTTGCGCCCGTGGCCCGTTCTGTGCCGGCGGCTGCGTCTTGTGCCTGCGCCTGGGGGTTCTTGATGATTTGAAAATTAAAGCCTGCATTGCAGGCTGAGAACTTGAACTCAACTTGTAGACTAACTCTGTCCTGGATGCAATGACATACAAATACTCCATGTTGTATGCCCTGACAGCACAGGTAAAAAAAATAAAATAAAATAAAATTATGATTGTATAATTATTTCAAGTGATTTTAATATTTAAATGTTGACATTTAAACAGACCCAGATTCTCAAAACTTCATTAGCCTATTGAAGGCATTTGACCTCACTCAGCATGTTTCTAGACCCACCCGCAATAAGGGGCATACTCTGGACTTGGTCATATCAAAGGACTCAATATCACTATACCCTGTGTCATGGATGTTGCTATTTCAGATCATTGTTGCATTTTTTTTTTGATGTGTCTGCTTTTCCTGTACAACAGAGGGGTACCAGGGCAATTGAAAAATGTATCATTAAACATAATACCATTGAAACCCTCTACCCTCTAGTTCTCCAGTAATGACTGCTGCCATGTCTCATTTTGTCTCTTTAGACATAAAAAAAAAAACTGGACGATATTGTTGGTCAGCTCAGGTCCTCCACCTGCTGCCTGGAATCTCTCCCTACCACATTTTAAAAACTGTTTGTAACTGCCTAGCACATCAGGTTTTAGAAATTAGACACTGTTGACCATCAGATTTTATTAGAGAGTTTACAAAAATGGGTCTGCCTATCTGGCCCAGTTTTAAAGTGGTTCAAAACCTACCTACAGGACAGGCAGTTATTTTGTGTCCATTGGAGATTTATCTTGAACGAAGTGGATATTATATGTGGAGTGCCCCAAGGTTTGATTCTTGGACCGTTGTTTAATCTCTATATGCTCCCACTTGCACATATAATAAACAAACACATAATAAATTACCATAATTATGCAGATGATTCCCAACTGTACATATCCCTATCTGCTGATGACTTACTCCCCATACACTCCCTCACTCAGTGTTTTAATGATATTAATGCATGGATGTCACAGAACTATTTACATCTGAACAAAGATAAAACAGAAAAACTCATCTTTGGTGCAAAGGCTCAGAGACAGAAAATTGCAGCTCATCTCAGTTCTGTCTCTGGAGAGAAAAAATGAAGCCCGAAATCTAGGTGTAATCAAAGAAGGTGATCTAAATGTTAAGAGCCATATCAAAAATATTTCAAAAAGTTTCCTGTCAAAAGCAGACTCTGAAAATGTAATCCATGTATTCATAGCAAGTAGATTAGACTACTGTAATGACGCATTCACGGGCCTCCGGAAATCAGCTGTGCAGCGGCTACAGTTAATCCAAAATGCAGCTGCAAGCGTTCACCTCACTGGGACTAAAAGGTTTTAACGCATCACACCTGTTCTTAGATCTCTACATTGGCTGGTTAAAACTACGGTTGATTTTAACATTGACTTAATTTATTGTACTGTATTTTATTTATTTTGTTATTCTGCAAATAATCAAATAAACGTGACTAGACTTGGCAATTTACTTTCTGCTAAAAGAACTAAACATATCTTTACAGTGTACTTTTATACTAAAAGAGCAATCTTATCTTAATACTTCACTGAAGTCAGTTCTGGCTGAGTCACTGAGCTTGCACAAGCCGACTAATGAACACAGAAATACCTCTAATATCGCAGTTTATAATAACAACCTATGAAGCGGTTTGTCTGAAATATTAATTCATGCAGAAACATACATTTACAAATCATTTTCAAATCAATATCCAGTGTTGATTGTTCTTAGATTCTTATGATTCATTAGATAATAATCTTCGATTATGTTAAAATGTTAAAGTATCATTGTTGAATAAAACTTACGAGCGTCCTGACTATGGAATCTGAAGACTCCATTCTGCCCTGATGGAAGAGCTATACACCACTGACATGGGATCTTTTTGTACTATCTGTCAGGTATTATAATATGGAAGTGCATTGCATTCAAAAAGAAAAAAAAGACACCTTATCTCATAATTATAAGATTACGTGGTATTATCTCATAATTATGAGTTAATACCATATAATTAACTTGTGATGATAAGATCCTGATCTCGTAATTATGAGATTACGAGATCAGGACCTCGTAATTACCAGATATTTTCCAAACTGGTATGTTTTCCAAACCAGGACATAGCACACTCTCATACACACACATGGTATGCTCTTATGCACACACCATCGGCCTTTTCATCAGGATTGGGGACAATTATTTTAGAGCTTACTTAAAATAATTATTATTATGATTATTATTATGATTTTTTTTTTTTTTTATGAGTGGAACAAAAGAGGTGGAAATAATAATAATAATAATAATAATAATAATAATAATAATAATAATAAATATAGCCGCATGCAGCAATACACCAGTTTATTAGTTTTAGGTATGTGCTACAGTTCTTTTGGAAGAACTTGTCAATAGTTAACACTTTCTGTCTTCTCATTTAAATCTCCTACGTTTAGCTGTAGGAAACTGTTGATACACGATGTTAAATTTTTTTTTTTTTTTTTTTTACTTTAAAATCAAATCTTGTCATTGTTATAATTTACCTTGTTGTGTGTAAGTACATGTGCAGTCTTAGTGACGGCAGGTGACGTGTCTCATATGCATCAATGATGGCGTATTTACGTAGGTTTACGGGCAGCTGCACCAAGCCACGTAGTTGAGTACGCTCAGCACAGGACACCCAGATGTCAGCTGACGCCCGCAGACTGCCAGATATCTGGGCCCTTTACCACCCACACAGCGGGAGCTAAGGCTGAAAGCCACCCCCTGGAGCACAACTACACCCTATGGGAGAAATTTACTAGTTCATTTAAAAGAAATATGTTCATTATATTCTACCATTAAATAAGAAAGAACATTCGTTATCTTGCCCATATGCTATATGAATGAAGTAAGTGTGTGTGAGACAGGGGTCAGCAAAGACATGAATAAGTGCTTTGTTGACTGTGGGCCATGTGACATGGGAAGGTGTGTGAATGCAAACATCCCCTCATAAAATGTGGCCTGGACTAGTGTCGGGAGGTTTGTTGTTGAAACTGACGTCAAAGAATGCAGACAAATGGCTTCTTTGCACTATTGACCGTATAGGAGGAAGGAAGGGATCCTAATTAGGGAAACAGATATACATTCTCGACCAACAGAAAGAGGTTAAAAGGAGGAGTCCATGAGCGGCTCGGCAGTTCTTTGCCAAACCAACTCAGATTCTGTTGTCACTTCTTGCAAGTGATAATAAAGTCTTATATCTTCAGACCTCAACTCTCTCGAACTTCTCTTCTTCAGTTGAATTGTTAGATGCAGTTTTTTCCACTACAACCCATGACAGCAAACAGCCTCTACATAGCACCAGGTGGCGCTCTTCGCAGCTCCGCCGGGTCGCAGCTCGCCAGAAACCACCTGGCACCAGCCGCAAACTGCCAGGACCCGAACGCTGCCAGCAGGGGTCTCACCCAGTTGCCCCCTTGGCCAATGACACCCCCACACCAACCCGCCTGGTCTGGTGGAATGTCTGTCCTGCAATTTTAATACCACTCATATTAGTTTAGAACACATACACTCGCACATAAATCTAACTCCGAACAGCACTCCACCAGACCAGGGTCTGCGGGGCGAGTGCGAGTGATTCGGGTTCGACATGCTTGAAGGACTCGCACCCCCGCGCCCCGCTATTTTAACTGCAATTGCCAACAGGCGCACATTGAGCACTCGGGATTTCCAGGGTGTCAGACTGCTGGTAGGTTGGTCTGGGGATGTGGTTGGCTGCGGGGCGATTGGGTGAGCCCCCTGCTCGCTTGGTTTCGGGTCCTGGCAGCTTGCGCCTGGTGCCGGCTGGTCTCTGCCATGCTGCGACCCGGCGAGGAACCTTCCAAGGACCCTTGGAGGCTACTTGCTGTCATAGGTGGGGAATGGGGTGCGGGAGGCGGATGTTGGCCTTTGCTCCCGCTGTGTGGCTTCTCTGTGTGGCTTCTCTTCTCTGGAGTGGGGGGACGACGACTTGTCATTCGAGTTTGATCAAAATCGATCACATTTTGGAAAAACTGAAAAATAAAAGTTTCAGGAGCAGACCGATTTGTGACATCATCATCCCCCTCCAGCCACTTAAAAGTACAACACAGAGAGTAAAGAAGGAACATCTACTTACGTCCAAATACATGGAGTATCAAAGCAAAAAATGTCACAATTACAGCTTAGCCAGTAGCCTCGTCCACCATGTTGGGTGTGCTGTAAAACTGCAACATCATATGTCATGTGTAATTGCGTCCTGCCTCCTACACGCTCTACCTGATTATCTGGACATGTCCGGAGTTCATGTGTGAAAACAGTTCTAGATAGGGGATCCAGCTGAAATTCTCAGAATTTCAAAATTAAGACAATTTCCGAATTTTGACATTGAAAACTATTTGAAACAGAAGAATGGCAGAAGCTACCAACACAGTTGACATCTGTTTTGAACTGGTATGTTCAAGCTCAAGTTCAAGAGTCAAGTTTTAATATCTTATAATCTTATAATAGTTTTATAGCCAGGACTTCTCCTCTGTGAGGTAAGTGCTGGAGGTAAGTTAAGGTAATTTTCATTTTGGAGGATTTAAATGTATATTTAATACAACACAGACAATAAATTATATTATATAATTATAGAACCCAGAAACGCGATTATGGCGCCGCCCCTTACGGCCGCCTGCGCTAGCACCTCATGTCGATTATGCACATTTTAGTATTTTTCACAAACACCTTGTGGTTATCTCTTGAACTTGAAGTTGACCTTGGTTGAAGTTCATTCCAAATCGATCCACATACTGAGCAAAACCCGATATCACAGACACGATCCAATGCATTTAACGCCAAAATATGTCCAACCCGCCTAAAAGTATCTGGAACACAACAATGACAGAAGTTACGAACACGGTTGACGTGTCGTTTATAACTGGTATGTCACAAACATCTCATGGTTGAAGTTTGATCCAAATCGATCCACATACGGAGCAGATATTAGTGAAAATCCGAATAACTTTGACACAAAATATTCAGCTAGTCCTGCTTGACTGACATGCCACTATTTGTAAACAAACTGAGCCGGATGAGATTTACAGTAAGACGTTTTATGTTGTCATCATACTATTTACTATAAATGTGCAGGAACTGATTCAGAATGGCACTGTGTCCAGTGTGAAGTGTAGACTCTGTTGCTCTGTGGTGGTTAGAGATTACAAACTATGCGTTTAAGTATATATCTATGCACTTTCTTACCTGGTAGATGTCTGGAGATCTTTTTGATTGATATTTTATCTCTTTTGTCCGTTTCTTTGGTACACTGATTGGAATATAGAGAATGGCACCTCTTTCATTCCCACCCAACCCCGAATGCCTGTTTCCCACTATGTCACTTTGGTGTTCGGGTAAGAAACAGCGGGAAAAGTGCATTATGCTTTTCAGCACAAAGTCACTTCATTGATTGTTTCATTGACATTTGATTGATTCATCGAAATTACCCTTTTTTTGGCCTTGTAAAATGTAAAAAAAATAATAATAATTATAATCTTGCCGGTCAAAATGTCTGGTAATAATGTTCGTACAAAATGTAGCCGCTCCACCTCCTCACCTCAGCCGGCGCTCACCGGCCCTCACTTTCCCAATTACTCTGCTGGATTCATGAAAAATATGAAAAAAAGTAAACCACAAAAACTTGTGACCTTGTCGAGTTGAGTCCACTCAAATGTGCAGCTGAGTGACACGTTCAAGATCCAGCGAGAGAAATAGAAAAATAGAAGCAATGGTAATTACTCACAGATATACCACAATTACTCACAGAAATACCACAAACTTTTTCATATTTCATGAAAACAAAAAGTCAAAACTAAATTTACGTAAATGCGACTACTATCGTAAATAGAGCGTATTGGCATAAACACAAGGTGTCATGACATTTCACTGCATACATGTATGACCGTTTGTATATGTATGTGACAAAAAATCTCTTGAACTTGAACTCTGTAAATATGTAAACCTAACTAAATAGGCCATTATTGATGCACATAAGACGTCACCTGTAACACTACAAAGACTGCACTTGTACTTACACACAACAAGGTAAGTTATAACAATGACAAGATGTGGTTTAAAGTAAAAAAAATATTGTGTTTTCTTTAACGTCATGTATAAACAGTTTCCTACAACTAAAAGTAGCATTTTTAAATGAAAAGACAGAAAGTGTTAACTATTGACAAGCCTTAGGAACACTGAATTAATCTTAAGAAAGTCCTATTTTGATTCAAAGATTTGCACATTTGAGTTTTTTTATTCTAGGTTTATAAAATACTATACATATACATATACATTATTATTGGAAAGGCAGTTTTCTGTTGATTTTCAAAGAGCAATAAAATAATTGTGTTCCCCAAAATGGATGAATAATCATAATAAAAAATTGTGATCAAAATATTAACTAAAATAATCATGATTATAATTTTAGCCATAATCATGCAGCCCTACTTCAGAATGATGACCGCCCTTAGTTGCAGCATAGGAAACCCGCCCACAGCCACAAACATATCATAAAATTACACTGTAACCAGGCCGGAACGAATAAACTCTTGCACTTACAAAACACACAGAACAGAGAGCCAAAGCACATTCATCCATTGAACTTAAACGATGGGCCGACTACCCTGGATCCCACGTATTGCTGCCTGCAGCTACACAGATCAGCCATAACATTAAAACCACCACTAATAACCACGAATACTATATAGGTCCCGCTTGTGCCGCCCAAACAGCTCTTGCCCATCGAGACATGGACTCCACAAGACCTCTGAAGGTGTCCTATGGAATCTGACACCAAGATGTTAGCAGCAGATCCTTTAAGTCCTGTAAGTTGCAATTTGGGGCCCCCATGAATCAGGCTTGTTATTCCAGCACATCTCACAGATGTAGAAGACAACGTGATTTATTAGACCAGGCCGCCTTCTTTTATTGCTCCATGGTATAGTTCTGACGCTCACGTGCCCATTGTAGGTGATTTCATGGTGGACAGGTCTCAGCATGAACACTCTGACCGGTCTGCAGCTACGCAGCCCCATACACAGCAAGATGTGATGCACTGTGTGTTGTGACACATTTTTATTTTTTATTTTTTTTGTTACTCAGAACCGCCACCAATCCTCCCCTTTGGAGAACGGTCAAACCATGTTTTGGTATTTAAACAACTAATCACTACTCCAAGAGTGGGAGAATCACCAATGTGTCCATCGGTGAGTGTGCGGTCCCAGTTTGTCGGTATTATATTGTAGCACCTCCAAGCAGCGAAAAACAGGCCTCGCACCCCCCCTGACTCCCATAGCCTTATAGACCTCACTTTCCCAATTACTTTGCTGGATTCATGAAAAGTATGAAAAAAAGTTAACCACAAAAACTTGTGACCTTGTCAAGTTGAGTCCACTCAAATGCAAAGCTAAGTGACGTGTTCAAGATCCAGTGAGCCATCAGAAAAATAGAAGCCGTGCAATGGTAATTACTTACAGAAATACCACAAACTTTTTCGTATTTCATGGAAACATAATCTATTGAAAATATAATCGAAGGAAAAGTCACCACTAAAAGTGTGCCGACTAGCTTAAATAAAGCTTATTGTGCGTAATCACCGGGTGTCATGACATTTCACTGTATGTGACTGTTAAAGAAATTAAAGGTTCACTTTAATCTGCAGTTTGTCAATTGGTGGTCATAAATGAAGAGGCAGACAGACATTGGTTTTACTTGTACAAGGGTCGGATCAGAGATGTGCTAAGGAGCAGCTCTCTGAGTTGAACATTTTAATTATGAAGTCAGAAACAATATATAGTCAGTTTAACGTCAAAAGGTGAACTCTGTGATGAATGTTGTTCTCGCTCTATGCAGCTGTGGCGCAGTAAGGCCTAAACATTGATAGTTGCATCTGGACTTCAAGGCTGCGATGTCTGTGGGAATTAATATTATGTGCTGAAAACAAAGATATGTGACTGAGGTTATATGAGGTTGTGTTCATTATGTGTGTGCATATATGTTTATGTGATTACACAGATTTATATAAATTGTGACATTATTTTGTTACATTCCACCTTTTAATCACATAAAGAGAATATAATATAAAAATAATAGAATAATAGAATAATAGAAAAATTAACATTCAAAAATGTAAATATTGAGACATGATTATAATAAATGATTAAATGTTTATGTAATAAACTCTTAAAATGATTGACATTATAATAAATGCGAAAAATGTTTATTTAATAAACTCTTAAAATGAGTGACATTAAAATAGATGCTTAAAATGTTATTTAATAAACTCTTAAAATTAATGACATGATAATAAATGCCTAAAATGTTTATGTTATAAAATATTAAAATGATTGACATTATAATAAATGCTCTCTGTAAAACATCAGTGGTGCTAATTCACAAAGATTCAAAACACCATGTCACAACCTGTGTGAGATACAAAATAGTAAATTACATCCAGGAGTCTTCATTAGAGGTGTCACTATAACTATAGCTATAAGGGGGAAATTAATAGTTTTTTTAAATAAAATAAGAGTCGAATAGAAAAAAAAAAAAAAAGAGTAAGAGTCAATGTTAAAACGGAAATTGTGACGGAAACTAAAATAATTGGAACATTGTAGCTGTCCAACAGAAATGGATCAGTCTATTGCACAAGATATGGATAAATATAAAGTGAAGGAGTGGCGGTGGATATGTACATGTAGTTGTGGTGATGTACATTTAAGTACATCCTGAACTAAGTAAGTCCTGAACTCCATGCCCTGCAGCCATAGAAGACCCCCCAGCCCCCAGAGAAGCCGGAAGCAGACCAGAGACGCTGGAAGCCTCCTTAATATTTTTTTTGTGTTTGTTAATGTTTTGTTTTGCTGTTGTTGCTGCTGGTGTCGATGTTGCTGGTGTCGTTGTTGTTGTTTCTATGACCTCTGCTGCTGTTGTTGCTGCTGTTGTTGTTTTCTGTTGCTGTTGCTGTTGTTGCCACTGTGGTTTGAGTCGCTTTTATTGTTGTTTTTGTTGTCTTTGTTGTTGCTGTTGTTTTTGTTGTTGCTGTTGTTTCAGGGGCATTCTTTTGTAATGCCTAGCTGACAACTACGTTCTCTCTTTCTTTTTTGTATTTCTTTGTAAAGCGCATTGTGTTGCCCTGAAATGCGCTTTATAAATTAAGTGTGACTTGACTTGACTTGACTATTGTATAATGTAGCTGACCATATGGGTTTGTCTGAATGATACATTATAGAAATAATCAGATACAATCATGGGATGAAGTTCGGTATCAACACCACTGCTCACATCACCCCGAGCAGTCCAACCCTGCCCTAGGGCAACACCTGAGGGAGAAACCTAACAAACCTGGTGCAAGCAAAATAACAAAGTGACATGAACTTGTCACATTAATAATAATAATAATAATAATAATAATAATAATAATAATAATAATAATAATAATAATAATAAATATATCTGCAGGCAGAAATGCACATAGTCCAGGTTAGTCGCAGCAATTTCACCAATGGCAATCTATTATTAAAGGATGCCATATTTTTCAGTTTCTCAGAGTCATACCCTGCACATATCTACCACATTGGATGACAACAGCATAACGTGCAGATGAGTTGTGACAGATTATGTCAGATAAGCCCCACCCAGAATTTTTTGAAAACTCTGAAAATTATGCCCAATAGATAAATTGTAACAGTTTGTGTTTATCTAGCAATTAAGTCATTTTTGTTATTGTTTTTATATGGCACCTAATTTTTATTTATTTATTTATTGGCTAGTTCACTTACTAGCCAAGTCATGCTGCTGCATTACAACAAGCTGTTTTTTGGGGAATGTGGTGTGGGCACATATTAATGAATTCTTAGTTTGTGTATATTCCTCACAAAGGATAACGTGTTCTTTGTGAGGAATGATGTGATGCAATTCATCATGGCAACGATGTTATCTATGCTCACCAGATGATGTCTCTCAAACAAGTTAACTGTATACAGACGTACACTTCGTAGTTGATATTTAGCTTTACTTAAAACAAAGATAATGCTTAATTAATTGATAATGTCACAGATATTGATATAAATATAAATATTGGAACACCCTTCCCTCACGTCCTAATTTATAGAAACAACAATTATCATGGATAAATATAAATTACAATACTGACGTAGTAGCTGAACTATGTTGACATTACATTACCTGATAAAATCTTTCATATATACATAATGGATTATGATATATTCACAATGCCTCAGAGCCCTATCCTGCACATATGTACGAAATTGGATGATGATGATAGCATAATGCATTAATGAGTTATGGCAGGTTATGTCAAATATGCCCCGCCCAGCCATTTTTGGTAAACTTGGGACATTTGGAGCAGATTATTTCTTTAATCACTCTCAGTCGCACCGGGCTCGAGTTGGGAGGAGTGCGAGTTCAAGTTCAAATTGGCGTTTTAGGAAGACCTGCCACATCAGCTCCTGGGGGCCTCATCTCTGCTGTGTGCTGCCTGGCCGGAGAGCACCGCAGCTGGGAAGAATGCGGAGGAACCATTGGCAATCCTGCTGTACAGTTGGCTGTTGTGTCACATGGTTGTTTCTCTGCTCTGTATGATTGATACTGTTCGTGCCACATATTTGAAGTGTCAGGCCCACGGCTTCCCAGCACCGTGCTCTGGCGGGTTATCTCCCTATTAAGGGCCTTTCTGTGTGGAGTTTGCATGTTCTCCCAGTGCTCACATGGGGTTTCTTTATCTAACATCAGAAAGGACCCCCACCAAAAACATGCACACATCATCATCTGACCAGCGATGGACCCCCAGAGGAAGGACAAGCCAGGATGGGTCAAATGCAGAGGCCACATTTCACCGGCCACCATCCAAAGCGTGTGTGTATGCATGTGTTGTGGCGTGTCATGTGATATTGAAAGATTTTTCTTCTATGCTTGTCAACACTCATCTTTCTCCCTCTCGTCCGAATTTTGGACACTGCTGCTTTGATTTTTGTTTCATGTCAGAACATCGGAAAATAAAATAAATACATCTACAATACAAACACAATTGTGACCCACCGCGTACTTTAGGGTCATTTGGCAGCTTTCAAGATTTCTTTCCCTGCATCATTTGAAAGTGGAGAATCAGAGCTTCCGAACAAGGTGTCACTTGTGCAAATCAAGCAAATATTTTTAAAGCTATGACAAGGGTGTGGCAAACAGTGTTTCTGAGATAATTACCTCCAAAGTTTTACCCACACCAGGTTCATTCAGCCAGCTCCCAGAATGCAAATGGGGTTGGTGGACAAACAAAGCCTCATGGCTACTTAACATACTGCTGAATAGGCCAATCACAAACAGCTCAACAACACACAATAAATTTTGTGTGTTGTTCACAGTAAGAATATGCATGTTTTATAAAAGTGTAATTATTTTAGAGTTTAAAGGTACAGACAACACAACAAAATGTAGAGTCTATGAATATTATGAGTCTCAGAAAATCTGAAATATGAAAATCTGTTACCAACCTCAACGGACCTCAACACATCATCAATTTCTTCCGTTGTAACAACAACAGGCGTATGGTCGGTTTCCTACGGTGGTCCTTGAAAATATTCTGCTTCAACGTCACATTAAGTTTGAAATCCACTGTTTGAAATGTTCTCCAAGTCCGGAGTAATATCAGATTCAGCAGCGCTGTCGTTCTCCGCGTCGGAGAACTGACTATCATCACGGAAAATTAAGTCCAGTACGCACTGCTAACATTGACCTGGATCTATGGCACTGGTCAGATTAAGTTCCGAAATATGATACAGAGCCTCCGCCACCCGCTTCGCATAATCCATAAGGATACGGAGAAGAAAGTTTTCACAGACAAGTGAGATCGAAACATTCCCTGCATGCGTGTGTAAAATCAATACGGTTTAAAGGTTGATTTCTATCAAAACGGTTTCACATTGGGTCATCATATCACATGGAATATGGATGAATGATCTTCACCGGGACGGTCGCTTTAAAGGAAACGATCGATCAGCGTTGTTTAGCGTCTCGGTAAGTGAGCTGCGTTTCCCCATGTAATCTAACAGGAATATTTAACTCCACGGTTTAACATTTTGTAATATTTAAAAATCTAACTTGGTTTTGAAAATACGTTGAGAGATAAAAAAAAACCCCACAAAGGAACATAATTCAGAAAAAAATAATTTTCCTTCAAGCAAGGTTTTTTCAACTTATTTGGCTGCTCGTGGCGATTTTAGAAAATTTTTATTGGTTTTGTTTGGAGAAACGCACAGCGGATCACACACCGCAGTTCCACTTTAAGATACTGTACAACAAGGACAACGCAGTCTAGGCCTAATCAACAACAGAATACAATTCATAGACAAAATGTTATGAGCGGTGGTGTTAATTTGTACCCGTCAACAAAAACAATGCATTAATAGCTAATAAAGATGTAACACACGGCCAAAGGTGAGAGAAGAGAGAGAGAGAATGAGATATAAGACAGAGCTGGTGTGCGGTAGATTAGGACCATGCGACGGAGCACTGAGCAACTGGTCCAGACCGCGGATGGACCACGTCATTGAATAGGGATGGACCACGTGAGGGAGAAATTTACAACTGGTCCAGACCACAAGGACAAGATGCTGCTCACTGCTGAGCCATTGGGCTCCACCTTGTCCAGCTGCAGCCCAGCCTAGCTTCAGTGCCCAATATCATCACCCAATATCATCCCTACTGGAAGTGTTCAATCTTAAATGAAAATTTTCGGCCATTTCTGCCATCTATGAATAAATTGGACGAAAACCACAGTCTTAACACTAAGTGGGGAAGACTGGAATGCTGTAACCCAGAAAATTCCCTTAACTATCACAACGGGCAACATTAGATAGCCATATATCTCCACCAATCTGTCAGATTTGTCTACCCTTAACTTTACTCCAATGCTCAAGTCCATCGACGAAGACCTCACTCGATGGTAAAACTTACCTGTGGTTTGATCAGTCACAGATGACCTGGATCTATGTGATTGATTTTGGGTGACTGCATACCTGTTGCTCATTGGTTGGGCTAACAAGCAACAGGTGGAAACCCCCATCCTCACACACACTCAGGATAGGAGCGCTGTCATGACATGTTCGATCTGCTTCTGGCTTATTCCACCTAGCCTCCTATCTACAATAAACTGATGTCTACAACCCATCATCGTCTGTGTCTCCATGTCGGAGGACCCTGGAAACACCACTTGGGTGGCGTATGATATATACGCCACCCCAGCACCAACCTTTTCCCCACTGTCAGCAGCAGCACCCAGAGTGTCCCGCTGAGGACAGGGGGAGAAGCAGCCGCAACAAACACCATGGGTTACCGTCTGCAGCTTGCTCCTCCAGCCAGCAGCCACCACCAGGACCATCCAGCAGCCCAGCAGCCAGGCCACCTCTCCAGGCAGCCCCTGCAACAGCCAAGTCTGACCACGCCTTCACCAGCCTGTGCAGCCGCCCAAGGCCCCACGCTCCGGAAGGGAGGAAGGGGGAGCCTGTCATCACCCTGGGAAAGGAGGCCGGTCGACCATGCTGCTCCGGGGAACCAGGTCCTCTGGAAAGAGGCCAGTTTTTTTTGGTTTAAGGTATGGAAGCTCTGGTTCAGAGTCCAGTGTTTTATTATTTAAGGTATTGGAACCCTGTGTAAGAGTCCATTGTTTTTAGGTATGGTAACCCTGTTTCAGAGTCGGCTTTAAACTTTTTTTTTCATTTTAGTTCTCTGCTTGGTACTGGTGGTTTGGGGGGAGAGTAGGCTTTGCCCAGGAATTCTTGACGGCCTCAACTTGGTGTTGGGGGTATGTGGTGTGGGGATGGGATGGTTTTAGCAGTCACACCTGACCTGGATATAGGTGATGGGCTCAGGGTGGCTGCATACTTATTGCTCATTGGTTGGGCTAACAAACAACAGGTTAAAATCCCCATCTTCACACACACTCAGTTTAGAAGCCCTGTCACAACATGTTCAATCTACTCTTACCCCTTGCTAAAACCACCTAGCCTCCTCTCTACAATAAATGGTCTTCTGTGTCTCCCTGCCCTCACTGCCACACTACCATTTTAATTTTTGGTAGGAAAGCAGCAATATAAGTGAACCTACTACCAGAAATAAACTATATTTTCAATAACCCCAGTCCAACCAACAAATTAGCAACACTACAGAAAAATTGACTGTGGAGGTTTAGCTGCCCCAAACTTCGGATACTACTATTTAGCAAACCATCTTCAATTTATAATTAAATGATTAAAATTGTTGTGGTCAAACAAAGGTCCAGACTTGTGGCCATTAAAAATGCCTGGATCTCTGGACGACATTTTTTTCTGTTAATTTTTATCTTAATTCTGGCTTCAAAAACTTAAAAAACACTGGAACCAGACCAGAGTCTGATGCAAAAAAGTTTATATATATATTATATATCAGAGGGACAGATATATCAATAAAGCTTGAAGGCTCCGTGGAACCAACTGTTTAAGCGAGTGCTTTGTAACCCTTTAATGTTACCCACATTCTTTGTGGGTTTGAGACAATCGCAGCTCGTAGTTTGAACACCCTCCTCTATCTTGGAAAAGGGTGTTCTCCATCATTCCTCAAATCCCTGTGTCTTCTATGGGCATATTGCCTTGTTATTTTCCAGACAGATTCTCCTTTCCTGGAAAAGAGCTGGTTCTACCATTCTTGGATCTTCTGCGCCATGTATGGGCATGTGACCTCGGGCCCTCTCGCTCTGTTTCAGCTGTGTTCTCTTCCTCCTGTCTTCTAGAGGTCTTTGGCTCCCTCTGCTGGTTTAATAATGTACAGTTTAAGATGTTTTTTTTATACATCTCTCTTGAGTATTGGTGGTTTAGTATAACATGTAATAGTTTATTTTCATGTGTGATAACATGAAATAGGTTATTTTAATGTAGGGTTACTTATTAACCACAACACAATCAGAACAATTGGGCATGAATGGCAAGACATTTAACAAACAAGATGTCAGGAGTTATCAATATCTGATCTCCCATTCCTTTACTGAATACAAGAAACTTTAAATGAAATATGGGCTACTTTTATCAATGACAAATCTCCATCCATCAACACCTGAGTCTTGAAGCCACAGTGATGTTGTGGTGTCTGGGGCATGTGGGGGTCTTTCAGGTCTCATCATGGGCTCTGCGGTCGGCTGGGGGCTGTACGGCTGCGGGGACATCCTTGGCATTTGGTGAGTATTTGTATGCCACAGAGTATTTGTATGCCATTGCATCTACTGTAGGACTGAGTTAGTCATCAATTAGGAGTTCAACTTCTAACCTGCAATGCAACCCATTATTCATTCTTTAATCATCAAGAACTGCTGCAACAACTCTGTCCTGTGAAAGACCTATAGGATTACAAGAGCACAGCTTGTTGTTAGACAGAACTGCCACCAATCCCCCTCTTTGGAGAATGATCTTACCATGAGTGAACAGGTGTTCTGTCCCAGGGCCAGGGAATGAGCAAGGGGAGGCAGACGAAGGCAAAACAGCGCTGGTTGGCATTTATTTTTTACTGATTAAACAAAAGGGGGGCTTGTGGGCCAAAGGCAGAATCATAAGTTCGCTGGCAAACTGGGGGAGAGTCCGGCGCATCTGCACTTATGCATGCTGCCACTGTATCATGGCTGGTCTGCTGCACTTAGTGTCCGTATTAACGGTTCTGATCCTGTGTCTCCAAAAACTAGGCACCTCCTATACTGTGAGGTAAAACAGAACTTAAATTATTTCCTGGTCTGGGATTGGACGAATCAGTGGAGGCCCTCCGTTGATTCGCCCGATCCCCAGCAACTGAGCAGCCACAGGATGGGAGCCTGCACCGCCTGTCTGCAGCGGCAGCTTGACCACGCCCCCTTGGCCCACCATGTTTTGGTCTATAAACAACTAATCATCATTACTACTCCAAGAGGGGGAGAATCACCAAGGGTGAGACAAATAAGCATAGAAACAAACAACATGTACATGGAAAAACATAAACATAGAAACATCAGACAACAACATGTATCTACAAAACAGAGTTAATTAGGTCTGGGAAAACTGGAACAGCAATTCAGCACATGGCCTCTTGTCTCGGTGTCTCTCTAGTTATGGCAGTATATGAGGGAGGAAAGGAAAGGGATGTAACAAGGATGGTGTTCGGGGTGTGTTCCAAGCAGGTGCTGGTGGTGTGTGGGTACCTGTGATGAGTCCACCTTTATGTACGTGTTTGTCTGTTTGTGTGTGTGTGTGCATGTGATGTGTCCACAGGTGAGTGTATGGGACTTGTCCCAGTTGGTCCTGGTGTATGAGGTCTGAATTATATTTCAGCGCCTTTAATCAGCTGAAAAGGCCCAGAAGCCACCCCTGAGTCCCGCAGCTGTATGGACAATCCACGACTGCAGGAAAGCCCTGAGCACCCTGCCCTGCAGCCACAGAAGACCCCCCAATCCCCCAGAGAAGCCAGGAGCCCACGGAGCAACACCCACGTCCGGTTGTAAACACCAGTTTATTGTAGAGAGTGGGCTAACTGGAATTAGCCCAGGAGCAGATCGAGCATGTCATGACACGGGCTCTTATCCCGAGTGTGTATGGGAATGGGGGTTTTAACCTGTTGCTTGTTAGACCAACCAACGAACAACAGGTATGCAGCCACCCTGATCTCAATCACCTAGATCCAGGTCAGGTGTCGCTGCTCAGCACACCATCCCCACACCACAGTCTATGTGCCCAGGTCAAAGCAACCCTACCCATCCCACTTGAAGGACCACTTCATTGTGTGACTGGGTGATGATCCCTGACTTCTGGACAAATAGCTAAAAAAAATACAAATACAAGAAATACAAATAGCCAGATTCCTGGGACCGTTCCAGATCCTCCTCAACACCGCAGCAGCAGTTAAGGTAGCAGAACAACCATTGTGGGTACATGCATCTCATTGCAAGAAAGTCCCCAACCTTCTAAAGGACCAGAAAAACAACAACAATGGAGAATCATCAGACGTGAACTGAGATCACAATCCTAACTATTGGATCATCTTCCTCATTACCATCACCATTGTCCTGTTGATCATACAACACTGGAACACATTTCCGTAGTGAGAATTAAATAACAGCCGCTCCCCAGCCACACTCCCACCAGATCCAGAAGAAGAGCCCCCAAGTGAGAAATGAACATTCTGTCAATGACTTAGTTCACCCATGGTTGCTCCACTGGGCATTCATTCCAACAAAACATGTGGTGGAGGTTTTTTTAAATCATTCAGTTAAAGAAGAGTATGGTGTAAAGAAGTAACTGTTACCCTGGAGTTCCAGTAGGAATAATGACTGCATGTTACCAACCTCAAATAATTTTTACAATGAGACAAGCAAGAATTCCAGACATCGATTGGCTATGTGGACACATAGCATATGCAAGTCTGCCCACGAACTGGGCTGGCATTTGCCTACCAATTATGTTAGATATGCCAATGATGCACAATCCTAGAATTTGTCTTTAGTCATACAAACTATGAAAGAGTTAAGTGATGATTCAATAAAAGACCAAGCTGATCCCCGGGACCCATTTTCTTGACTAAGAGATGTGCTGGGGCCATGGATTTCTACGCTCATAAAAATATTGATACCTGCAGTGATAATGTGTTTGATGCTATGCTGCTGTCTAGCGTACGTAAGACCTATCCATCGCAAGATGATTATTAATATGACGGTTTGACAGTTTGTCTTCATACCACTAGATAATTGGAAACCACCTTATGATGATGACGGAGATGTTGACATGCATAGATGTGAAGATATTTGTCTAATTATGTTTGTTCTTACTTATACGATGTTTATCCTTACTTATAGGACGTGTTATTATCATTATGTTCACACAATGAATTTTGTTGGTGTCATTTTTAAGTGATAACCATTGCTTAATCTGCATAGCGTTTTTTTGTGGAATCTCTCCATGTTCATTTATTCCATAAGCTGATTCATGATTTTTTTTTTTTGGTTTTCTAGTTAGAATTGTAGAATGGCTTCACACATGCTTTCTTTCCTCAGTGCAACTTGGGTTTTTTTCCATAGTGTGTTGTCATAGTATAGTGTAGATAAACCCTTATTGGTATATTACTCTTCTCTAGTTAAATGTGGGAAGAGAGTTTTGGCCAATTTGAGGTGAAGATGTCCTGGACGTCTGTGTGGGATGTTTTTTATTTTTTTTTATTATTTTTATTTGTTTATATTATTAGAATGATGCTTCTCATTTTATTTCAATTAGATAGAATTATTGGGATATCGCTGCAGTATAATTATATTGTATTAATTTATTTTTATTATTTATATGTCATTTTCTGATCCCTTTGCCTCAATTATATAAAATCTAAGTATAAGTGCATTTTGCTTCTGTATTGTTCCACTTGGAAGAAGTGTGAGAGAAAATGGAGATGATCAATGTTCATGAATGATATAACGTTACATCCGAGTGATGCCTAAATGCTAAGGGGCATATGTTTTGTTTGGTGATTACTCCCAAATCCTCATTATCAGGAGATCTTACATTCCTGCCCACAAATGGCACAACTATTTTTTTCATTGTGGTTGATGGGATGGCTTGAGCAGCCACACCACACCGTTTGTTTGTTGGGCGAATGACCTGCAGGTTTAAAACCCCATCCACACACACACTCAAGAGAGGAACCCTGTCATGACATGTTCAATCTCCTCCTGGCTAATTCCTCCTAGCCTTCTCGCTACAATAAACTGGTGTTAACAACACCCCGTCATCTGTGTCTCTGTGCCCGAGGGCCCTGAAAACGCCACGTGGGTGGCGACCCTGCCACAGCGGCGCCAAATGTGGGGCTCCAGCACAGGGAAGGGACACAGAAGCCGCCCAAAGACGTCCTGGAGCCACCAGCAGTTCAACGGGTTGCCCCAGCACCAACCCCCTCTTGACTGGCAGCAGCAGCACCTAGGGGGTCCGGCGGAGGACCGGGAGAAAAGCAGTGCGGCAACCACCACAGTTAACCGCTGGCAGCTATCTTCTCCGCCCACCAGGCATCGCTGGGACCATCCAGCAGCTCAGCAGCCAGACCAACCCTATTTCGACTGGAAGCAGCAGAACCAGGGGGGTCCGGTGGAGGATGGGGGGAGAAGCAACGCAGCAACCACCATAGGTAACTGCTGACGTCTAGCTTCTCCGCCCTGCAGCCAACGCCTGGATCATCCCACAGCCCAGCAGCTAGGCCACCCCTCCAAGCAGCCCCCACAGCAGCCAATCCAGCCACGCCACCACCAGCCAGCGCAGCAGCCCGAGGCCCCACGCTCAAGAAGGGAGGAGGGGGCAATCTGTCGGCGCCCTGGTGGAAGGAGGCCGGTCTACCATGATGCTCTGGGTAACCAAGGTCCTCTGAGAGGGGACCTGTTCATTTTCTTTTGGACATTTGTTTGTATAAGGTATGGGAACCCTGTTTTAGAGTCCGGTGTTTTTATTATTTAATGTATAGGAACCCTGGGTCAGAGTCTGTCATTTTAGGTATAGTAACCCTGTGTCAGAGTCTCATTTAAGTCTTTATTTTCAATTTTGTTCTCTGGGGAGTAGGCTACGGCCAGGAATTCTTCATGGCCCCAGTTAGTTGTGGGGGAGGAGGAGAAAGGCGAACCAGACTGAACGATGACTCGCATCTGTCATGAATGCCAGAGAGATAAACAGGTCTTGCACACACACACACCCCTCACACACACACAGACACACACACACACACACACACACACACACACACACACACACACACACACACACACACGCACACACGGACTTGGATGAAGGCGATTCAAAAGAAATTCTCAACCTAGGAAAAGCGGACATGGTGATTAGACCTGTATGAGCAGAACCCCATATGTTTTTGATAGTGGGAGATAGAGAGATCACATTTCTCTGCGATTCAGGAGCATGCAAAACGATTGTACGGGAAGAAAATGCAAATGGTTTAAAAATATCAAAAAAAAAAACTTAAATTCAAATAATTATAATAATGAATAAATAATTAAAATAACACCGCAGGGATCATTTAGGACATACAGTATATATTTGAAGTGTGAACCCCCGTGCATATTTATTGGCTGCAGGATCAGGATATTAGTCTGCCTCAGCGCATGAGATTAACAATAAAAATAGGTATTACAACAACATACCGTTAGACAATAAGTGTAAGACAATTAACAATTAATTGCTGAATAAGCCAAGAAATCATCAAGAGGTTAGAAAAAAATTGCAAAATAATAAATTGCAGAACTAATTTGGAAAAAATGAAAGACCAATCACTTTTTAGATTTGCGGCTATGTTGAGCCATGGGTATATCCATGTCTCAACAGGAGGGATGATTCATATGGTTGAATGTCAGTTCACAACATACGGATTTCATAATTACTCTAAAAAATGTTCTGCATCATGTCTAATATGCTCAAAACAAAACGCACAGGGCAGATTACGACCAAAGAGAGGTGCATTCCCATCAGCTACCTACCCGTTTCAGACAATATGCATGGATTTTATAGAACTAAATAAAGAAAAATTTAGGAAGTACTGTTTAGTGATAATAGACATGTTTTCTAAATGGGTAGAAATAATATCAACAGTAACTAATGATGCTATCACAGTGGCCAAGGCCTCGGCTACCACAATAACACCAAGATTCGGGTTTCTAGAAACGATATATTGTGACAACGGTCCACATTTTAGAAATCAAGTCAAATCAAAATTATCAGAAATATTTGGCAAAACACAGGAGAAGTTCCCCTGGAGAAACGTTTGATAATCAGGTATATATTGACGCTATAGGAGTACCACGAGGGGTTCTCGCAGAGTTCAAAGCTCGCGATCAGATAGCAGCAGGATTGGAATCTGTGTTCTTCTGGTGGTCAACCATTAACAAAAATGTTGATTGGATAAATTATATATACTACAACCAACAGAGATTCATTGACTATACTCGGGATGGGATAAAGGGCCTGGCAGAGCAATTGGATAAAACTACTTTAATGACGTGGCAAAATCGAATGGCATTGTATATGTTGCTGGCTAAAGAAGATGGAATTTGTAAGGTGTTTGGCGATGTATGTTGTACTTTCATCACAAACAACACCGCTCCTGACGGCAGCATGACCAAAGCATTGGTTGGACTCACGGCATTGTCCGAAGAGATGATCAAAAACGCAGGGATAGATAATCCATTCACCAAATGGCTGGAGAGCATGCTCTGTAAATGGAGTGGCATGTTACAATCAATCCTAATATCATTAGCAGTAATGATTGCAACAATAGCTAGGTGTGGTTGTTGTTGTTTTCCATGCATAAGATGGTTGTCTCAAAGACTCATAGAGAACGCCATGACTAAAACTATGCTGTATACACAAGTTCCTAATGATGACAACAATGACGGTACAAATGCCAATTGTGAATGTCTGATCAAACCCGATCAGGAGGATTTTAACAACAGCAAATCATGGCTAGTCTCAGGATAGGCCCAACCTTTTCTCTGCATAACAGCAGGTTTCTTCAAATGTAAAACTAGAATGGACAACGTCACTGTTTTGAAGTGCATCTGTATCTTTGTCTTTATTCTAGAGAATAAATATCTTTAATATTCTCAGTTTGTTTCCTGTTGCGAAACAGGTTTGCCTCACCAACCACACAGTGAGAATTCTCCAACCATTTGGCGACTAAGATGAGAGTCTCTGCTTGGCTCTGCATGTCCAGGCACAAATCATCGTCTGACCAGCGATGGACACTTGGTACCAGGTCCCCGAGTGCATCAACGTATGCTGCACACTGCTCCAGGCTGCCCCCCCAGATGAAGGACAAGCCAGGATGGGTTGAATGCAGAGGCCACATTTCACTGGTCACCACCCCAAAAAAGCATGTGAGTGTGTGTGCATATATATATATGCATGTGTGGTCATGTGACAAATAAAGATTCTTCTTCGTGTGGATGTGGCAGCAGATCCTTCAGTGACACCACAACATCCAAAATGTATTAAGAGGGTGAGGACCTACTGAGAGATTGTATCAATTGAGAAGATTGTGGAAAAAGCCTTGGTAAGCTTAGGGCTTGCATGGATCAGAAGATCATGGAAAAAGCTTTGTTAAGCTTTGGTAAAGGCGAGGAGTATGATGAGTATTTGTTTTCAGAACTGTGGTTTGTGCTTTGTTTGTTCAATTTTGTCGCAAAGCATTATTTAAACTAAATTGATCAATTAAAAATTGGGAAACATTGTTTTAAATATAAAAATAAAATATTTTTGTGATGTCGCAGAGAGCAGATATGATGCAGGACAACAGTAGAAATGCATTAGTTTTGGTTTATAAAGCTTGAGTTATTTTTTCTCTCTCTTTGAGTATTGTGTTCTGGTGTCAAAAAGATCTGCTGGGAAAGATAAGATAATCCTTTATCTATCTCACAGTGGGGTAATTTGCAATGTTGCAGCAGTAATGGATTGGCACAATACATGTAGCATGAAGCATTATTAAATTGGTAATTCTAAGTTAAAGGATATGATAAATCAGTGAGCAGTATAGAATAGACATTATACATTATAGTAATACTGCATGAGTGAATTGTGTGAACAGTTTTGATGTGATATACAGTATTGTTTGTGTGTTCAAATCCTTCTCCAAATCCTTGTTTAAGTATAATCAAACAGGGTTTTTTTTCTCTCACTCTAGAAGTGATCTCAACTTGACATTGAATAAGGTATGAGGTTGATATCACAGTATTAAAAATTTCACAAATTGCTTAGCAAAGGGGAATAATTGTTTTGTTTTGTGCACTAGAGAGGTAATGGAATGTATACGTTCGCTTACTAAAAGTTTTGACGCTATATATACACTATATAATATAAACGTGAAATACGTTTCAGTGGCTTATAATTTGGGCATTCCGAATTCAAAGTTTTAATTTGGAAAAATATTGTGGATTGATTAATGTTGTAATTGTGTATTATTAGATATGAACCAACCTAACCTAACTCTTTTATCTGCAGGTTTTAACCATTTGAACAAGAATCCACTGGGCTGCTGTTTTACTTTTGGCCAATGCAGATGAGACTGCATCTGATTGGGAAGACCTGAAGGGTTGACAACAGAATTTAAAATCAAAGAGAGTTGCTCTGCAATTGAGTTAGGCCATAACAGGTCCAGCATTCAAAGGTCCTTGTTAATATTGGTATTACCGGTATTTGTATTTAACTGATATGCAAATAAAAAAATATAGGCTCAATTGGAATTATTGTGAGATGAAATGCATGTAAGCATATAAATGGAAAGACCTTGATTCAATTTAGATTCAAGATTCAAGATTCAAGAGGTTTATTCGTCACATACATATACATACTTTCATACATATATTCAGTGAAATGTAATGCAACGCACCCGGTGATAACACACAATATATCGTAGGAAAAATTTATTTCTAATAGACCAACTAACTGACTCCTAAAACGTAATACAGTAAGTCGAATACTTATAGAATAAAGTAAAAATATATAGAATAAAATAAAATACAATAACATAAAATGAGATCAAATGGAATAGATGGAAGGAATATGCTTATGTACTGTATATGGAATAGGCAATTATGTATATACAGATATGTGCATTAAAGTGGCATGTGAATAAAGTGAGGTAGTGCTTGGGATAATACAGCACAGTATACAACAGTACGGCGCAGCAATACGGCATCACGAACAACCCTGAACAGTGATACAGTATGCGGTACAGTATGCTACATACAGTACAGTAGGTAGTGGAGCCTAGTGCATGGCTCAGTGAGGACCCCTGGTGAGGTCAGCATTGACAGTTCTTATGGCTTGCGGGAAAAAACTCCTTCTCAGTCTCTCTGTTCTTGCTGTGTGACTGCGGAGGCGCTTGCCTGACCGCAGCAGCTGGAACAGTCCGTTGTTGGGGTGATGAGGATCCTTCATGATCCTGCAGGCTCTGCTACTACACTTCCTGGTGTATAACTCCTGAAAGGGGGGGAGGGTAGTTCCAGTGGTACGTTCAGCTGAACGCACCACCCTCTGCAGGGCCCCCCTGTCCTGAGCAGTACAGCTCCCAAACCCGGCAGTGATGTTGCCTGTCAGGATGCTCTCCACTGCTCCAGAGTAGTAGGACTTGAGGATCCTCACCGAGACCCGGAATTTCCTCAGCTGCCTGAGGTGGTAAAGACGCTGCCTTGCCTTCCTCACCAGAGTGTCTGTTTGTAAAGTCCATGTTAAGTCCTCTGTGATGTGGATTCCCAGGTATTTGAGGCTGTTCACCCTGTCCACAGAAATCCTGTTAATCACCAAGGGCACGGGCGTCTGCTATTGTGGTCCTCGCCTAAAGTCCACAATCAGCTCCTTAGTTTTGCTGACGTTCAGGCGGAGGCTGTTGTCCTGGCACCAGAGTGACAGGTCAGCCACCTCCTCGCGGTAGGCCTTTTCGTCGCAGTCGGTGATCAGGCCCACGACTACAGTGTCATCAGCAAACTTGATGATGGTGTTGGAGCTGGACCTGGCCACACAGTCATGTGTGTACAGGGAGTACAGTAGGGGGCTGGGGACGCAACCCTGGGGGGATCCTGTATTCAGGGTGAGGACGCTTGACGTGTGCTTCCCCACCCTGACCCCTGGGGGCGGGCTGTGAGGAAGTCCAGGATCCAGGCGCACAGCGGAGCATTCAGTCCGAGCTCCTTAGCTTGACAGCCAGTCTGGTAGGGACTATAGTGTTGAAGGCTGAATCGATGAACAGCATTCTCACATAGGCCCCCTTCTGGCCATCCAGACGCGTGAGCATGGTGTGCAGTACCTGGGTACCGTGTATCTGTTCTGCCGGTACGCGAACTGCAACGGGTCCAAGGTGCGGGGGAGGGAGGCGCAGATATAATCCTTAATCAACCTCTCGAAACAATTCATGTGATTATCTTTATGACGCTGCCTTTTACTGTGGTACGCATCCTCTCCTTCCATTCTTCTCTGACAATGCCTGTAACAAAACATTGAGCACCCCAGGGCGTCACCGAGCCCCAATGGACATTCCTATCTGCCTGATATCCTGCAGAGAGACACTCTACTCCTACAGGGCCGAGAAGGTCTGCCAAGACCTTCTATAAGGAGATCCAGTTTGGCCAGCATTAGGATGAAAAACTTGTAACATTTTCTGAACAATGAACAAAGTTCTGTTGTGTGAAATTAAATGCAAGCGTTGACTTCTGCTGCTCCTCCCCTGCATTCTGTGATGTCACTGCATCAGACAAAACATCAAACTGAATGACTGCAATCTGAACATTTTTCTGCTCCATCTGGGAGCTGTGGCATGATTGATCGCTTCAAGCCCTGCTGAAAATGACACCTGAGTGACCGCCAGGGGGCTGCTTTTTTGTGTTTTTGCAGCTGTTGTTTTCTCATTCTGTCTATTAATTAATGTAATTACATTACATTGCATTTAGCAGACGCTTTTTTTCAAAGCGACTTACAATTAGTAATAAATGTTTTTGTTTTTTTTAAGAAAACTACATTGTAGTAAGAGTATTGGCGAATTTAAATGAAATAATATTTCCAAATTTTAGGCAATGGTTCCAATAGTTGGTAAATTTAATTATTATGCAGAAAAAGAATTAGGCACAGAATTTACTAGAGTTTACTATGTTAACAATAGCCCTACTAGGTTTGAGATGGTCTCAATGTGAATGCTGGCTGTTATTTTATTTCCATTTTTTTGAAGAAAGGGTGTGATTGGAAACTTGATTGGAAATGCCAAATAGTCTATCAATTTCTCTAAATAGACTGCAGAATGATGTGACTTATTGTTGAATACTCCCTGTCCAAAAGGTAAGACTAGCAGTTAGAGGTTTAACACATAAATCATATGTTGTGTGTACATTAGACGTTAGGTAACACAAATTGACCATGAGATAATGGATAGTTGATCAAATGTTATTGATCAAAGCCTGTCAGTCTTCTGTTGGCTTGGTGACTGCTGAGATCTCAGGCTTATTGCTTACAGTTATTAATTGTACCTTTAAGGGTATAAGTAAAAATAATAGAAACTAATTAAGAATATTGTATTGAACACTAAACTTTAAAATGTTTTGGTATGTGAATCACATTTCTTCTTATCCTCTCTACTTGTTTAACTTACTGATAAAGTTATGTGGAGCCTCTAGTAGTGTTTCTCCACATTACGGAAATAAATTTTTATTACATTGCATTTAGCAGACTTTTTAGCTGATTTCAAGTTTATTAATGGTAGCACATTATTCCAAATGTTGAGGATTTATTGATCGGCTTGTGTCGCCGATACACAGGACCTCATAAAATACTTAGATCCAGATGGTAACATAGTATTTTTTCCAATATAACTCCAGCTGGCACTAAAGAACATTTATTATTTGAGTTATGACATTTATTTTAGTATTTTTTCCTTTCTCCTCAGGCATAGCCTTTTTAGGCTGTTGTGGTAATTGTTGTTTTCGGATCGTGGAATGAGGCAACGCTTGCCCAGCCATTACTAGCAATGGCTCATGGGAAGGACTTATCATCATCAGATGGAGTGTATTGGACGCCTGAGGTGGAAGAAAGTTTTGTTATTGACGGCCTGTAATTTACTGCCTATACGAATGAGGAAAGAACAAACAAAGTCAATGAAGTTCGTATAGTTCGTGAAGTTCTAATACATCTACGACGTAGATGTATTAGAACAGGTACAGCAATGGTGCACTCTGGTATGATATCAAGGTATGAACCATCAGACGCGGTTCTGTTTTATCCTTATAGCTCCCCCGTGTGGAAAACTACTGGAAGGACGGTACACAGAATGAGTGAAAAAGTACATAGTTGTACAATATCGAAACTGAAAGTTACAGAGTTGCAGACTTCGAGAGAAACAGAGGGAGGGGCGAGAGAGGGAGGGAGACAGACAGAGAGGGGGAGTGGGAGAGAGCGAGAGAGAGGAAGAGAGAGAGGGACACAGAGGTGGAGAAGTTGACCGAAACTTGTAAAATAGACTTCATACCCCATTGGGGATGGAACATCCACATATTGAGATGCAGTACACGAACACAAAAATAACAACTAAAAACAAACCAAGATAACAACCAAAAATCAACACATCTAAAAATAAAACCAACAGGCTTCCGAGTATGGCATATTGCACAGCATGTGAGACCAAGAGTATATTAGAATTTAATGAGTCGATGTAGCGAAGCATATGTAGCAAAATAAATCAGAATATTCTATACATTGTATGTGGGCATCAAAAAAACCTGTTCGGGAAAAACCTCCGTGAGAAAAACCCAGATGGGCCGTCCAGGGAAAAAGATGTCCTCATAACAAGGCAAAGACACGACAGGACAGATGGTCGAGGAATGGTCAGCACTGCAGCTGGGCTCTAGTGGGTACTGTATCTTCACCACATCCACACCTTATCTTAAGGTACCATGCTTATAAAGGACACTTCAACCCGAGGTTCGGTCCTACAGGTGCTCACAGGTCGAACATCCTGTCCAAGCTCGTAGTATCAGGGTCATCATCTCCTGGGAGAAGAGCAGGGGATCAGTTTTTGCCATCATAGCCATTTGCTGCACCCCCACACTTTCAAAATCACAGCACGGATAATCGGAACAAGCCGGATATATATTCTTAAGGGCAGGTACATGTTGTGGAAGAAATTCTTCCGCAATGATCGGTGAGGTTAATCTGCCTGCTACAAGAAAACAAAACTGAGAATATTCAAGATTATTTATTCTGCAGAATAAAGAGAAAGGTTCAGTACTGCTCCAAAGCAGTGTTCAGACCAGTCTGATCTTATTTCTGATCAAGAGCACTTAATACAACAACAGAGGGTGTGGCTTGGGTCAGAGGTCTGAGAGAGAGACAATGCACCTCTAGGCTCCTCTGTTGAGTTTCTTCATCTCCAAAGAAGGTAAACAGGGCCAAATGTGCTCTGTTCTTTAATGTTAGAATTGACATTGTAGAGAGCAAAAACATTTCTCGTAACATAAACTCTGGGGGGTTCCTGGGGAAACAGAGACAAATGTTTTAAACCCTCTTGAGGTAGAGGCCTTTGTTCTCATTTAAAATAGTTGATGGAATGCATTTTTCTTTTACATTTCCTCCTCTTGTTCCTACTGGAACAACACCATAAGGAAAAATGCAATAATGCTAAAAATTCCATATAATATAAATTGAATACAATACAATTATACTTCAGAGATATCGTTCAATTCTGTCTTATTGGAATCTACTAGTAAAATCCACATCTAATACTAAATTTAACTATATGAACTCGTAGCCTCATTCCAGATAAAATTCAAGGATATCTCTACCTCAAATTGGCCAAACCGCTCTTCTCACATTTGGCTGGAGAAAAGTAAAAGACCAGTAAGGGTTATCTACTATACTATGACAACGCACGGGACAAAAACCACTGGTCATACAGAGGACAAATTCTGTGTGGCCATTTTACAATTCTAACTAGAAAACACACACAAAAAAGAACATTTATCATGAATCACATAATGAAATAAACAAAACATACATAGAGATTCCACTAATACATATGCAGATTATCAGTGGTTATCATTTAATAATGACAACAGCAAAATGCATTGTGCACGTAGTGACGAACACATGCTATAAGTAACCATAAAGATGATTAGACAAACATTTCCATATTTCAGCATCTCAGCGTCTCAACCTGTTTGTTATTAAAAGGTGGTTTCCACTCATCTAGTGTTATGAAGACAAACTGTCCCGTCACTATATTAGTAATCATGTTACGAAAGATAGGTGCTATACATGCTAGACAGCAACATAGCATTAAACACATTATCACTAAAGGTATCAATATCTTTATGATTGAGAAATGTATGGCCCCATTGCATTTCTTAGCAAAGCAAATGGTCCCAAGTGTTAGCTTGATCTTTTATCAAATCATCACATAACTCTTTCATGGCTTGTATGGCTAAAAACAAATTTCCTGATTCTACATCATTGGCAAGAATGTATGTACAGCACGACTCACCTATCATAGCACATACACCTCCCTGAGCAGCACTCATTATGTCTAGTACCATGTGATTCTGGAGAACCATTAAACGGATCGAAGTTAATTCTTGTTTCTAGCTTATTCTGCTAGTATAGTTGTATTAATAAACAGTAACAACTTATAATGTATGATATTTAGCCAATTAAAAGCTGTAGATGTACCTACTGCGCTTATATAGACGTAAAAAAATGTTCTGCTCCACCCTCAATCCTATACTCAGCTGGAACCGATGTCACGGACATATATGTTCCTGATCGTCTTACACACACATCTTGATGGGCCTTGGTCAGATTATACATGTAAATTGGCATAGAAAGAAAGATAATCACACAGGCGTGTCCAATCTTTTCCTGTTGATGGGGCGTCATCCTTTTCAAGTAGAAATACTGTAGTGGCATATCCTCTTCACGGGACCGAGGTTACCAGCACATATCCCGCAAGGATCGTGATCTCAGTTCACGTCCGATGATTCTCCGTTGTTGTCGTTTATCTGGTCCTCTGGAAGGTTGCAGACTTTCTTGCAATGAGACGCGTGTACCCACGTTGGTTGTTCTGCCACATTAGTCGTTCTGCCACTGCGTTGGTGAGGAGGATCTGGAACAGTCCCAGGAATCTGGCAGAGTTCCAGGTTTTCCTCCGGCAGTCGCTACCCAGGTACCTGGTCGGAGGCGGTGCAGTGGTCCTTCAAGTGGGATGGGTAGGGCTGCTTTGATCTGGGCACATAGACTTAAACACTTAGGTGAGAGACACATTTTTACCATTGTTTGGTCTAGGTCCATGAATGTAAAATAGGGTACATGGAATAATTCTCTAATTTCCCAAACAGTTATGTTGAATAACCGACTACAGACTCCGCGCAAAAGTTTATGTATGCACCCTAGTGTATGTACCCAATAATATTATCACAATGTCTAATATGTAGGAGACAATGTCCAAAGAATCTCGATTAGGCTACAAAACAACCGACAGTGTGTAAATTATGCTTATCAAATTAACGCTTTTCAAATTTTCCTAGAACACATTTCTCGAATGTTGCCTGAACATAATCCCATCGACACAATCCATTAATAAAGTTAATCTAACAATGATAAATACTAAACTGGACAATCTGATCACTACTGGTTAACGTGAATTCATATGTGGCTTTTGTCGACAGAAGAGAGACCTAACCGCATTGGTCTCCTGGTCAGCAATTCATGCTAAGACAGTCCTGTCGCACCATGTGATCGTCCTCGCATTCCCATCATCACTAATGGGAGGAATGAAAACTCAGTAGAGGTTACCTTTACTGGGATTCCATTCTGAAAAACATGTCAATTATCACCAAACAATATTTGAATCATGACAAAGCGTCAGCTTGATAAGTCCATCATGAGGTTCCTGCATTGTTCTAAGCACAATCATTATGTTTACTTAATTCTCTAACTATATCCCTTCTTTTTGACAAATGCTACCAACCATATGTCAAACAAGTAAAACAATGAAAAAAAACTTGTGGGAAAGATACAGCTCAGTACATACTGTACTCTGCCACTCCAATAATTTAGTGCAGGATGCCTTTGAGTAAAGGAAAAAACAAAGTTAGTAAGCCTGTGTCCTCATCTGTGGAGGAGACAACCATCATTAGACAGAGCAAAAATTTGGTACGGCGGCTTTGTTGGCTGCATTGGCTCCAACATTTCCTATAGAGATTGGGTCAAGTACATTAATGTAAACAACACAAATAGAAAGATCAAAATGGGGGGGTTATCACATCACAACATTAAACAGATGTTCTATATGTCTCATCAAACAGCTACACCACACCGAATCACACTTGCCTGTACATATTCATGCAATCAAAATAAAAACAAAAAACTGTTTACCACAGATAGAAACACAAACACAAATGACATGTTAAAAGATGGACACACACTGTTTCATACAAAAACAGATGACAGACAAACAAACCAAAAAAAACACTCCTTTTGTTGTACTCATGAGTTTAAATCATTGTAGTTGAACTTTTCAAGAACTTCAGTAGCAAGATCTGGGGAAGCCACAAGGGCTATCGCTGTCAAGCAATCATGTGAATCTCCATAAGAGTGAAGAAGAGAAGTTGGAGTAAGCAAAGTGAAAGTTGCACATGTTGATGATGGAGAGGTGATAAGAGAAACAAACCGGTTTGCTTCATAGTAAGATAAAGGCTACAGCATGTAATCAACCCACTGATCCCGGCACAGAGTTTCCGAGCATAGTATGCAACAAGACGTAAATCATTTCCATAAGATTGCAACAACACAGATTACATTAAATCATCTTATTCATCCTTAGTTAAAATAATCCAGCAAACCCAACAGGGAGCTGGTGCAAAAAAAAAAAAAAACATGTTTGAAAAGCAACCAAAGGTTCTACCATGTAATGACTTGGCAAGCATTGCCTCATTCCATGATCCAAAAACAACAATAACCACAACAGCCAAGAAAGGTCATGCGGGAGGCATCTACCTCAGGAGGTAGAGCTGGTTGTCTAGTAATCTAAACGTTGCTGGTTCGATCCCAGGCTCCTCCTGCTAGCATGCTGTAGTGTCCTTGAGCAAGACACTTAACCCTAAATTGCTCCTGATGGCTGCGTCCGTCGGTGTTTGAGTAATTGTAAGTCGCTTTGGATAAAAGCGTCTGCTAAATGTAATGTAAAATAATGAACATTCTTTTGTGCCGGCTGGAGTTATAAGGGGAAAAAAAAAAGAAACTGTAAACATCTTGACCCAAGTATTTTAGGAATTCCTGTGTATCTACGACACAAGTAGATCAATAAACTACAATATTCTAATAAGTGTGCTGCCATTGATAAATTGAAAATCAGGCAAAATAAATTAATGTGGCAATGTGGTGGCAGAAGAAAACGGAGGCTCCACATAACTTCAACAATGAGTTAAGCAACTAGAGAGGGTAAGGAAAAATGTGATTCACATACGAAAACATTTTAATATTTAGAGTACTATGTTAATAAAATTGAAATACTATATTTCCATTTTAATTTATTATTTATTTATTTGTATAATTCTTACTTATACCCTTAAAGGTACAATTAATAACCGCAAACAATAAGCCTGAGATGTCAGCAGTCCCCAATCGAATAGAACCCTAACGTCATCAATATAATAGGAGCCTAACTGGCGTTGATAAATAACATTTGATCAACTATCGATTTCTCATGGATAATTTACGTTACTCAACTCCTATAAATTACATATATTATGTGCTAAGCTTTGAACTGCTAGTCTTACCTTTTGGACAGGGAGTATTCAACTATAAGTCAAATCATTCTGCAGTCTGATTAGAGAAAAATGGAGAGGTTATTCGGTATTCCAATCAAGTTTTCAACAGCATTCAAATTGAGACCATCTAAAACCTAGAAGGGCTTTTAATAACATATTTGTCAATTAATGAAACAATCACTTTCATCTATAATCTGTGCCTAATTATGTCTCTACTTAATTATTGAATTTACAAACTATTTAAAACCTTTTCTTAAAATTTTGGAAAATTATTTAATTTCAATTTGGCAATATTCTTACTAGAATGTAGTTTTACTAAGAGAACATGAAATGATCTGTGTACTATCAGGATAGACAGATTGGAATTTAGTTAACTCCTCCTGACAAGAGGGGCTGGTGAGCCCCCTCTCTACTCTTTTATAAAATATATAATAATAAAATAAAAATAAAAATAAATAGATAAATAGAATAAAAATAACTAATTAAAAGTGATATCAGATTGACTAATATACTCTTTGGACTTTAAATGTATTGCATGATTAAAAGTAACCATTGCTTTATTTCAAGTGTGCGCAAAATAAAAAAGCTGATAATGTATGTCGCACTGAATTGTATTACAGTGTGTATAAGAATTTAGAGTGAGTCTAAGGCATTGAACTCTTCTGTTGTTCTCTTTCTTTTTACTTTCTTCCTCTCTTTTACTATGCTGAGTGAAAGCTGGGGAAAGACAGAGAAGATGGAATGAGTCTGAACTGAATCATCCATAGGGCAGATGACAAGACATCTGGCAGATCTTCACAGACACTGAGGCTTGCGGATGACAACGTTCTGGAATCCTGAATCCATCCAAACCAATTAAAGGCCAGTACGGTTTTATCCACAAACTCTTTCAACAGACCTCACCTGCATTTACCTATATACCTATACATTTAGTTATAATAAATGTGTTTAGCTTGTTTTCACATATGGGTTTGTAGCAGTTATTTTTCATACATTGCATTTGCAATTATTTAGTGAGAGACTTGGCAACAGACTGACCAATTAAGGCATTTGCCTAATTAATGGAGTATTATTGATTAATTGATTGATCACATATGGAAAAGCTGATTTAATTTAAATACTGTTCTGTGAATATTGGTTTCATTATCTGGGTATGATTTATCTATGCTGTTTTGAGAATGAACACTGATGTAATTTTGATAATTGAACATAAATGAGTGTGATCAGATGCATCAGATGGTGAACAAGTGAATTGGCTTTCACAAGTGGGAAGCGATTGGTCTCCTTTGGGGTTGGCCAATTCAGCTGTTGTTGGTTGAGTGTGATTACACGGTGCTTTATAAAGACATTTTTAAAATAATTCAATTTGATTTACAATAAAAGAAAAATAAGAGAGTCATTAGGATGTCAAAAATGGATACTAAAATTACAAAAGTAATCACTCCTATTGATGTAGTGCAAAAGAACAATCCCCTTATTAAAGATATTGCAAAAATATCAGGAAAATGGAGCAAGCGTTGGCCGGACATTGAACAACCATGGCCAGTTGAAGGAACTCTTAACCCGGATGTGATTAAAACAATGCAGGTGCTTGTGTCCACATATAAAGTAAATCAAAAGAAAGGCAAGAAAGGAAAGAGACGCACGGAGAAAAGACAAACAGAACTTGGCATTCTGCAACTGTTTGCAAAGGAGGGACAGACATGGTTCGAAGCTGCAAAGGAAAAAAGAGAACAAAGTAGACAAGAAATAAAGAAAAATGAAAAGGAAACAGAAAAATTGATGGAGAAGATTACCACGCCCTTCTCACATACAGTATCTGTAAAGAAGCCCCCACCTTATGAGAAGGAGGTGAAGTTCACTGATGTTTATCCCCAGCTCCCAGTGATTACACAGGAAGGCAACTATCTCTTCAAAGATGAGGATGAGCAAATAATAGAAATGGGCAAGGCTACAACAACCATAAAGATGTATCCAAGCTCCAACAGTACCAAGAGAAGGAACCGTCTGGGAAGCCAACAACGAGTCAGAAGTCTGGAAATAGGAGAAGAGATTGGGAGTGACTCTGACGAAGCTATTGGAGGATACGACCCCGCAGTCAAACGGATGTTGACTAAAGCGGAGAAAAAGGGAGATCGACCAGTGAGGAAAATGTCACCAGGAATGGACGACACGGATGAAAGTGAACAGGGTGAAAGCGTTGAAGAATCGGAGAAAGAAGGTCCTTCCTGTTTTCAACCATTAGCAGCCAGCACTGTGGTAGGAGATGACAGACGCATGATTTTAAGAGAAATTGAGAGGAGTATAGACAGATGCCTTGAGGACATAAGTGACTCCACCTGTCCAGAAGTTCATCAAGTATTGGAAAAGCAATTACACAAATTGCAAATAACAGAGAAGAAACTCCAGAAGAAAAAGCCTCAAAAGCCAGACACGTTGGGGTATGGGCTACGTCCAAGAAAAGGAAAGAGACCCAACAAAATGTGTCCAGTGATAATTCGAGGACAAAATTTAGAATACAAGCCTTGGCAGAATACAGATATGTCTAACATACTTGAAAAGTTACCCACTCTTCAAGATGGAGCACATCCATGGATCTCAAAGCTGGAAGAGGTTTTGGTGGGAACACAGCCTGCCATGGGAGATATTAAGAGACTTCTGGCTAGCCTCATTGGAGTCCCAGCTATGGAAGAGATCCTGCAGACGGCAGGCCTTAACAGATACGTGGCAACTGCTGTATATGACCCAGAATTGTTTGCTGCAAGCAGAGGTCGGATGTGGAGAGCATTGAAAGATGCTTTTCCAACAAACGTACACCCGGACAACATCTTTATCGAGGCATTGGGCCCACAGGAAAATCCAAGAGCTTATGTGTCAAGAACTCATCAAGTGTGGAGAAATGTCACAGGAAATGATCCAGAACTGAATCAAATGGAGAAATCGATTCTCCGAGCTAAAATACAGAAGGGGCTGCCTCTACAAGTGTGGAGCAAATTGGCAGAAGTGGTTGGTCTTGGAAGCATGACCAAAAGTGTTTATACGGACCACATAGCACATCAAGTAGAGCTATATCGGAAAAAGGAGCATGACCAGAAGGAACAGGACCAGGAGACTCTCAGAAAACTTAACCAAATACAGTTGGTGGATAACAAGAAGAAGGAAAAGAAACAAGCTGTGGTTATGCAGAGCCAGTCACAATCAAATCAAGTACCACCACAACCACAGCAAGAACAGATTCAGGTTCTACCACCGGTGGTCCCCACTGTCTCCTTTCCACAGCCAGTTTTTGACCAACCACAAACATGGAGAGGAAGAGGCCAAGGAAATTTAGGAAGAGGAAGAGGAGGAAATTTCCAACGGTCTCAAGGAGCGTTTCATAATTGTGGACAACAAGGTCATTTTGTACGTGACTGCTACAGGTTCAGAGGAGGCTTCAGAGGAGGCTTCAGAGGACAACCACAGCCACCCAGGGGACCAGCGAACCCTTACAGGGGTCCGGAACCTGGTTTCTAGGGGTGCCCAGAAGACTCGAAAGGGAGGTGTCAGCTGGTAGTATCAGGGCCGGAGCAAGATCCAAAAATAGAGGTGAAAATAAATGATAAGTCATTGGAAGAAATGGCAGATTGCGGAGCAGCTTTCACCTGTGTTCGCCTGAAGATGCTATACATCTCCCCATGTCTGACCAATTGGTACGGACAATCGGGTTTGAGGGTGTGAAACAGCTGATTCCTCTCACAAAACCAATTGAGCTCTGCTGTAGAAATCGGAAAATCACACTACCTATTTTGGTGTCAGAACATACGCCCATTGCACTCTTGGGAAGAGATGCTAAGTGCAAACTAAATTGCACAATACGGTGTACACCGGACGGCTGTCTGGTGGATGGGCCACCTTATGTCTACCACCAATTATTTAGCGCACCAGAGACCGAGACTTCTTCAGTATATTGGATTGGAAATCTTAGTCCAGAGCTATTAGAGCCAGCCAAGATGTGGGAGAAGTTAATTGTGGCAAATATGCCTGATGCTAAGCCCCCTGAGTATCCACATCATTGCACGTTGAAATATTTCAAGAAAGCTGACCAATTGGATCCAGAAGAATGGTTGAGTAGTCAACCGAAGCATGTTCAGCTGACCTCATGCTGCATAATTGTGGGACCACAAGGAGCAGCTATGAAGATAAACACCAATGAATATCTTGAGAAAGAGAATGACATTGTTAAAATTTGTGCCACATGTGACTTTAATGGTGGCTGAAGGATTTGAGCAGAAGCATATAGGAGAAATGATGGCAGAAGCTGAGGAAGCCATTTTTTCACCAATAAAGGAGAATCTTGCTATCTGGATAAGTGAAGAACAGAAGTTCATGAAAATCATGATTTCAGCTCAAGGACAAGGACAACCACAAGTGACACAGATGACACATGAGTCAATGTTCAGCGCTAAATTGGACTCAGACAGCATGAGAGAGGAGATGCTGCAACAAATTCCAGAATGTTTGTGGTCACGACATAGTACGGACATCGGACTTGTGAAGTCAGCCCAACCGGTGAGAGTTGAACTGAGACCAGGAACCAAACCTCCTTGGAAGAGCCAATATTCACTAAAGGAGGAGGCAATCAAAGGGATTGAACCACAAATTGAAGGACTGTTAAAAGCAGGTGTAGTGGAAATATGTTTGGATCCTCAGAGCAATACACCTATATTGCCTTTAAAGAAACCAGATGAGTCCTATCGCTTGGTACATGATTTAAGAGCGATAAATGAAGTGGTGCAGGATTTTCCAGCAGATGTACCAGATCCACATACCTTGTTAGCCCAAATTCTTCCAGAGGCTACATACTTCACAGTGTTGGATTTGTGTGGAGCATTTTTCAGTGTTCCACTGAGCGAAGAAAGTCAAGGATTGTTTGGATTCACATACAAAGGACAAACCTTCAAGTACAAGGCTCCCTCAAGGATTCAAACATAGCCCTCACATTTTCAATAAAGTATTGCAGGATGACTTGGCTGGGATTGATCAGATCTTGAAAAGTACTGTCATTCAGTATGTGGACGACATCGTCATCTGTTCACCGGATAAGGAAACATGCCATGAGGATTCAATCAAACTGTTACAGCTATTGGCAGACAAAGGACACAAGGCCTCTCAGAAGAAGCTACAGTATTGTCAAGAAAAAGTTGTTTATTTGGGTCAAACAATAACCCATGGACACAGAAGCATCTCTGAGAGTCATTTGGAAGCCATTCGAACGGCACCTCGAAAAATGGAGGAGGAAAATGGACGGCGGACCCTAAATGAAGACATCATGATCAGGAGTGTCGAGTGAAATATCATTAAAAGTTGATGGTGTTAAAAAGCAACAGTTCAATACATACATATTTGTCCTGAATGTTTTTATAATATTGGAGTTTGTTTACTACAATGTAACCTGTATTATTGATGAATATCCTGTACTCTACGCTAGATATTTTTAGCAAGACATATTACTTTGATTTGCTATTGTTTTCTTTGAGTTGTCTGTAGTAGGATGAAGTGAATACATTGGGACCTCAGGTATATTTTTTTTTTTGCGGTATTTGAGGGACATTGGTGCTAGGCAGGGAAAGGTCCACTGGAAGGTCCGATGGGTCGACCAGCCTGACTTTGGACAAATTTTAGATTTATTTCTGAGGCTCTTAATGTATGCATTTATATGTAACATCCTATACAGTAGTCTAAACCCTTCGTCTTTTTCTATTAATTGATTTGGAGTACCTTAGGTGGTTGCCTGGGGCAGAGGGACCGTGAGAGAATTTTCCTGTCTTGATTGATTGATGGATGTTCTAAGAAAGGAAGCTGCCAGATGGGTTTTTCGCTCTCACACTCCACAAATTTGCTGTATTGCTATGACTAAGCATGGTCAGAAGGGTATTTTATAACCAATTGTGTTTTTTATTAAGTGATTTCTATTAAGCCAATTAACATCGTATGTTCAATTACTCTTCTCTCTGTCGAGACTTTGTGTAGTCTCGAAGGGGGGAATATGAGGTGTCTGGAAGGTTTGAGGTGAATAGGTCACTGAGCTCCCAGGGCTGAGATATAGTACGGGAATAATAGTAACGTATGTTACTGTAGATTTACTGCCTTGTTGTCATAGGAAGAGCGAAGACAACAATGGGTCTAATCAGAGGTCCTATGGGAGAGAAATGTTGTTTCCTCCAGCTTGACCAGAGGAGGAAATGTTTAGACTTATGACAGGACAGAGGCTGAGCAGGCACCTATGGGTTGGAACCAGATGTGGTATGTTATCTCTGTACAGCTTTAAAAGCGAATGCTGAGCGTTACTTGGGAGAGATTCCATCTGGCTCGGGTCTCTCCCAGGACATCCATGGCAAGTCTGGTTTGATGCTGATTTGTGTGTGTGAAAGTCAGTGTCAGCGGTCACTCCTTCATTCTTCAGCACATCACACCCATCAAGAAACTAAACCACAAAACTGATAGAATCTCTTTGAACTCATCTCATCTATACGTGTTCCAGAGTGATCAACACAATCGACACCAATTTGATCACACAGGATTCATGTGAAAGTGTATTCTACTGCAAATAGAGTCAAACAGAGGGGGCCGTTGAACTCCGTTCTCCTAACTAATTAAAACTTACTTTCTAACTAGTTCCTTTCTAACTAGTTCTAACTATTCCCTTTTTCTTTATAATCAATTTTATTCTAGTTATTAATTAAATATATTGTATTTGAGGAATTGTGTTGTATTTCTACAACACCAGAAGTTTCTCAACGCTTCTGGTAGGAGGAATCAACAAAACTCCATAATATAATGTATTCAATAATGTTGAGTTATTATTGATTAAAAAAAATGTAAAAAATAAAGATAAACAAACAAACAAAGATCTCATGTTGCTCTCTGCTGGATCTGCCAGTCATGTCCAGACGACCTCTCTCCGATGTCTTTACGGTCGGTTCCTGCCTGCCGTTGTGCACACAACCTGGGCATGAAGAGTTCCAACAGAGGCAAGCAGAGGTCAGGCCGACAATGCCAAACTGTGGAAGAAATTCTTCCGCAATAATCAGTGAGGTTAATCTGCCCGCTACAAGAAAACAAAACTGAGAATATTCAAGATTATTTATTCTGCAGTATAAAGAGAAGGGTTCAGTACTGCTCCAAAGCAGTGTTCAGACCAGTCTGATCTTATTTCTGATCAAGAGGGCTTTATACAACAACAGAGGGTGTGGGTCAGAGGTGTGAATGAGAGACAATGCACCTCTAGGCTCTCTTTTGAGTTTCTTCATCTCCATAGAAGGTAAACCGGCCCAAATGTGCTCTGTTCTTTCATGTTAGAATTGACATTGTAGGGAGCAAAAACATTTCTCGTAACATAAACTCTGGGGGGTTCCTGGGAAAACAGAGACAAATGTTTTAAAACACCCCCCCCTCTTGAGGGAGAGGCCTTTGTCCTCATTTAAAATAGTTGATCGAATGCATTTTTCTCTACCAATGTGCATAGCGAGAGGGCCCCTGATGATAAGACCTTATCTTTATCTTTCCTGAGTTCAGATGTTCAAAGCTCCTAACAAGCTCTGTGAAGGAGTTCTTTTAACAACCATTGTGAGACTCACCCTCATTCCCCCCTTGGAGATCGAACATCTACACATAAGGCACTGAATAATAGACGCTTCAAAGAAACACAGAATGAAATGAATAATAAATAAAAATGCATAACAAAATGAAAAACACATCCCAAAACCACACAACATCCGATGAACATAAGACTAAAACAAATAACAAGCACTATAACACTGGCTTTGGCTAGTAGGGCTTCCCATTTGCCAAACATTCTGACCAGCCAGGCAGTATTCCACTGCCCATGGCCAGCATTGTACTTTAACTCTTTCCTAAGTATTTTTAGTTTGGCCAATGCGACGGTGAATTTTTCATCATCATACGCCTTGCTGTTCGGCTAGGATAATGTCTCGGGCCAAACAATTTACGTTTATGGCGGGTAGTCAAGAGAGTGCCCAGATCTGCTAACGGAATTACCAAAGCGTGCTGTACTGTGCACTGAGAGAGGAAAGGGGAGTGTGAGAGAGAGAAGGATGGACAGAGAGGGAGAGAGAGAGAGAGAGAGAGAGAGAGAGAGAGAGAGAGAGAGGGACAGAGTGGGGGACATACTGTAGATTACTCTGTAGCCTAATCTATATTCTGTATACATTATCCCCTCCATATTAGATATTGTAAATATTATTCTGTTGTTTCACTAAAAAAGTATTTAGTCAGCCACCAATTGTGCAAGTTCTCCACTTAAAAAGATGAGAGGCCTGTAATTTTCATCATAGGTACAATTCGACTATGAGAGACAGAATGGGGGGAAAGAATCCAGAAATCACATTGTAGGATTTTTAATGAATTAATTGGTAAATTCCTCGGTAAAATAAGTATTTGGACAATTACAAACAAGCAAGATTTCTGGCTTTCACAGACCTGTAACCTTTTCTTTAAGAGGCTCCTCTCTCCTCCACTCGTTACCTGTATTAATGGCACCTGTTTGAACTCGTTATTAGTATAAAAGACACCTGTCCACAACCTCAAACAGTCACACTCCAAACTCCACTTTGGCCAAGACCAAAGAGCTGTCGAAGGACACCAGAACCAAAATTGTAGACCTCCACCAGGCTGGGAAGACTGAATCTGTAATAGGTAAGCAGCTTGTTGTGAAGAAATCAACTGTGGGAGCAATTATTTGAAAATGGAAGACATACAAGACCACTGATAATCTCTCTCGATGTGGGGCTCCACGCAAGATCTCACCCCGTGGGGTCAAAATGATCACAACAACGGTGAGCAAACATCCCAGTACCACACGGGGGGACCTAGTGAATGACCTGCAGAGAGCTGGGAACAAAGTAACAAAGGCTACCATCAGTAACACACTACGCCGCCAGGGACTCAAATCCTGCAGTGCCAGACGTGTCCCCCTGCTTAAGCCAGTACATGGCCAGGCCCGTCTGAAGTTTGCTAGAGAGCATTTGGATGATCCAGAAGAGGATTGGGAGAATGTCATATGGTCAGATGAAACCAAAATAGAACTTTTTGGTAAAAACTCAACTTTGGAGGAGAAAGAAAGCTGAGTTGCATCCAAAGAACACCATACCTACTTTGAAGCATGGGGGTGGAAACATCATGCTAAATTATGCTTATCAAATTAACGCTTTTCAAATTTTCCTAGAACACATTTCTCGAATGTTGCCTGAACATAATCCCATCGACACAATCCATTAATAAAGTTAATCTAACAATGATAAATACTAAACTGGACAATCTGATCACTACTGGTTAACGTGAATTCATATGTGGCTTTTGTCGACAGAAGAGAGACCTAACCGCATTGGTCTCCTGGTCAGCAATTCATGCTAAGACAGTCCTGTCGCACCATGTGATCGTCCTCGCATTCCCATCATCACTAATGGGAGGAATGAAAACTCAGTAGAGGTTACCTTTACTGGGATTCCATTCTGAAAAACATGTCAATTATCACCAAACAATATTTGAATCATGACAAAGCGTCAGCTTGATAAGTCCATCATGAGGTTCCTGCATTGTTCTAAGCACAATCATTATGTTTACTTAATTCTCTAACTATATCCCTTCTTTTTGACAAATGCTACCAACCATATGTCAAACAAGTAAAACAATGAAAAAAAACTTGTGGGAAAGATACAGCTCAGTACATACTGTACTCTGCCACTCCAATAATTTAGTGCAGGATGCCTTTGAGTAAAGGAAAAAACAAAGTTAGTAAGCCTGTGTCCTCATCTGTGGAGGAGACAACCATCATTAGACAGAGCAAAAATTTGGTACGGCGGCTTTGTTGGCTGCATTGGCTCCAACATTTCCTATAGAGATTGGGTCAAGTACATTAATGTAAACAACACAAATAGAAAGATCAAAATGGGGGGGTTATCACATCACAACATTAAACAGATGTTCTATATGTCTCATCAAACAGCTACACCACACCGAATCACACTTGCCTGTACATATTCATGCAATCAAAATAAAAACAAAAAACTGTTTACCACAGATAGAAACACAAACACAAATGACATGTTAAAAGATGGACACACACTGTTTCATACAAAAACAGATGACAGACAAACAAACCAAAAAAAACACTCCTTTTGTTGTACTCATGAGTTTAAATCATTGTAGTTGAACTTTTCAAGAACTTCAGTAGCAAGATCTGGGGAAGCCACAAGGGCTATCGCTGTCAAGCAATCATGTGAATCTCCATAAGAGTGAAGAAGAGAAGTTGGAGTAAGCAAAGTGAAAGTTGCACATGTTGATGATGGAGAGGTGATAAGAGAAACAAACCGGTTTGCTTCATAGTAAGATAAAGGCTACAGCATGTAATCAACCCACTGATCCCGGCACAGAGTTTCCGAGCATAGTATGCAACAAGACGTAAATCATTTCCATAAGATTGCAACAACACAGATTACATTAAATCATCTTATTCATCCTTAGTTAAAATAATCCAGCAAACCCAACAGGGAGCTGGTGCAAAAAAAAAAAAAAACATGTTTGAAAAGCAACCAAAGGTTCTACCATGTAATGACTTGGCAAGCATTGCCTCATTCCATGATCCAAAAACAACAATAACCACAACAGCCAAGAAAGGTCATGCGGGAGGCATCTACCTCAGGAGGTAGAGCTGGTTGTCTAGTAATCTAAACGTTGCTGGTTCGATCCCAGGCTCCTCCTGCTAGCATGCTGTAGTGTCCTTGAGCAAGACACTTAACCCTAAATTGCTCCTGATGGCTGCGTCCGTCGGTGTTTGAGTAATTGTAAGTCGCTTTGGATAAAAGCGTCTGCTAAATGTAATGTAAAATAATGAACATTCTTTTGTGCCGGCTGGAGTTATAAGGGGAAAAAAAAAAGAAACTGTAAACATCTTGACCCAAGTATTTTAGGAATTCCTGTGTATCTACGACACAAGTAGATCAATAAACTACAATATTCTAATAAGTGTGCTGCCATTGATAAATTGAAAATCAGGCAAAATAAATTAATGTGGCAATGTGGTGGCAGAAGAAAACGGAGGCTCCACATAACTTCAACAATGAGTTAAGCAACTAGAGAGGGTAAGGAAAAATGTGATTCACATACGAAAACATTTTAATATTTAGAGTACTATGTTAATAAAATTGAAATACTATATTTCCATTTTAATTTATTATTTATTTATTTGTATAATTCTTACTTATACCCTTAAAGGTACAATTAATAACCGCAAACAATAAGCCTGAGATGTCAGCAGTCCCCAATCGAATAGAACCCTAACGTCATCAATATAATAGGAGCCTAACTGGCGTTGATAAATAACATTTGATCAACTATCGATTTCTCATGGATAATTTACGTTACTCAACTCCTATAAATTACATATATTATGTGCTAAGCTTTGAACTGCTAGTCTTACCTTTTGGACAGGGAGTATTCAACTATAAGTCAAATCATTCTGCAGTCTGATTAGAGAAAAATGGAGAGGTTATTCGGTATTCCAATCAAGTTTTCAACAGCATTCAAATTGAGACCATCTAAAACCTAGAAGGGCTTTTAATAACATATTTGTCAATTAATGAAACAATCACTTTCATCTATAATCTGTGCCTAATTATGTCTCTACTTAATTATTGAATTTACAAACTATTTAAAACCTTTTCTTAAAATTTTGGAAAATTATTTAATTTCAATTTGGCAATATTCTTACTAGAATGTAGTTTTACTAAGAGAACATGAAATGATCTGTGTACTATCAGGATAGACAGATTGGAATTTAGTTAACTCCTCCTGACAAGAGGGGCTGGTGAGCCCCCTCTCTACTCTTTTATAAAATATATAATAATAAAATAAAAATAAAAATAAATAGATAAATAGAATAAAAATAACTAATTAAAAGTGATATCAGATTGACTAATATACTCTTTGGACTTTAAATGTATTGCATGATTAAAAGTAACCATTGCTTTATTTCAAGTGTGCGCAAAATAAAAAAGCTGATAATGTATGTCGCACTGAATTGTATTACAGTGTGTATAAGAATTTAGAGTGAGTCTAAGGCATTGAACTCTTCTGTTGTTCTCTTTCTTTTTACTTTCTTCCTCTCTTTTACTATGCTGAGTGAAAGCTGGGGAAAGACAGAGAAGATGGAATGAGTCTGAACTGAATCATCCATAGGGCAGATGACAAGACATCTGGCAGATCTTCACAGACACTGAGGCTTGCGGATGACAACGTTCTGGAATCCTGAATCCATCCAAACCAATTAAAGGCCAGTACGGTTTTATCCACAAACTCTTTCAACAGACCTCACCTGCATTTACCTATATACCTATACATTTAGTTATAATAAATGTGTTTAGCTTGTTTTCACATATGGGTTTGTAGCAGTTATTTTTCATACATTGCATTTGCAATTATTTAGTGAGAGACTTGGCAACAGACTGACCAATTAAGGCATTTGCCTAATTAATGGAGTATTATTGATTAATTGATTGATCACATATGGAAAAGCTGATTTAATTTAAATACTGTTCTGTGAATATTGGTTTCATTATCTGGGTATGATTTATCTATGCTGTTTTGAGAATGAACACTGATGTAATTTTGATAATTGAACATAAATGAGTGTGATCAGATGCATCAGATGGTGAACAAGTGAATTGGCTTTCACAAGTGGGAAGCGATTGGTCTCCTTTGGGGTTGGCCAATTCAGCTGTTGTTGGTTGAGTGTGATTACACGGTGCTTTATAAAGACATTTTTAAAATAATTCAATTTGATTTACAATAAAAGAAAAATAAGAGAGTCATTAGGATGTCAAAAATGGATACTAAAATTACAAAAGTAATCACTCCTATTGATGTAGTGCAAAAGAACAATCCCCTTATTAAAGATATTGCAAAAATATCAGGAAAATGGAGCAAGCGTTGGCCGGACATTGAACAACCATGGCCAGTTGAAGGAACTCTTAACCCGGATGTGATTAAAACAATGCAGGTGCTTGTGTCCACATATAAAGTAAATCAAAAGAAAGGCAAGAAAGGAAAGAGACGCACGGAGAAAAGACAAACAGAACTTGGCATTCTGCAACTGTTTGCAAAGGAGGGACAGACATGGTTCGAAGCTGCAAAGGAAAAAAGAGAACAAAGTAGACAAGAAATAAAGAAAAATGAAAAGGAAACAGAAAAATTGATGGAGAAGATTACCACGCCCTTCTCACATACAGTATCTGTAAAGAAGCCCCCACCTTATGAGAAGGAGGTGAAGTTCACTGATGTTTATCCCCAGCTCCCAGTGATTACACAGGAAGGCAACTATCTCTTCAAAGATGAGGATGAGCAAATAATAGAAATGGGCAAGGCTACAACAACCATAAAGATGTATCCAAGCTCCAACAGTACCAAGAGAAGGAACCGTCTGGGAAGCCAACAACGAGTCAGAAGTCTGGAAATAGGAGAAGAGATTGGGAGTGACTCTGACGAAGCTATTGGAGGATACGACCCCGCAGTCAAACGGATGTTGACTAAAGCGGAGAAAAAGGGAGATCGACCAGTGAGGAAAATGTCACCAGGAATGGACGACACGGATGAAAGTGAACAGGGTGAAAGCGTTGAAGAATCGGAGAAAGAAGGTCCTTCCTGTTTTCAACCATTAGCAGCCAGCACTGTGGTAGGAGATGACAGACGCATGATTTTAAGAGAAATTGAGAGGAGTATAGACAGATGCCTTGAGGACATAAGTGACTCCACCTGTCCAGAAGTTCATCAAGTATTGGAAAAGCAATTACACAAATTGCAAATAACAGAGAAGAAACTCCAGAAGAAAAAGCCTCAAAAGCCAGACACGTTGGGGTATGGGCTACGTCCAAGAAAAGGAAAGAGACCCAACAAAATGTGTCCAGTGATAATTCGAGGACAAAATTTAGAATACAAGCCTTGGCAGAATACAGATATGTCTAACATACTTGAAAAGTTACCCACTCTTCAAGATGGAGCACATCCATGGATCTCAAAGCTGGAAGAGGTTTTGGTGGGAACACAGCCTGCCATGGGAGATATTAAGAGACTTCTGGCTAGCCTCATTGGAGTCCCAGCTATGGAAGAGATCCTGCAGACGGCAGGCCTTAACAGATACGTGGCAACTGCTGTATATGACCCAGAATTGTTTGCTGCAAGCAGAGGTCGGATGTGGAGAGCATTGAAAGATGCTTTTCCAACAAACGTACACCCGGACAACATCTTTATCGAGGCATTGGGCCCACAGGAAAATCCAAGAGCTTATGTGTCAAGAACTCATCAAGTGTGGAGAAATGTCACAGGAAATGATCCAGAACTGAATCAAATGGAGAAATCGATTCTCCGAGCTAAAATACAGAAGGGGCTGCCTCTACAAGTGTGGAGCAAATTGGCAGAAGTGGTTGGTCTTGGAAGCATGACCAAAAGTGTTTATACGGACCACATAGCACATCAAGTAGAGCTATATCGGAAAAAGGAGCATGACCAGAAGGAACAGGACCAGGAGACTCTCAGAAAACTTAACCAAATACAGTTGGTGGATAACAAGAAGAAGGAAAAGAAACAAGCTGTGGTTATGCAGAGCCAGTCACAATCAAATCAAGTACCACCACAACCACAGCAAGAACAGATTCAGGTTCTACCACCGGTGGTCCCCACTGTCTCCTTTCCACAGCCAGTTTTTGACCAACCACAAACATGGAGAGGAAGAGGCCAAGGAAATTTAGGAAGAGGAAGAGGAGGAAATTTCCAACGGTCTCAAGGAGCGTTTCATAATTGTGGACAACAAGGTCATTTTGTACGTGACTGCTACAGGTTCAGAGGAGGCTTCAGAGGAGGCTTCAGAGGACAACCACAGCCACCCAGGGGACCAGCGAACCCTTACAGGGGTCCGGAACCTGGTTTCTAGGGGTGCCCAGAAGACTCGAAAGGGAGGTGTCAGCTGGTAGTATCAGGGCCGGAGCAAGATCCAAAAATAGAGGTGAAAATAAATGATAAGTCATTGGAAGAAATGGCAGATTGCGGAGCAGCTTTCACCTGTGTTCGCCTGAAGATGCTATACATCTCCCCATGTCTGACCAATTGGTACGGACAATCGGGTTTGAGGGTGTGAAACAGCTGATTCCTCTCACAAAACCAATTGAGCTCTGCTGTAGAAATCGGAAAATCACACTACCTATTTTGGTGTCAGAACATACGCCCATTGCACTCTTGGGAAGAGATGCTAAGTGCAAACTAAATTGCACAATACGGTGTACACCGGACGGCTGTCTGGTGGATGGGCCACCTTATGTCTACCACCAATTATTTAGCGCACCAGAGACCGAGACTTCTTCAGTATATTGGATTGGAAATCTTAGTCCAGAGCTATTAGAGCCAGCCAAGATGTGGGAGAAGTTAATTGTGGCAAATATGCCTGATGCTAAGCCCCCTGAGTATCCACATCATTGCACGTTGAAATATTTCAAGAAAGCTGACCAATTGGATCCAGAAGAATGGTTGAGTAGTCAACCGAAGCATGTTCAGCTGACCTCATGCTGCATAATTGTGGGACCACAAGGAGCAGCTATGAAGATAAACACCAATGAATATCTTGAGAAAGAGAATGACATTGTTAAAATTTGTGCCACATGTGACTTTAATGGTGGCTGAAGGATTTGAGCAGAAGCATATAGGAGAAATGATGGCAGAAGCTGAGGAAGCCATTTTTTCACCAATAAAGGAGAATCTTGCTATCTGGATAAGTGAAGAACAGAAGTTCATGAAAATCATGATTTCAGCTCAAGGACAAGGACAACCACAAGTGACACAGATGACACATGAGTCAATGTTCAGCGCTAAATTGGACTCAGACAGCATGAGAGAGGAGATGCTGCAACAAATTCCAGAATGTTTGTGGTCACGACATAGTACGGACATCGGACTTGTGAAGTCAGCCCAACCGGTGAGAGTTGAACTGAGACCAGGAACCAAACCTCCTTGGAAGAGCCAATATTCACTAAAGGAGGAGGCAATCAAAGGGATTGAACCACAAATTGAAGGACTGTTAAAAGCAGGTGTAGTGGAAATATGTTTGGATCCTCAGAGCAATACACCTATATTGCCTTTAAAGAAACCAGATGAGTCCTATCGCTTGGTACATGATTTAAGAGCGATAAATGAAGTGGTGCAGGATTTTCCAGCAGATGTACCAGATCCACATACCTTGTTAGCCCAAATTCTTCCAGAGGCTACATACTTCACAGTGTTGGATTTGTGTGGAGCATTTTTCAGTGTTCCACTGAGCGAAGAAAGTCAAGGATTGTTTGGATTCACATACAAAGGACAAACCTTCAAGTACAAGGCTCCCTCAAGGATTCAAACATAGCCCTCACATTTTCAATAAAGTATTGCAGGATGACTTGGCTGGGATTGATCAGATCTTGAAAAGTACTGTCATTCAGTATGTGGACGACATCGTCATCTGTTCACCGGATAAGGAAACATGCCATGAGGATTCAATCAAACTGTTACAGCTATTGGCAGACAAAGGACACAAGGCCTCTCAGAAGAAGCTACAGTATTGTCAAGAAAAAGTTGTTTATTTGGGTCAAACAATAACCCATGGACACAGAAGCATCTCTGAGAGTCATTTGGAAGCCATTCGAACGGCACCTCGAAAAATGGAGGAGGAAAATGGACGGCGGACCCTAAATGAAGACATCATGATCAGGAGTGTCGAGTGAAATATCATTAAAAGTTGATGGTGTTAAAAAGCAACAGTTCAATACATACATATTTGTCCTGAATGTTTTTATAATATTGGAGTTTGTTTACTACAATGTAACCTGTATTATTGATGAATATCCTGTACTCTACGCTAGATATTTTTAGCAAGACATATTACTTTGATTTGCTATTGTTTTCTTTGAGTTGTCTGTAGTAGGATGAAGTGAATACATTGGGACCTCAGGTATATTTTTTTTTTTGCGGTATTTGAGGGACATTGGTGCTAGGCAGGGAAAGGTCCACTGGAAGGTCCGATGGGTCGACCAGCCTGACTTTGGACAAATTTTAGATTTATTTCTGAGGCTCTTAATGTATGCATTTATATGTAACATCCTATACAGTAGTCTAAACCCTTCGTCTTTTTCTATTAATTGATTTGGAGTACCTTAGGTGGTTGCCTGGGGCAGAGGGACCGTGAGAGAATTTTCCTGTCTTGATTGATTGATGGATGTTCTAAGAAAGGAAGCTGCCAGATGGGTTTTTCGCTCTCACACTCCACAAATTTGCTGTATTGCTATGACTAAGCATGGTCAGAAGGGTATTTTATAACCAATTGTGTTTTTTATTAAGTGATTTCTATTAAGCCAATTAACATCGTATGTTCAATTACTCTTCTCTCTGTCGAGACTTTGTGTAGTCTCGAAGGGGGGAATATGAGGTGTCTGGAAGGTTTGAGGTGAATAGGTCACTGAGCTCCCAGGGCTGAGATATAGTACGGGAATAATAGTAACGTATGTTACTGTAGATTTACTGCCTTGTTGTCATAGGAAGAGCGAAGACAACAATGGGTCTAATCAGAGGTCCTATGGGAGAGAAATGTTGTTTCCTCCAGCTTGACCAGAGGAGGAAATGTTTAGACTTATGACAGGACAGAGGCTGAGCAGGCACCTATGGGTTGGAACCAGATGTGGTATGTTATCTCTGTACAGCTTTAAAAGCGAATGCTGAGCGTTACTTGGGAGAGATTCCATCTGGCTCGGGTCTCTCCCAGGACATCCATGGCAAGTCTGGTTTGATGCTGATTTGTGTGTGTGAAAGTCAGTGTCAGCGGTCACTCCTTCATTCTTCAGCACATCACACCCATCAAGAAACTAAACCACAAAACTGATAGAATCTCTTTGAACTCATCTCATCTATACGTGTTCCAGAGTGATCAACACAATCGACACCAATTTGATCACACAGGATTCATGTGAAAGTGTATTCTACTGCAAATAGAGTCAAACAGAGGGGGCCGTTGAACTCCGTTCTCCTAACTAATTAAAACTTACTTTCTAACTAGTTCCTTTCTAACTAGTTCTAACTATTCCCTTTTTCTTTATAATCAATTTTATTCTAGTTATTAATTAAATATATTGTATTTGAGGAATTGTGTTGTATTTCTACAACACCAGAAGTTTCTCAACGCTTCTGGTAGGAGGAATCAACAAAACTCCATAATATAATGTATTCAATAATGTTGAGTTATTATTGATTAAAAAAAATGTAAAAAATAAAGATAAACAAACAAACAAAGATCTCATGTTGCTCTCTGCTGGATCTGCCAGTCATGTCCAGACGACCTCTCTCCGATGTCTTTACGGTCGGTTCCTGCCTGCCGTTGTGCACACAACCTGGGCATGAAGAGTTCCAACAGAGGCAAGCAGAGGTCAGGCCGACAATGCCAAACTGTGGAAGAAATTCTTCCGCAATAATCAGTGAGGTTAATCTGCCCGCTACAAGAAAACAAAACTGAGAATATTCAAGATTATTTATTCTGCAGTATAAAGAGAAGGGTTCAGTACTGCTCCAAAGCAGTGTTCAGACCAGTCTGATCTTATTTCTGATCAAGAGGGCTTTATACAACAACAGAGGGTGTGGGTCAGAGGTGTGAATGAGAGACAATGCACCTCTAGGCTCTCTTTTGAGTTTCTTCATCTCCATAGAAGGTAAACCGGCCCAAATGTGCTCTGTTCTTTCATGTTAGAATTGACATTGTAGGGAGCAAAAACATTTCTCGTAACATAAACTCTGGGGGGTTCCTGGGAAAACAGAGACAAATGTTTTAAAACACCCCCCCCTCTTGAGGGAGAGGCCTTTGTCCTCATTTAAAATAGTTGATCGAATGCATTTTTCTCTACCAATGTGCATAGCGAGAGGGCCCCTGATGATAAGACCTTATCTTTATCTTTCCTGAGTTCAGATGTTCAAAGCTCCTAACAAGCTCTGTGAAGGAGTTCTTTTAACAACCATTGTGAGACTCACCCTCATTCCCCCCTTGGAGATCGAACATCTACACATAAGGCACTGAATAATAGACGCTTCAAAGAAACACAGAATGAAATGAATAATAAATAAAAATGCATAACAAAATGAAAAACACATCCCAAAACCACACAACATCCGATGAACATAAGACTAAAACAAATAACAAGCACTATAACACTGGCTTTGGCTAGTAGGGCTTCCCATTTGCCAAACATTCTGACCAGCCAGGCAGTATTCCACTGCCCATGGCCAGCATTGTACTTTAACTCTTTCCTAAGTATTTTTAGTTTGGCCAATGCGACGGTGAATTTTTCATCATCATACGCCTTGCTGTTCGGCTAGGATAATGTCTCGGGCCAAACAATTTACGTTTATGGCGGGTAGTCAAGAGAGTGCCCAGATCTGCTAACGGAATTACCAAAGCGTGCTGTACTGTGCACTGAGAGAGGAAAGGGGAGTGTGAGAGAGAGAAGGATGGACAGAGAGGGAGAGAGAGAGAGAGAGAGAGAGAGAGAGAGAGAGAGAGAGAGGGACAGAGTGGGGGACATACTGTAGATTACTCTGTAGCCTAATCTATATTCTGTATACATTATCCCCTCCATATTAGATATTGTAAATATTATTCTGTTGTTTCACTAAAAAAGTATTTAGTCAGCCACCAATTGTGCAAGTTCTCCACTTAAAAAGATGAGAGGCCTGTAATTTTCATCATAGGTACAATTCGACTATGAGAGACAGAATGGGGGGAAAGAATCCAGAAATCACATTGTAGGATTTTTAATGAATTAATTGGTAAATTCCTCGGTAAAATAAGTATTTGGACAATTACAAACAAGCAAGATTTCTGGCTTTCACAGACCTGTAACCTTTTCTTTAAGAGGCTCCTCTCTCCTCCACTCGTTACCTGTATTAATGGCACCTGTTTGAACTCGTTATTAGTATAAAAGACACCTGTCCACAACCTCAAACAGTCACACTCCAAACTCCACTTTGGCCAAGACCAAAGAGCTGTCGAAGGACACCAGAACCAAAATTGTAGACCTCCACCAGGCTGGGAAGACTGAATCTGTAATAGGTAAGCAGCTTGTTGTGAAGAAATCAACTGTGGGAGCAATTATTTGAAAATGGAAGACATACAAGACCACTGATAATCTCTCTCGATGTGGGGCTCCACGCAAGATCTCACCCCGTGGGGTCAAAATGATCACAACAACGGTGAGCAAACATCCCAGTACCACACGGGGGGACCTAGTGAATGACCTGCAGAGAGCTGGGAACAAAGTAACAAAGGCTACCATCAGTAACACACTACGCCGCCAGGGACTCAAATCCTGCAGTGCCAGACGTGTCCCCCTGCTTAAGCCAGTACATGGCCAGGCCCGTCTGAAGTTTGCTAGAGAGCATTTGGATGATCCAGAAGAGGATTGGGAGAATGTCATATGGTCAGATGAAACCAAAATAGAACTTTTTGGTAAAAACTCAACTTTGGAGGAGAAAGAAAGCTGAGTTGCATCCAAAGAACACCATACCTACTTTGAAGCATGGGGGTGGAAACATCATGCTTTGGGGCTGTTTTTCTGCAAAGGGACCAGGATGACTGATCCGTGTAAAGGAAAGAATGAATGGGGCCATGTATCGTGAGATTTTGAGTGAAAACCTCCTTCCATCAGCAAGGGCATTGAAGATGAAAAGTGGCTGGGTCTTTCAGCATGACAATGATCCCAAACACACCGCCCGGGCAACGAAGGAGTGGCTTCGTAAGAAGCATTTCAAGGTCCTGGAGTGGCCTAGCCAGTCTCCAGATCTCAACCCCATAGAAAATCTTTGGAGGGAGTTGAAAGTCCGTGTTGCCCAGCGACAGCCCCAAAAGATCACTGCTCTAGAGGAGATCTGCATGGAGGAATGGGCCAAAATACCAGCAACAGTGTGTGAAAACCTTGTGAAGACTTACAGAAAACGTTTGACCTCTGTCATTGCAAACAAAGGCTATATAACAAAGTATTGAGATGAACTTTTGTTATTGACCAAATACTTGTTTTCCACCATAATTTGCAAATAAATTCTTTAAAAATCCGACAAGGTGATTTTCTGGATTTCTTTTCTCATTTTGTCTCTTATAGTTGAGGTATACCTATGATGAAAATAATAGGCCTCTCTCATCTTTTTAAGTGGGAGAACTTACACAATTGGTGGCTGACTAAATTTAACTTTTTTGCCCCACTGTATTTTGGTACTGAGACTGTTGTCAGTTATTCAACATAACTGTTTGAGAATCACAGCATTATTCTTTATACCCCACTTTTACATTCGCGGAGCTAGACCAAACAATGTTGTCATAATATGTGTCTCTCACCCAAGTGTTTAAGTCTATGTGCCCAGGTCAAATCAATCCTAGCTGTCCCACTTGAAGGACCACTACACGACCAAGTGACTGGGTGGTGGTTCACAACATTCGGAGAAAAAGCTGGAACTCTGCCAGATTCAGTTACAGATCCTCCTCAACACAACAGCAGCACTTGAGGTGGCAGAACAACAAATGTGGGTGCACACATCTCCTTGCAAGAAAGTGCATCTGTGTATTTCTCTTTATTGAAACAATTTTACAATTTTGCCTCACCGAGCAGGAAAATTAAGAACCCGTGGCCAGGAGCACCTGCTGGCCAACGATACAGCAGTGGATGGTATCCTGTTTGATGGCCCTCACATGGTGATTCCTTACAACTTGGTCTTAATGGTCTCCAAGGTCTGTTCTTGGGAGAAAGATTTCCCACACACGGTGATGGATTTGAACTGCTCCGAGATGTCCAGCAGGGTCTTCCCCTTGGTCTCTGGCACAAAGAAGAAGGTGTAGAGAGAGGCCACCAGGCACACGCAAGCGAACAGCATAAAGGAGAAGGACGGAAGGTATTCCTGGGACGGAGAAGAAACAGAGAGGTTGGTGTGTGGATTGGAAAACTGGTTGCCAAATATTTAAGGATAGTGTACAGTGTCATCCATTGGAATACCTTTCTGAAATGAAGAGTTTTTCTATGTTACTATCGTAACACTTTCAAGACCAGAGCTCTGTACGCTGCTATTTATTTCAGCTATTACTTCTGCAACTATTTAAGTCATTCTTCAAGAAAAAAAGGCTTCATTGGACAAATCTGCATTGATTAAAAAATATTGTTTAAATTATAGCTCTTGTGATTCCCCGCAGTGGAAGGGAAAACACTCCACAACATATTGGCTTTATCTTTTTGAATTACGCAATTCTCAGTCAGACTGACCAGCATCATTTCATTTTCAGCACTTGGAGGTTTTACAAAGGCTTTTAAAGTTTTTTAATTAGCTGAGAAGATGGTTGCTATACACAGGACCACCATAATCACCAATGCTCAAACAGACCAGCCTCAACCCTCTAAATATCCTTGTAATGAATAGTGCATGCTCACAATGAGGAAAGGGAAGCTCAGACCCAGGACAACTTGACTTAGCCGGCTCTGGATTCCAATAAAGCTGAACGCCGCCGGTCGACATGACTGAATGAAGACTTCATTGGCGAGAGTCCTGATTATTCCACCTATAACACCCCCCCACCAGAAATAAAATTGTGATGAGGGCAAGTTTTGCTGTTTTTGTATGTGCAGCCATTAAGCACACATACTAAGCAAGGTGCATACGTACTTGGGCCTCCAACATTAGACATGTTGAAAAGCATGAAAAGTCCAGCGGTGGTGTATGGAACCCACTGGCCAACATCCTGCGAGAGGACAGTTATATTTAATGTGTATTATTTATGTATCAGGGTATAACAGTTTTGCACTCCTTTGCCAATAAACCAACATGAGGGAGAAAGCTTTCATAAAAGACTCACCTTCTGGTTGACTGTGATGGTGATCAACATCAGCAAGGCCGACATGGCCCCAAAGCCTCCCCAGAGCAATGGTCGCCTCCCTGTGTGTTCAATGAGCAGGCTCTGAAAGAGAGAGGGAGGGAGGTATGGAGTGACAATGGCAAGATGGTTCCTCATTGTGGAAAAAACCTTGGTGTGACTACATTCACTCACAGAGGAGAGGGAAGTAAGGACATCAATCACTCCGAGGCCAAGCATGACATAGCGGATGCCCGCCTTTGGGATGCCCGCCTCCAGGAAGATGTTGTAGGAGAAGATGTTGATCTGGGCAGCAGAGAGGGATCATTGACTTCCATTTTTCCTTGAATACTCTATTATGATTGGTCAATCAGCTGTCGGTTATTTCTGAATAATGACCTTGTTGTCACAAGCAACCACTTCTCCAGCTTGATTCACTACTCCTACTGTATATACCAATGCCCTCGCAGTTTTAAATACATCTTCTGATGCTCAAACTTGGACACAGATCATCAATGTTGTATCCTGTTGTCATTGGGTGTTTCAAGTCTTGCAACAGACACCCTCATCCAGGTGACCTAACCAAGGTTGATCAAGCCTTGGCCTGTGTCCAAGCGGTACGCTACTGACCCCATTGGTCACCCTCTTCAGCCGCAGCCATCTAGACGCCTTTTCCACTGCCTCAACATTGATGTTGATGGTTTTTTTCTTCTTAAGGCCCGTAATGCCCAGCACTCCATAGGCCTTGCTGAGGGAATGGCTTGCAAACCCCAGACTACCCACTTCGATTGGCCTGCACCTGGTCCTCCAACCACTCCTACGGCAGTCCTCCACCAGCTTCTGGTACTTGGCCCTCTTCCTCTCTTGTGCTTCCTCCATTTGCTCTTCCCAGGGCACTGTCAGTGCCAATAGGATAAGCTGTCTTGTGGCCTCTGAGACCAAGATAATGTCTTGTCTCAACAAAGTCTGGGTGATGTGTGATGGAATTCTCAGCTGCCTCTCGAGGTCAACTGTCATCACCCAGTCTCGTGCTGTGGATAGCAGCCCAACAGAGCAGTTCCTGGGTCTACTCCTTGGCTTATCTATATATATCTATATTATCTATAACTTCCATGCCTGCGGCGACAGGCATACAAGTTATAAAATCTTTTGAAATCAATATTGTGTCTCAGTGGACTTTTATATTCAGTAATAATATAATATAATAATATAATATCAGGGTCATTTGTAGCCAGTCAGTCATTACATCAAAATAACCCCGATGGTGTGTGCGCATCTTGTATCACTCTGAAGGGGCTTATTTTGTGATTATGGCTGACACATTATGCACATGACGGAACATATTATCCCTTAAATTTTCAAATTATCATCCAATGGATGATTAATTTTTTCCATTTACAGAAATTGAATTTACATACAGACCATCGACTTGGAGGGTATGTTGTTCTTACCGCTGAAATCCCTGAAAACTGGATGCTGCAGATGATAACCGCCATGGTGATGAGTTGCCACCGGTTGCACCTGTCTCTTAATAATTCCATCAGAGATTTAGTTGGGACACCCTTGATGGCCTTCCGCTCGGCCTTCATTTCATCTATCTCTACTTTGTACTCGTCTTTGCTGCCCCATAAAAACTGGAGCGCTGGATGGATAGAAGGACCAACAGACATGTCATTACACAACGACAACAACAATAATTCATGAAGTCCCAGTTGTATTTAGCCAAAGGATTTAACAAGGCCTTTGTCAAAGCCTCATTAGCCTGTCATGACAGACCTCACACTCAATGTTAATGTGTCCAAGGTCACTGGGTGTGCCTGAGGATGTGGATAACGGGAAGTGGAAAATCCCAAATAAAAACAATGCTCTCTTATTTTGTTGCCCTTTTTAGCCTTGTCGCGATGGCATGAGCTGCTTAAAACTGTGACCATACCAAGAAATCCCAACCGCTGGATTAAAATGAGGCATCCTTGCAAAAAATACATCCTCATGATTTACCTATAAACATTGCAATTTTAGTTTTATGCACCGGTTGATAAAAGTCCATCTGCTTCACGTAAGGAATTGCAGTCATTGTCAGCACGAAGAGGACTTAAGGTTATTAAAGTAACAATAAAAGAAAAAATGTGACAGAGGCTGGTGAAAGGTGTACCAAACCCGGCAACCGCAAAGTCCCACAAATAAACATTTGTTCTTTGTTTTTTGTGGGTTTTTTGTTTTTTTTTCAAATATAGACAGTTTAAATGTTAAAGAACCCACTCAATATAACAAACAGTACTTTTAGGATCACTAAATACTTACACACCAATCAGCAACAACATTTAAACCACCACTAACACCACTATTATTGTGTAGCTCCCCCCCGTGTGCCAAAACAGCTCTGAGCCTTCGAGGCATAAATTCCACAAGCCCTCTGAAGGTGTCCTGTGGTATCTGGCACAAGACGTTAGCAGCAGATCCAGTCTGTAAGTTGCGAGGTGAGGCCCCCATCGGGCTTGCTGTTCCAGCATATCTCATAGATGGTCAAACAGATCGGACCCTAACCCATCCACATGATGTAGAAGAAACCGTGATTCATTAGAGCAGAACACCTTCTTCCACTGCTCCGTGGTCCAGGTCTGACGCTCACCTGTCGTTTCCCCCTAAATGTTTCCCCCTCCATATAAGAGGGGGAAACATTTGCCAGCCTTTGCTGAAAGTATTCAAAAAGTGTAGGCACACCTGCACTGGTCTGATTATGAGGTTTTATTTCAACAAGAAATATTACTATTATTATTTGAATGTGAAAAATACTGCTTATATTTGTTCTGCACAAAAAACAACTAACTATATTGCATGTTTTATGTAGTGTTACAACTACAATTTGGTGTTTAAAAAATATATAATTCAACAAATAATCAATAATCAAGTAATAATTATTACTTATTAATAATAATAATAGTCTCATTGGGAAACCACACTCTTTGTTTTAGTTGAGAGAAATTGATATATTGAAATTGAAAGCAAAACAACCTTTGAAGCATAATTATTCTCGTTTGTAAAGTGTGTGATCCTACTCATCTTAAGTAACTACTTGGAGATAAACATCACAAATAACAACCTTAGCCATAAACAAACTATTTATTTATAGCTAAAATACTTTGCAATAAAAGGTAAAACAAAGAAATATAAATAAGAGATAAAATAACATGAAATCAATAAAACAAATAAGAAAAGCATAAACTGGAAAATAAATGTGTGATTATGAGATAAGAGAATAAACGGAAGCCTAAATATAATTCCTAATTTCTAATCTGGAGATTTAAACTATCCCAACACCAACCTTTGGTCAGTGTCACGACTGGAGCTAGGGGGGGACCCAAATGCACGACACAGAGAGGTGGGAGGTGAACGATGGATGTTTATTAGCCCACACGGTGGAGCTGGCCGGGGGGACCCAATCAGGTAGGGATGGAGCAGGGCTGGGCAGGGATGATGATGACCCGTAAGAGGGGTCCAGGATCTGGGTGGAGAGACGGGGAACCAGCTGGAAGGAGAGGGACGGACAGCCTTGGTCGATGAGCAGAGACAAGCAGGTTAACGGGGCTGGCTGGAGAGGGATGGACAGACTGGGTCAACGAGCGGAGACAAGCAGGTAAGGGGAAGACGAAACAAAGACACATAAGGAACTTGAAACAAGCACTAGGAACTTGGAATGGAGCCAGAAGCTGTACAACTCGGGTAAGCTAGTTGACGGTCTGGCAATAAGTGACTGGGGAGCTGTCGAATAAATACTGTGTGAGTGATGCAGGTAATTGATCCCAGGTGTGTGCAATTGGCTCAAGGGGGGAGCTGCAGATAGGGCAAGAGCGGCCTCTAGTGGCACTGGGAGGCCGTGGGCCTAACAGTACCCCCCCCCCCTCTAAGGACGCCCCTTGGCGGACATTTGGAACCGGAAGGGCAAGTCCAATTGAAATCCCGGATGAGAGAGGCATCCAGGATCTGTCCAGGCGCATTCCTCCGGACCGTACCCCTCCCAGTCCACGAGGTACTGGAGGCCCCTCCCCCGGCGGCCCACGTCCAGCAGGCGCCGCACTGTGTAGGCCGGGTGGTTGTCGATGGTGCGGGGGGGGTGGTGGGGCCTTGGCGGGGAGGGAGAGAAAGCTGGAAACCACCGGCTTAAGCAGGGACACATGAAAGGTGGGGTGGACACGGAGGGAGGGAGGGAGACGGAGGCGTACGGCACAGGGGTTGATGATTGACACAATGGGGAAGGGACCAACATACCGAGGAGCAGGTTTTTGGGAGTCCACCTTGAGGGGCAAGTGCTTTGTGGAGAGCCATACCACCTGTCCGGGGACATATGTGGGTGCAGGCTCACGGTGCCGGTTCGCCTGCCACTGGGACCTGGCGGAGGCCTGGAATAGGACCGAGCGGGCCCTCCTCCACGTCCTCCGGCAGCGACGGATGTGGGCCTGGACGGAGGGTATGGCGATCTCAGCCTCCTGGGCAGGGAACATCATGGGTTGGTAGCCCAGAGAGCATTGGAAGGGTGACAGGCCGGAGGGGGCATTGACCAGGGTAGTGCGGGCGTATTCGGCCCACGGCAGCTGGTCGCTCCAGGAGGTGGGGCTGGTGGTTGTCAGGCAGCGGAGCATGGCATCCACCTCCTGGTTTGCCCGCTCTGTCTGGCCGTTGGTCTGGAGGTGGAAACCGGAGGAGAGACTGACCTGTGCCACCAGGGCCGAGCAGGCCCTGGTGGCACCTGGGAGGTGAGCTGGGGACCTCTGTCCGACACTATGTCTGCTGGGATGCCATGGCGGCGGAACACCTCAGCCACCAGCAGGTCCGTGGTCTCCCTTGCCGATGGTAGTTTGGGGAAGGCGAGGAAGTGTGCCGCTTTAGAAAAGCGGTCCACCACCGTGAGGATGGTAGCGCTGCCCCGGGATGGTGGGAAACCGGTGACAAAGTCCAGGACGAGTCGGGACCAAGGACGAGTCGGGATGGGTAATGGGCGGAGGAGGCCGGAGCAGGGTCAGGTGGAGGTCTTGGACCAGGTGGTACAGGCAGAGACGAAGGACCGGGTGTCAGGGAGCAGGATCGGCCACCAGAAGCGCTGGTGGACGACGGCCAGGGTGCAGGTGATCCCGGGATGGCAGCTGAGGCGGGAGGCATGGGCCCACTGCAGCACCTGGGAGCGTGCAGAGTCAGGGACGAACAGGCGGTTAGGGGGTCCGGTACCTGGGTTGGGCTGCTGTTCCTGCGCTTGGGTGACAAGGGACTCGATTTCCCAGGTGAGCGTGGCGGCAAGGCACAGGGGTGGAAGGATGGGTTCTGGATCCCCTGTATTCTCCTCTGGCGTGAAAACACGGGACAGGGCTTCGGGCTTGGTATTCCTGGTGCCTGGGCGATAGGATAGAGAGAAGTTAAACCGGCAGAAGAACAACGCCCACCTGGCCTGCCGGGAGTTGAGTCGCTTCGAAGTCCGGATATAGGCCAGGTTCTTATGATCGGTCCAGATGATGAAGGGGTGGTTTGCCCCCTCAAGCCTCCTCCAGGGCTAGTTTGACAGCCAGGAGTTCCTGGTTACCCACGTCATAATTGCGCTCAGGTGGGGTGAGCCTTCGGGAGAGAAAGGCACAGGGGTGGAGCTTTCCATCGGTTGGAGAGCGCTGAGACAGTACCGCTCCTAACCCCGTGTCCGAAGCAGGAGCCGCTGCAGCACCAGGCGTACGGGTTTTATGTGGTCAGAGAGGGATTTGGAAAAAATCAAGATGTCGTCGAGGTACACAAAGACAAACAAGTCGAGCGTGTCCCGGAGGACATCGTTAATTAGGGCCTGGAAGACTGCTGGGGCATTTGACAGACTGAAAGGCATTACCAGATACTCTAAGTGTACGAGTGGGGTGTTGAATGCAGTCTTCCATTCGTCCCCTTCGCGGATGCGGACCAGGTGGCAAGCGTTGCGGAGGTCGAGTTTGGAGAAGTGGGTGGCACCCCGGATGGGGACGAAGACTGAGTCCATCAGGGGCAGGGGGTACTTGTTCTTGACTCTGATGTCGTTGAGTCCCCTTAAGTCAATGCAGGGACAGAGGGTCTTGTCCTTCTTGGATACGAAGAAGAACCCTGCGCCCAGCAGAGTCAACGAGGGGCCAATGATCCTGGCAGCGAGAGAGTCGCGGATGTAGGTCTCCATGGCCTCCTGTTCGGGCCGGGAGACGTTATACAGGTGACTGCAGGGGAGAGGGGCGCCTGGCAGGAGGTTGATTGCGCAGTCGTAGGGGCGATGAGGTGGTAGGGACAGTGCGCCCTGCTTGCTGAAAACAGGGGCCAGGTCCAGATATTGTGAAGGCACCGAGGACAGGTCAGGGCTCTTGGGGACCCCCCGCGGTGTATCCGGCGGTGGGGTAGAGGCCGAGCGGAGGCAGTGGGCGTGGCAGTGTGTGCTCCAGGCGCTCACGCTACCCGGGCACCACTCCATCTGAGGGTTGTGGATGCGGAGACAGGGGTACCCCAGGACCAGGGGGTTCAGGGGGGAATGGATGAGGAAGAACCTCAAGGACTCACGGTGGTTGCTTGAGAGTAGCAGCTCGAGGGGGGCCGTCTGGTGGGTAATCTGGGTCAGAAGTGACCCGGTCAGCCACTTGACCTCGAGCGGTGTGAGGAGAGGAACGGGTCTCAGCCCTAGCTGGTGTGCTAGTCCCAGGTCGAGGAAACTCGCATCCGCCCCAGAATCTATGAAAGCGGAGGAAGTGAGTGTTATACTCACTCTCCTCCCTCTCTCGCGGCGCCCACGAGAGGGTAGCTGGGAGCAGAGGACGGGTGAGAGGGTTGGAGCTGAAGCGACCGGAATGTAACCCTGCCAAGAAGTCGCCCTCTCATGGCCAGACTGGGCAGATGGCTCGGAGGTGTCCCAGCCGGCAACAATACAGACAGGCGCCGGTCTGTATGCGGCGGGCTCACTCCTCGGGGGAGATCCAGGAGCGACCGAGTTGCATGGGCTCGGCCTCGGAGAGAGTCGGGGGACTTCGGAGGCGCCGGACAGTAGTGGGCATTGGAGACCAGGGAAAGGCCGCCCAGGTGGGAGGCACGGGCTGGAGTCTCGCCTCCTCCCTCTCACGCCGGCGCTCCCACAGCTGGTTGTCCAGGCGGATGGCGGTCTCTATCAGTTGGTCCAGATCCTTGGGCTCGTCCCGCCGCTCAAACTCGTCCCACAACTCATCGCTCAGGGCGCGCTGAAACACGTCCTGCAGGGCTCCATCATTCCAGCCGCTTTCTGTGGCTAGTGTCCAGAACTCGACAACGAGGGAGGTGACGCTACGGGGACCCTGGCGGAGGGAGAGAAGTCTCCTGGTGGCCTCCTTGCCGCAAACTGGGTGGTCGAAGATTCTCCTCATTTCACAGGTGATGAACAGATCGTAGGAGAGACTCACGGGGCCCCCCTGGCTCCAAACCATGGAACCCCAGGCAGGAGATGAGGAATGCAATGTGGGCGCCATTGGAGGCGTACAACGATTGCTGCTGCTGGAAAACCACCGCGCACTGCACAAGGAAGGCACGGCAGATGCCGAAATCATCCGTCGTAGGGCGCTGGAGCTGGAACGTGGGGCTCAGGGGGGACGAGGGGGGCGCTGGGAGCAGACTTCTGACGGCGGTCGAGATGGTCCGGAGGTGATCCACGATGTCCCAGAGGGCCTGGTCATGTTGACCAAGCAACACTCCTTGGTTCCGGAGTGCGCGGCGGAGCCCCTCTGTGTCGGCTGGGTTCATGTTTTATGGCCAGACCGTACTGTCACGACCAGAGCTAGGGGGGACCCAAACACCCGACACAGAGAGACGGGAGGCAGACAAAGGATGTTTATTAGCCCACACGGTGGAGCTGGCCGGGGGGACCCGGTCAGGTAGGATGGAGCAGGGCTGGGAAGGGATGATGATGATCGGGAGGAGGGGTCCAGGATTCGGGTGGAGAGACGGGGAACCGGGCTGAATGGAGAGGGACGACAGCCTTGGTTGACGAGCAGAGATACGCAGGTCAACCGGGCTGGCTGGAGAGGGACGGACAGACTGGGCCGACGAGAGGAGACAAGCAGGTAAGGGGAAGACGAAACAAAGAGACATAAGCTAGGGACTTGAAACAAGCGCTAGGAGCTAGGAACTTGGAACTAGGAATGGAGCCAGTAGCTGTACAACTCAGGTAAGCTAGTTTACGGTCTAGCAATGAGTGACTGGGGAGCTATCGAATAAATACTGTGTGAGTGATACAGGTAATTGATCCCAGGTGTGTGCAATTGGCTCAAGGGGGGAGCTGCAGATAGGGCAAGGGCGGCCTCTAGTGGCACTGGGAGGCCATGGGCCTAACAGTCAGAGTAGAGGATCTCTGGGATTTACTTGACATTGTATTGCCTCCGGGTGTAGCTTAGCTGATGAGGGGGACGTGGCGGCATGGTCGTCTGGAATCCATCCGATGGCACAATGCACTTTAGCAGGGGGGTCCACTAAAGTACAGTGTAGTCAGTTTTAAGAGATGCAAACCGCATTTTCTTTGAGGAATTCCCTTCACCAGGTCAGTGTTCAAGTCAGGTATTGTAACAGTGTTTCAGTAACGATGCGTCTGTATTGCAAGAGTCATAAGGATCAGCTGGAGCAAGTCGGAGAATGATTTGACTTAACTGTACGAAATATACTTGCATGTAAACTTCGGTGGCCTTCCAACTATAAATACAAAGCTACGTATTATTAACTTGAGAAATCAGTTTGCGGAGCTGCTAAAATGTTCAAAAACTTTGGTAACTATAACAAAATAAAACAAACAGGTTCACTATACGCATTTACAAACCTGAAAGTTTTCAGTTCATGAAAACGAAAATTCATAAAAGAAAAAAAAAAGATGATTACACCACAGAAGGACACAGCACATCACACAGCATGAGCATTGATGGGCTTCTTCCTGGGCAGCAAATACAGCAACACATCATGGCGTATTTTGAACCGCAGACAGAGAGGTGGATTGAGAACTATTGGTTGTATTAATACACAACGTTGTAAAGAGGAAGTAACGCTTGGTTGACATGTAAACATGTAAATAAACTACAGTGACCAGATGTCCCGGATTCGAGCTCCCAGTCACGCACTGTGTTTGTTGTGTTTCATTCAATTAAAATAAATCTGGTATAAAATCACATTGTTATTAGTGTTCTTTATTTTGAGAAATGGGGAGCAGGGACGCACAATGGATCGTGCAGCGGTCAGTGGATTATTTTTAAGAAAGGTTAAAAAGATGGGATATTTACAGGAAAATACCCTACATTAACCCTAACAGTGCTAGTCACATGTAAACACACCACTATTGTTTGTAGGTCTCTGGCACATGCTCAATGTGTTAAACAACATTTGCGCATGTGAAAATCGAGATCATGATGTCATCGTCTGGCTAAACCTCAGTTTCACGGGTCCACACAAATACACAGAAAACAGTTTTGAAAAATCTCCACCCTGGAAGGCATTTTTCAAAAGCTTGGTTTTCAGTGACCTGAAACACTTTGAGGTGTCTGGAATGTTTGGGGTGAAGAAGGGCACTGGGTTCCCAAGAATGAGTTCTTCTATTGTTACACGGAGAACGTCAACATTAGAGTGTTTACTTTGGGCCCCCTGTGAGAAGCGAAGTGGCATATGTTTAGATTCATGTCAGACAGGGGCTGAGCTGAGACCAATGGATTGGATCCAGATGTGTTGGGGTATGTCTGTACAAGTATAATAGACAGCCTCTTGCTTCATTCGAGAGAGAATGCATTTGGCTCCTTTCTCTCCCAGACATCCATGGCAAGTCTGGTGTGATGACGTTATTCCTTGTTATAAACTTATTATTATAATCAAGTCAGTGTCAGCGGAGATTCCTTCTTCATCAACACATCATCGACAACAAAGAAACAACAAAAGTGGCGTCACGAACAGGATGGGTTGGGCCTCACCTGCCACTGCCGTCAGCTTCAGCGAGTTACCACTCTGACACCTCAGGGTGAGTGCTTTCTCACAAATATAAGCTGTTGTGTTGTCTGTGAAGCAGTGGTGTTTTGTGCAGGTAGGCTGCAATGACAAGAGCAGATTGTGTGGAGATGAGAGATGATGTGTTGATGTGTGGAGTGAGTTTCCATCTAAATTGGGGTTTATTAAGTTGTAAAAGACGTAACTAAGGGGAATAAGAGAATAACAAATGAAGAGAAATAGAGAATAGAGACAAGAGAAATAGGAAATAAGTTCAAAGAGAATTTAGTTGAAGTAAAAAGTAATAGTAGAATGGCAGAACTAGTAACATAAAGGTAGCTAAATAACCATGCAAGATTAATAAAGACAGGGCCTGTATCTTCTTAACGGTAAGACAGGTGTACATTTGCTGCTTAATGAAAGTTGGCCGTAAGAAAATATAGTATAGTCAAATTTGCAGAAGAAAAACAAAGAGGAAATAACCCTGGCCAGGGGATTTGGCTAAATATGAAATAAGATGAAAAAGATGAAAGTAAAGTGAAAAAGAGTTAAAAGTTAAAGGCTTAAAAGAGAAAATAAGATAAAAAATAAAGTTTGAGAAAAGTGGAAAAACAGGGCTGAACCAGCCTAGGAGAACTAGTGTACATTAAGCATTAATGATGAAAGAATCTGATTAAAAAGATAATTTGTTAAAAGCTTGGCCAAAGTGAAAATTTTGATGAAATTAGAGAATTATAAATCAGTTGACGTTAAAATATAAAGTTAAGCGCAGTTGGAGGATCAGATCAGATGTGGACAGACATGTTTGTGTGTGTGTGTGTTGTGCCGCGGCTAAAGATGCGTGGATAGATAATGTTGTGCTGTGTAATGTTCGTGTGTATGTGTAAATGATATATAAAATAAATGTGTTATTAAACAGGTATACATAGGCGGTGAGTGGTTTGAGTAATAGATAAGGAGAGACATTTTTGCCTCTTTAGTGATAAAACATATATGAGCCTTTTGCAGGACGTTTATACATTTGATAAAAATATGAGCCTTCTGAGACAAGGAGAAGAGCAACCAGCAACACTTTGCCTACACATGCATGTACACATTCAGAAAAAGAAAGAAAATCTCCTGTTCTGATTTTGTAAGTAGGATTTGTAGATTGTTTGATTGGTGTGTGGGTTCTTTCTTTGTCTTTTCCATGCTTGTTGTGTGTGTGTGAGACTGTGCTTGCTGTGAGTTTTGTCTGGTTGAAAGAACAGATAGTCTTGTTGAAATAGAAGGAGAAGCTGGTTTTGGCTGCCAGAAGATAGGTTTTGTGTTTTGGCTGCTGAGTGAGAGAGAACAGCTCTGACTGTTGTGTGTGCTCTTTGACTCTGTGCGTAACTGCATTGGGTTGGGCGGATCCTAAGGGGGCTAAGACAGGATGTTCACTCGATGACGACCAGTCTATACTGGAAGTTTTGGCTAAATTTAAGAGGTGGAGCAAGCGGTGGTGCTTCATACAGAGTGGAACTTAGTTAACTCCTCCTGACAAGAGAGCTGCGAAGAAGCCCCCCCCCCCCCACTCTTTTCTCTCAGTGGGTTAGAAGAAAAATAAAATAAAATACAATTAAATAGATAGACAGAATAAAAATAATTTATTGAAGGTGATATCAGATTGACTAATATACTCTTTCGATTTTTAAATGCATTGTATGAATAAAAGTAAACATTGCTTTATTTAAAATGCGCGAGAAATGAGAAAGCCTATAATGCATGTCTCACTGAATTGTATTACAGTGTGTATAAGAATTTAGAGTGATCCTAAGACACTGAACTCTTGTGTTGTTCTTTTTCTTTTTTCTTCTTCCTCTCTTTTACTATCCTTTGTGAGAGCCGGAGGAAGACAGAGTAGATGGAATGTGTCTGAATTGGATCATCCAAAGGGCAGATAATCTGGCAGTGCTTCTCAGACACTGGAGCTTGCGGATGACAGCGCATAGGAATCCTGAATCCCGTTTGAACAAGGCCAGTGCGGTTTTATCCACAAACTCTTTCAATAGACACCTGCATTTACCTATTTGTGTATACATTAAGTTATTACCGATTAATTTATACATACTAAGCTTGGTTTCACATATAAGCTTTCAGTAGTTATTTTTCATATATTACATTTGCAATTATTTAGTGGGAGACTTGGCCACGGGCTGACTAATTAAGGCATTTGCTTAATTAATGGAGTATAATTGAATTGATTTATCACTTGTGGAAAAGCTGATTTGATTAAATACGGTTGAGAGCTGTAAATATTGGTTTCATTATCTGAGTATGGTTTACCTTGATTGAGGCTGTTTTGAGATTGAACATTGATATAATTTAGATAATTTAAGATAAATGAGTGTGAACAAATGCATATTGGTCTCCTTTGGGGTTGGTCAATTCAGTTGTTTTTGGTTGAGTATGATTACACGTTATTATAAATAATTTTTAAATATTTAGATTCAATTTACAATAAAACAAAATAAGAGGGTCATTGTGATGTCAAAAATGGATACTAAAATTCCAAAAGCAATCACTCCTGTTGATGTAGTGCGAAAGAATAATCCCCTTATTAAGATATTGCAAAAATATCAGGAAAATGGAGCAAGCGTTGGCCTGCCATTGAACAACCGTGGCCAGTTGAAGGAACTCTTAACCCGGATGTGACAACACTGCAGGTGCTTGTGTCCACATATAAAGTAAATCACAAGAAAGGTACGAAGGGAAAGAGACGCACGGAGAAAAGACAAACAGAACTTGGAATTCTGCAGCTGTTCAAAAAGGAGGGACAGAAATTGTTCGAAGCTGCAAAAGAAAAAGGGAACGGAGTAAACAACAAATAAAGAAAAATGATAAGGAAACAGAAAAATTGATGGAGAAGTTTACTGCACCCTTCTCACATACAGCATCTGTAAAAAAGCTTATGAAAAGGCAGTGAGGTCCATTGATGTTTATCCTGAGCTCCCAGTGATTACACAGGAGGGCAACTAATGTATCTCTTCAAAGATGAGGGTGAGCAAATAATATAGATGGGCAAGGCTAACACAGCCATAAAGATGTACCTGAGCTCCAACAGTACAAAGAGAAGGAACCGTTGGGGAAGCAGACAACGGGTCAGAAGTCTGGAAATAGGAGAAGGGATTGTGAGTGATTCAGACGAGGCTATTGGAGGATACGACCCCGCAGTCAAACGGATGTTGACTAAAGCGGAGAAAAGAGGGGATCGACCAATGAGGAAAATGGTTCCAGGAACGGATGACACGGATGAGAGTGAACAGGGTGAAAGTGACGAAGAATCAGAGAAAGAAGGTCCTTCCTGTTTTGAACTGTTAGCAGCCAGTACAGGGGTAGGAGATGACAGATGCATGGTTTTAAGAGAGATTGAGAGGAGTATAGACGGATGCCTCGAGGACATAAGTGACTCCACCTATCCAGAAGTTCGACAAGCATTGGAAAAACAATTACAAGAACTGCAAATAACGGCGAAGAAACTACAGAAGAAAAAACCTCAAAAGCCAGACACTTTGAGGTATGGACTACGTCCAAGAAAAGGAAAGAGACCCGACAAAATGTGTCCAGTGATAATTTGAGGACAAAATTTAGAGGACAAGCCTTGGCAGAATACAGGCATGTCTGACAAACTTGAAAAGTTAACCACTCTTCAAGATGGAGCACATCCGTGGATCTCAAAGCTGGAGGAGGTTTTGGTGGGATCACAGCATGCCATGGGAGATATTAAGAGACTTTTGGCTAGCCTCATTGGAGTCCCAGCTATGGAGGAGATCCTGCAGGCGTTAGGCCTTAACAGATACGTGGCAACTGCGGTGTATGACCCAGAATTGTTTGCTACAAGTAGAGGTCGGATGTGAACAGCATTGAGAGATGCATTTCCAACAAACGTACACCCGGACAACATCTTTATTGAGACATTGGGCACACAGGAAAATCCAAGAGCTTATGTGTCAAGGGCTCATCAAGTGTGGAGAAATGTCACAAGAAATGATCCAAATTTGAATCAAATGGAGAAATCCATTCTCCAAGCCAAAATACAGAAGGGGCTGCCTCTACAAGTGAGGAGCAAATTGGCAGAAGTGGTTGGTCTTGGAAGCATGACCGAAGGTGTTTATACGGATCACATAGCACATCAAGTGGAGCTATATCGGAAAAAGAAGCATGACCAGAAGGAACAGGACCAGGAGACTCTCAGAAAACTCAACCAAATACAGTTGGTGGATAAGAAGGCCAAAGAGAAGGTTTATAGATGTGCAGAACAGAAGGTATTGTAGGTAGATAGTGCACTGTGGCACCCCCTAACGGGAGCTGCCGAAATAAGAGAATTATTGGTGGTGGAATGAGGAAGTAAAGGAGCAGCTATGAAGATAAACACTGATGAGTATCTTGAGAAAGAGCATGACATTAAGAAAAGTGTGCCACATATGACTTTAATGGTGGCTGAAGGATTTGAGCAGAAGCATATAGGAGAAATGATGGAAGAAGCTGCAGTATTGTCAAGAAAAAGTAGCTTATTTGGGTCAAAGAATAACCCATGGACACAGAAGCAGCTCTGAGAGTCTTTTGGAAGCCATTTGAATGGTACCAAAGCCCAGAACAGTCAGAGAGGTGATGACATTTCTTGGCATTGCGGGATATTATTCAGCCTGGGTAGAAGATTATGCCTCCCTAACAGGGCCTTTGAGAACCATGATAAAAGAGACTGGGAATGCTCAACTCCATTGTAACCTCACCTTGACACAGGAAGGTCATATGGCCTTTGAGACAATCAAACAGAGGTTACAAGAAGCTAGCGCTGCCAGACTACTCTAAGAACTATTTGCTGTATGTGGCTACGTCCACCGGGGGCAAATGTGCATGTGCAGTTCTTTGTCAGCCCACAGGAACAGGGACAAGTCCTCAACCTGTTTCGTATTATTCTACTGCCTATTCAGAAGTAGAATTGGGGCTACCATGGTGCTACAGAGTAATGGTGGGAGTTGATCTAATGTATGATAAAGCATCATCAGTAACTAGTCTCAGAAATCTTTTGAATTTTGGTAAATGTACATTGACTATGTCTAGGCTAAGAGACTATCATAGGCTCTTAGAGCAGGAAGATGTCACCTCAGTAAGGTGCGTCATGGTAAATCCAGCTGAGAATTTGCTAACTACAGAACATGGGGAACCACATGATTGTGTTCAGGGAGTGGAGAGATATGCAAAGCTCAGATCAGACTTGCAAGCTTTCCCACTGCATGTGTCAGATGTGGAGTATTGGACTGATGGGTCCTGCTATGGAAAAGGAGACACATTGAGTGCGGGTTATGCAGTTGTCAAAGCCAAGGAACCGAATTTGTTGTTGAGAAAGCATAAGTAATACCACAACCTGCTTCTGCACAGCTTGCTGAGCTGGTGGGCCTGACGAAAGCTTGTCTATTGGCCGAAGGCAAGCAAGTGACAATATATACAGATTCATAATGTGTGCCATTTATTTGGATCGGTAGCCGGTAGCCGGTAAAAGATGTTAGTCGTCGTGGATAGATTTTCACGGAGGCCTGAAGCATGTCCAACCAAGCGTAAAGATGCTCAGTCGGTTGCCAAGCCAAGTTCTTGTGTCGTGAGGTCATAAGCAGGTGGGGACTTCCAGACCGCAAATCCTCAGATAAGGGGAAAGAGTTTGTGGATAAAACAGTAAAATTAATTCAGCAAAAACTATGAATTAAACAACGTCTAGGAGCTGTTTATCATCCGCAATGACAAGGTGTTTGTGAAAAGATGAATGGTGTGCTGAAAAATCGCATTGTTAAAATCTGTCAGCACACAGGTCTGAATTGGGTAGAGGCGCTTCTGTTGGCATCAATGGTGTGTCATTCAAGTGGGCTCCGTGATTTGCGCATGACACCCTATGAGTTGGCTACGGGTAGACGGATGCCAACACTTTGTTTGTGCACAAGTGGAAAGGGTCAAAGTTTAGCCCTTTTAGAAGATGAAATGCGAGTGTATGTTAACTATATGGCAGCACTGCATAAGCGAATACACACATATGTCTCTGACCGGCAAAAACAATAGGAGGTGCTAGAGAGACTTGATGAGCCAAAGAGGAACGCGGTGAAACCTGGAGACAAGGTATTCATGAAGGTGTTTAGGAGGAAGTGGTTTAACGAACGCCGCAAAGGACCATTTGAAGTTGTTCGCAGTACGGGAACTACTGTTCAGGTTAAAGGTTCTCCTTCATGGTACCATTTTTCACATTGTGTTAGAGCGCCAAAATAAGAGGCACCACGATCACAGAGCAGATTTGTTGAAGGCTCAAGAGAGCCAACAGAAGCTGCAGACACAGCAGAGGTTCATGAGGACCTCCAAGGTCAAGATCCAGAAGAAGGGATTGACGATAATGTGGGTTTGCATGATGATGTTGAGCACACTTTTGATGATCCCAGGGATGAATTGTCAGTCCCTGAGCAAGAAATATACTTTGGTGACATTGATTTACAACATGTCCCAGACCCAGTTGGACCGAGGAGTCCAAGGCCAACCCGAAAAAGGTTTAGACCAAAGCGATATGAGGACTAGGGTTGAAGGGACTTTGGGAAAGTCAGTTCAGCTGCCAAGTCAGCGTACAAAAGAAAATGATGAAAAAGGGGAATTCAGAGTCCAGTGGGAAGATAACCATGGTAAGATAACTGACTTGAACATCATCACTAGAGAAGTATGTGCTGCTAAATGATCGAAGAAGGCTGAAGATTGGGGATGACTGTAGTCTTTATCTACATAGATCCCAGGTTGAAGATCAAGGTGACCACAAGTGTTCTTATTATGATCTAAAATTAGTGAATGTGAGAGAGGATGGAGGGCAAACAAGGCCAGACTACAGACACAAAATTGTGACTATTGGGGTACTAAATGAAAGTAAAATTTTAGATAAAAAATTGTTGTTAATGAAGTAAGAAAACTAACAACTGAAGTATCAACTCTCCCACCAACTGAAAAAATAAAGCAGACGTCCACCTCTTCAGTTCTGAAAGTCACTAATGTTGCAGAGGTATTGCAGTTAACTACTGCTGCACCTCAGATGATTTCTACGACTCCAATTTCTGTGAATACTGTGATTAGAACTAAATTAGGAAATGCAGCTTACCTTCCATGTAAATGTAGTAAATTGAATACTGGTGGAAATATTTCCCCTAAATGGAAAAATGCGCATGGTGAAGACATAGTGCTAACAGGACCTGATATTAGCAGTGTGCCTCGCGATCAACCAAAGTGTATGTTGTATAATGACAGGAGATGGGTTCAAGTTCAAAATGACTGTTCGCTTGTCGTAAGTAATGTCATATGGTAAGATCAAGGAGAATATACATACATGCACATATTTGGATCGAGAGTTTAAATATATCCCAAGGCAAAATTTTTGGGAAGCGGGATATAGATAATGGTTGTAGTAAAAGGTCTGGTTACTAAAGAAATAAGTACGATTGCTCAAGAAGTTCAAATGCAACTCGTCACACCAAGGGTGACTGTTGGACCGATGGCATCTATTATCTTAGTTCTGGAAATAACTAGTAGTGTTACGTATCATCGTCAGTTACTACTCAAGCTACAACACTGGCAGAAAAGGAAGTTACAACAACGAAAATGACAACTTCTACTTCTGTAACTCCTGGTAATCATACAAGTGAGGTTGTGAGGATGAGATCCACTACCAATAAAACAATGACGACTTTTTCGGTGTCTACAAAGTCTGTAGATAAGACGTTGACACCTATCACTACATCCCCATCATTTAAGAAGTTGGTAAATATAACGGAGAAGCCTATGGTGAAGTTGGAAATTAATTTGAATAATAGCAAGGAGAGCTCTGCAATTAGAGAGCCAATTGCTGAGGAGATTGATAGGGATTCAGGTGAGATAGTTCAGATGACTATGTCGGATGTGGTCAATGATTTTCTTGATGCTGAGTGGACATCAGAAGACATGACTGAACATCTTAATGCTTGACAGAAGCCAGAAACCCAGTGGAAAGCATATGGGTTTGATTCCTCAGTCCTGCAAATAGCAGACCCGTGGGCAAATAGAAATCTGTGGTTCCAACAGATAACTCACTCCGTTAGAATGACTACTCATTCAAATTGTCCGTGTGTGGTGAGAGTTCTCCAGGCACATGGCATTCAATTCTAGAGACGGTACCGGAACCTTTGACATCTGAATGTCAAAGTAATGCGTTATCGTGGCTGCTATTCAAAGAACAGGCAGCGAATGAAATATGGATGGCTGTGTTGGTCCATCTATTTAGACCTTTACGTATTTGTTCCTGGTTGAAAAAGTTATTATATCTAAATCTTCTTAATAAGTATGAAGATATTAGAATCAGCAATCCCTGATGCTATGGAAGTGACACCTGCAAAATGTAGAGCTTGTTTTTGTTCAAATGATACTCATGGTGGAGATGGTATGTTTATGGGGATATCAGAATGTGATAGCTACATGATGCAATTTGGACAAAGTGTACAAAGGACGGTTTATGACACATATACAGTGACCTTTCATGCACCACATCGTCGACAGAGTAAAACTTTAAGCGTAAAGAATCAAACTTTACCAGGTAATGTGAAGTCGGTGAAGATGGCTTTAAGCAGTATGATGTCATTACTGCTTTGGACATGGACGCCGTGATGAGCACCATCTACGCCTGGCTGGAGAATCCCGTGAAGTTTGAAAAATCGCACGCAGTCAACAACACCCTGGACACCGAGATTCTCCCTCCGTCCGACCCCAAGCTGGAAGAGACCCACATCCTCATCGTGGAGGGCTTTCTGCTTTACACCTACGGACCTTTGATCAACGTACTGAACCAACGCTATTTTATTTCCATCCCATATGAAGAATGCAAAAAGAGGAGGTGCTCAAGGAACTACACTGTGCCAGACCTGGCACGGTGGCGCAGTGCATTGCACTGCTGCCTCACAGCAAGAAGGTCCTGGGTTCAATTCCCGCCTGGGGCGCTGTTGGCACCGTGCTCCGGCGGGTTATCTTCCAAAAACAGGAGCCTTTCTGTGTGGAGTTTGCATGTTCTCCCCGTGTTCACATGGGGTTTCCTCCACCTCACGTCAGTAAGGACCCCCACCAAAAACATGCACCCATCATCGTCTGACCAGCGATGGACACTTATCACCTGGTCCCCGGGCGCATCCACGTATGCTGCCCACTGCTCCTGGCTGTGCCCCCGGAGGAAGGACAAGCCAGGATGGGTCAAAAGCAGAGGAGCCATTTCACCGGCCACCATCAAGCATGTGCATGTGTGTGTGTGTGTGTGCAAGCATGTGTTGTGGAGTGTCGTGTGACAATTAAAGTCTGTTTCTTCTTCTGCCCGGTCTGTTTGACGGTCACGTCTGGCCCATGCACGTCGAACATCAGGAACATTTAAAGATATTTGGTGGGTATTTGGTGATAAAGCATACTTATTTCTGTCTTATGGGTGGATTTGATGTTGCTATATGGCGCAGTTGAAACTTCCTTATGATATTTTTGTTATCCGGAAGGGACAAGAGCCAGATGAGGGTTACTTTACAAAGACGGAAGAAAAGAGACTTGGCACAGTTTCACAATTTGGAGTATTATCATTGGAGGATATCTTTAAGAGAAAAATGGGGTATATGATTGTTTCCATGGTATGGGTTCACATTCTTAGCTGATCATATTGATAATATGATCAATATGGCTTTAAATATAACCGTTGAGGCCTGTTATACGTTGATCCCTGATGTTGCTGATAACATGACTAATGTCATAGATACATTGGAACTTATAGGGGATGTGTTTGGGCCATCAGAAGGAGCTGGGTGGTCAGCTAATGCTTGGTTGCAAGATAAATTAGGACCACTAGGAGCTATAGTAGTTCAGGTTCTGGGGGCTGCTCTTCTATCACTGTGTGTGATAGAAGAGCAGTGATCACTGTGTGTTTTGCTTTTGTACGGTGTTGTTGACCTTTGCTCAGGCCATGATATTGAGATGGGTAGGAGTTGTAATGCCGGGAGAAAATGTTCAAATGCCACTATTGGGTGGTAATGACTTCAGTGAAGATGAGGAGGAAATAGTGATGGAGGAGGAGCTAGCACTAGTAGAGAAATATCCATTCTGAAAATCTGATTCCGTCATATACTCAATACTATTTTTGACTGGGAAAATGCATAGTTAAAGGGGGATATGGAAAATGTTAATGATATATTGGAATAATGTTAAAGTATAATGCAAAAGTGAAATTATTAAACTATATTTGATGTTTTTGCAAGATACTGGCTGGTGATTTTTTCTTCCAGGACCAGTTAGAGGGTGGCTGTGTCCAGAGATCCTAACAGCCTAATGGACTTGAACACTCAAACATGGACTCTCAAAAATGGAAGATGAAAATGGATGGCAGTTCCTGAATGAGGGCATCATGATCAGGGGTGTCGAGTGAAATATCATTAAAAGTTGATGGTGTTAAAAAGCAACAGTTCAATACATACATATGTGTCCTGCATGTTTTTATAATATTGGAGTTTATTTATTACAATGTAACCTGTATTATTGATGAATATTCTGTACTCTACACTAGATATTTTTAGCAAGGCATATTACTTTGATTTAGTATTGTTTTCGTTGAGTTCTCTAACAGGGTGAAGTGAATACATTGGGACCTCAGGTGTTTTCTTTTTTTTGCGGTGTTAGCCAGGGAAAGTCCACTGAAAGGTCCAATGGGTCGACCAGCCTGACTTTGGACAATTTTCTTTATTTATTTCTAAGGTTCTAAATGTATGCATTTATATGTAACATCTTAAACAGTTTTCTAAACCCTTCTTCTTTTTCTGTTAATTGATTTGGAGTACAGTAGGTGGTAACCTGGGGCAGAGGGAACATGAGAGAGTTTTCCTGTCTAGATTGTTTGATGGATGTACTAAGAAAGGAAGCTGCCGGATGGGTTTTTCGCTCTCACACTCCACAAATTTACTGTATAGCTACGACTAAGCAAGGTCAGAAAGGTACATTATAATCATTTTATTTGTTAGTATGTGATTTTAATTAAGCCAATTAACATCATAAGTTCATCACTCTTCGCTTTCCGAGACATTGTGTATTCTCAAAGGGGGGAAATATGAGGTGTCTGGAATGTTTGGGGTGAAGAAGGGCACTGGCTTCCCAAGAATGAGCTCTTCTATTGCTACACGGAGAACGTCAACATTAGAGTGTGTACTTTGGGGCCCCTGTGAGAAGGGAAGTGGAATATGTTTAGATTCATGTCAGACAGGAGCTAAGCTGAGATCTATGGTTTGGAACCAGATGTGTTAGGGTATGTCTGTACAAGTATAATGGACAGCCTCTTGCTTCATTCGAGAGAATTTGGCTCCTTTCTCTCCCAGAGATCCATGGCAAGCCTGGTTTGATGCTGTTCTTCCTTGTAATAAACTTATTATTATAATCAAGTCAGTGTCAGAGTCAAGATTTGTGCCTTCTTCATCAGCACATCATCAAAAACAAAGAAACAACAACTTGTTTTGGTGTGGATGGGAGGCCAAAACGCTGAGATTTTAAAAATACCCATATACCTGTGTACCAGGCCTTAATATATATTTGGACTTAATACAATAGGCTTAAAAGCCTATGATATAAGATAAACTACCCCACTGACAGATAATGACGGGTAGTCTAGTGGGGAAGTGATTGGGGGTGGAGTTGACCAGATATTGTTCCCACCCATTACTCGCCTCCGAAGTGTGAAAAAGCGCAGATCTTTAAGGGGCATTTTCTCTTCTAGAGTTTAGATATACCAACTTTGAAATAAGCATATCTTCTTCAAATATTTTCTCATCTATTCTCATGATCTCAGGTTCAGAGGTAGAGCAGCTCGTCTAGTAATCGGAAGATTGCCGGTTCGATGCCTGGCTCCTCCTGGTAGCATGTTGATGTGGCCTTGAGCAAGACACTTAACCCCCTAACTGCTCCCCAGTCACTGCTCCTAGATACGTCAGTGACTAGGATGATAAAATGCAGAGAAATGCATTTTGTTGCCTCAGTACTTGTACTCTTTGCAATGACTATTAGTTTAATCTAATTTAATCTAATGTAATGATTTCAACCATCATTTGAAAGCTTACAATCCGCACTTTCATAACCTGTAAAAAAAGAACTGAAAAATTACCTTGGCCTATTTGGAAACCAAAACACCAGACTCTCGCACAAATGAACTCAGAGATGCAATACATTTTCAGACTGAAACATACACATGCTTGGATTTCACTTGAAAATAAATGGAGATCAGTAAAACAGAAATTTGAGATTTCACACCACTGCAACTGAATGTAGACCAGTGTCATTGACATTCCCTTTCTTGTGTTTGTGCACTTACTTTCAGATCAGGAGGAGGACAGATGAAATAAACTGACCTTTCTTGCATGCCTCAACATCCCCTTTGTCAATCAGTGAGTATCTGGGGGCCTCAGGAAAGAAAGGCAACGCGAACAGCTGAACCACCGCGAAACATGTTGGGACAGACAGCAGAATGTTCCACGTCTCCTCGCGACCAAGGATCTCACTGCTCCACAAGAAAAAACAAAAAACAAAAGAGATGCATCAAGGTCAAAAATATCCTCAACATATCAAACATAGAAAACTTGGGTAGAGTGGTTTCAATCATTTTCGAAGTGGTCAAGAGAAACTTGTAGATGAGCCGACCTCAATCCAAAAACCCGTCCAGACAATTTGCCAAAGGAGGAGAAAATGGTGCATGTCATTGTCATCATGCCTCGGATCTTTTTGGGTGAACTCTCCCCCAGATATAGGATATGGATGATCCCTGCCGAACCTAAAGGACCCCACATCCACCTCACAGTTTAGTGTATCATGATTTTGGTTAAAAGTATTGGGGTTTTTTTTTGCCAAATGCTCACCTGCTCCGAAGCCGTACATAAAGCGTGCAATCATGATCATTTCAAAGGAATTGGCCTGTTTACTCATCAGCATGAACACTGTTGCAAGAATATTGATGAGGTTGCTCCCGATCAAGGCTTTCTTCCTAGGAAGAAGGGAGGAAGGAATGCAGTGTCTGAATCTTGATCAATTCGATCAATTAATCAAATTTAATTTAACTTTATGTCAGGGTTGCCACGGTTACCATTGTTACCAGTGTTATACATTACTTGCCCACCACCCACACTGTCGTTTTGCTTTATTTTAAATAGAAATAAAACCAATTTAGTTAATTTTCGCTTATCAGCACCAACGTTTATCAAATTTAAAAATATTATTATATAAAATGCTAAACGTGTTATCAATACTTGGTCGGATGCTAAAAAAACTGAAAGTGAAAGTGTGCTTTGTGCGCGCAGCAGAGAGATGACAGCAGATGAGATTTCACTCATCACGGAAGGAGAGTGGCGAAAGAGGCAACACCAGTATTATATGAGTTTATAAAATTCCTCACCGTGGCCTCCCTACCTTTGGTATATCAGAAGGCTATGCATGTACATCTTTATATAAAATGACATAGAAATAAGGAAAATAAGGAAAATTGTACATGAGATAAGTGATCAAAAACAAACACAATAAACAACAATAACGCACCTCGTAACTTCCTTTTTGACGCCACTGGCCCAGATGTATTTTGAAAATGCACAAATATGTGTAAATATGTCTAGGACATGCTACCGCTTACCAATAACAACCAAACTGCATATTTCGACAAATAATTATCTCTAAAGCAGGTACACCAAGTATTGTGAAATTAAACCAATCACATAAAGAGATAAGCACGTTTTTGGCTTTTGTAGCGCCCCCTAGTGTTTGAATTTTACTTTGGCACATACATTCCAATACCTCTACCTAACATCCCCATTACGTTTTGTAAGGATTGGATAAACGGTCAATGAATTATGACCGATTTTGTGTTAGACCTCAACCATTGTCAAGTAATGTTAATAGCAGCCATCTTGCTCATCCGATCATAAATCTTTTATTGTATTTTTGTGAAATGATGTCCCTTCATGTCCCATACCAAATTTGGTGTAAATCGGTCAAAAGCTGACAAAGCTTAGCCAAAACAAAGGTTTTTCAGAAAATTATAACTGGTGGAAAATCTAGTTAGGCGGAGTTTAGTGATCTGATTAATTTTTATGTATGGGAAATTTGCCTGGATATACTGTATAGACCAAATTTTCTTTGAAATCTGATTTTAAGGCAGAGGAGTTATGGCCTATTTAACATAAAAATTGTAACTTTTAAATATAGCGCCACCATCTGACCAATAATTTTTGTTTGTGACCCATTTGCAAGACAGTATCTATACATGGGCCATCATTAACCATCCAACTGGAAATTACACATTTCTGAACAACAACCAGAATAGGAAATTTTACAAATATAACAGGGTTTCTACAGACTTGAATTACTAATGAGTGGAAAAAAGTAAGGTCTTAAGCTTGTATTTAAGGCAATGGTTAGTTGTGAGGCATATGTGCATGGTATAACACAGTCTCACACACACACACACACACACACACACACACACACACACACACAAGGTTAAAAGCAGACAACTCATTTCACAAGCCACCAATTGAATCTTAAAAAAAAAAAAAAAAAAAAACACCCACGCACACACACACACACACACAGACACACACACACACACACTCTCCGATGTCATCCTACCTCCCAAACATGCCTGTGACATTTTTGACATTGAGGGCAGCCACAAGTCCCCCGACAGCATATAGGGCGACGATGGCCGACCATATGATTGTGACTGTCTGCAGAGGAGGGTGTTCGCCATACCTCTCATACCAACTGCTGTTGATGAAATGCTGAATGTACTGCAAAGCAAAGGACAGCAGTTAAGAGAGAGCGTCCAAATGCCTTAACCCTTGTTTTACTGAATGGATAATGAATAAAAGGGATGCATCAAGACACAGGCATTCACAGATTGTTGAGTGTGCGTGATAATGTTATTATCTATGACGTAAAACTTGGAGAAGATTTTGAGAAAGGCCAAGATTTTACATAAAGAGTCCAGCAGTTATCGTTAGGGTTAGGGTTGGGGTTAGAGTCGTTAGGGTAAGGGTTAGTGTACATTGTGTCTGAAATAAGTGGTCAACAACAAACACAATAAACAACAATAAGACCAATGAAATATGACCAATGCGTTTTGACAATTGCTGAAAACAAGTCAGTTTCCCGGGATTCCCAGGATAGTGTGCTTCTTTTCCCAGGATAGAAAATATTAAACCCTTGTCTGGAGAATAATAACCATGCAACCACATGCATCTCACCGGTGTGGGGGAACTGATACCAGTGGTGTGGAATCCATTTTGAAAGGATCCTCCAATGCCCAAAACAACGATGAAGATTAGAGCTTTTCCACTGGTCTGAAGTTGACATATACAAAGTCAGTGTACAATATATGAGAACATACAGTGCTGTATAGTCATGGGTGAATGCTCCAATTCATATTTGACTACCTGCGATCTCCGGCTACAGATCCCGGGGGTCAAGCCCTCTGTGAGGGTCTGGCACCACAGATTGTAAATCACGGCTGTCACAGGCCTAACTCATAGTACTCAAGTCAAGTAAAGTTTATGTATATAGCTCTTAATCGAAATACTGTCTCAAATGGCGTCACAAGCCCACATTTCATGTTGAAATCAAGAGCATCAGCTCGTCTGAACCCCATCTGGGCAAGGAAAGATTTCCAGAAAACCCCTTGTGGGAAAAAGGAAGAAACCTCGATAAGTGGCCACAAAAGGAGGAATCCCCCTTCCAAGATTGCCAGGCTGCAGTGAATGCCGAGTGGGCAACATTAACCTAACCAAGATGGTGGCACGTGCAGATGTAACTGACATCAGAACTTTATGGATGTCATGGATCCAAAGAACCCACAGACAAAATAAATAAGATATGTATTCTGGGCAGTTCCAGCATGGCATGGTTTGAGTTTCATCCAGATTGGCGGTTAAGTTTTGTGGAAGAAGTTTATGATCAACAACCGCAACCTCTCCAAGATGGCACCACACACAGATGAATGCTGCAACAAAATTCAAGATTCAAGGTTCGAGGTTGTTTGTCACATACATATAAACATACGGTCATACATATATGCAGTGAAATGTCATGACACCCAGTGATTACGCACAATAAGCTCTAAAAATACTAAAAATACTAAAATGTGTGTAACCGACACGAGGTGCTCGCGCAGGCAGCCGCAAGGGCGGCGCCACAATTTGCGATTCTGGGTTCTATAATTATATAATAGTATTAATTGTCTGTGTTGTAGTAAATATACATTTCAATGCACATGCGCAAGTTGATGGAGTACAGAGATCTTGTGATTGTATGTGAAGAAAGTCCTATTCTGAGTCAAGATTTGTACATTTGAGTATATTTATGTATAAGGTTAATAAAATACATTATTATTGTGAAGGCAGTTTTCTGTTGATTTACAAATTGCAAAAAAAAAGTGTTCCCCAAAATGGATGAATAATCCTGATAAATAACGGTGATCACAATATTGAATATAATAATCGTGATTATCATTTAAGCCATAATCATGCAGCCCTACATCAGAATGATAAACACCGCCCAATCATAGAATTACACTGTAACATGGCCAGAACGTATGAACTTCTGCAATCACAATATCAACACAATAGAGCCAAAGCACACTCGTCCATTGAACTTTAACAAATTTCAATGGACAAGCCATCCGGTCCAGTGGTCAGAGAAGGGCCAGCAGGCGTTTGCGAGGGTAAAGTCAGCTCTCTGGGGGAAGCCAGTGCTGTTTAACCCTTACTTTTCTGTACCTTTTTGTCTGCAGACCGACACGTCAAACAGAGGGCTGGGCGCCGTCTTGTCCCAGGAGGCGGAGGGGACCAAGCGACCGTTGCTGTACCTCAGCCGCAAGCTCTCAGAGCAGGAGTCGAGGTACAGCACGGAGGAGAAGGAGTGTTTGGCCACATGAAGGACACAAACACCTGGATCACCCGGTGGTACCTGGCTCTCAAGCCCTTTAACTTCCGGGTGGTCCACAGGCCGGCGGCAACAGATGGTCGTGGCTGATTTTCTCTCTCTCTCTGGGGGGTACTGTCAGCCAGACCGCTTCCCAGCCTAAGTCGGGTGTAGGGGGTATGTGGCAGACCAAGGGGCATGGTCAAGCACCGGCTGCGGATCACAGCACGGTTCCCCTTCCTGCGACCGCCAAGTTGCCTCAACCCAGCCTAATCAGCGCCAGCGAGGAGCTGATTGGTCCGACTCGAGGCAGGGAGTATAAGACTCCTCAGTGATATATATAATTGCATTCTGCCACATTTTGAAATGAACAATAAATGGCGCACCACGGCCAGGTGGTGCGCCAGAATGACACCCTCCCTCCAACACTCCTGAAATCCTTACCTGTTGGAAGAGACCCCCACAGTCACCTACTTTCACTGAGACTGCTGATGGGCTTTTTCACAAGGTAAGTTGTAACAATGACATGGTTTGGTTTAAAGTAAAACATAGACAGCTGTTTTCGAGGAACTTCATGTATATACAGTTTCCTACAGCTAAATGTAGCAAACTTAAATAAAAATATAGAAGGTGTTAAGAAATTGACAAATTCTTCCACAATAATTCTAATGCCAAATGAATGTTAAAGTTCCACAAATGTTGTCGGCATTAAAATGTAGACAAGTAACCAGTTTTCCGATTGTAGATTATTGCCAGAAAAAATATACAATGAAGTAGTAATTAAAATTAACATTTATTTATTATTGTGACAGCTCTGGGAGGCGAGGAGAAGTCAATGTGGTCGACTGGCTCGCCCCGCCTCGGTGCCAGCTCTGGCCAGTTGAATGACTGGCCAATCCCAACAGCTGGGAAGGTTCTTATGTCTGTTTTCTCTTGCAGTGAGGAGGATGGCAGGCGGACCGTCCGCACGTCAGCTCGCGGCGGCAGTCACAGTAGAAGCCAGTCCGAAAAAGCACCGTCTTGGTTGTATCGACCTCACTTGAACTATTTCATTACTATTACGTGTGGAATAAAACCCGCCGTGCCGGCACTTAAACCTTGAGAAACACTGTCAAGCCTCCTTGGGGGAGCCGGGGGTAGCGACCACACGACAATTATATTCATAAAAAAACATGTATTTATTATTGTTATGCAAAGTAATTACAAAGTTTGTTGTTGTTCCAGATGCCGAAAAATAGCTGAAAGTCTAAGACAATAAAGAAGCATTTGTGCAATTGTCCAAAAATCCAGTTTCACAGGAAACTAATAGGTAATTAAACTTATGGCGGCGACATGTGCAACTAGGGCTGTGACCATTACTGCAATATCAAAGTCTCAAGTAGTATCTTGAACTCATTACCGTAATCCAAGCAAATAATGAAATTATATATAGTATGTGTGTGTGTGTGTATATATATATATATATATACACAGTATATAGTTTGTATTCCATTTTTGCTGGTGAAAGTTACAGGAGGATAAACACGATAATCATTGTTTAGTTATCATCATTGACTTTCTTCTATCCTTTGTTCAAGGACTTCTGGAGAAACAGAACTTTTCAGGTGCTCTGCTCGTCACTGGCAGGGACAGTCAATTTAACCATAGGGGGGATTTATTTTGTGTGTGTGTGCGATTATTATTAAGTATTTCTAGGGCTGTACCCAACTCAAAGTTTTGTCAGTCTTGTCAGATTCGGCTAACGGTTAATGATCGGTTAAGGAGGGTCAGCTATCAGTCATAAAATGTCTAAATGAGCATCCCTACTACTTTATCATTATTGTATAGTTTTGATGTGTGCCGCTGTAAAACTGCAATTGACTGCAATTCTATCCATCTATTGTTTTATAGTAGTGTATTGAAATTTTGTAATACTGCAGTTCAAATGACCATTGACTAGACTTGGCTATTTCTACGTATCCTTACAGTATACTTTTATACTAATAGAGCAAATTTAATTTACAGCTTGACTTCAGTTAGTGTTGGCTATGTCACTGAGCTTGCACAAGCTGACTAATGAATACAGAAATACCGTTCCACTCTCTAATATCGCAGTTTTTAATATGTCAAGCAGTTGGTCTGAAATATGAATTTATGCAGACATATTACATTTACAAATCATTTTCCAAATCAATGTTCGTGTTGATTGTTCTTAGATTATGATCATTCATTAGATTCCAATCTTTGATCATGTTAAAATGTTAAAGTATCATTGCTGAATAAAACTTACCAGCGTTCTGAACAAAGTCTCCATTCTGCCCAGATGGAAGATCTATACACCACTGGCATGGGATCTTGTTGTGCTATCTGTCAGGTATTTTAACATGGCTATGGTTAATATTTTACATATTGAGAGATGTGACCAGAGCGAAGTTAGCTTTTCATTGGTAGTGGGATCTCCAGCTTAAAGCTGGCCCTTCACATTTCAATTTCTTTCTCAAGTCCCAAATTAATTGATGTAGTTTAAAGCCCCTTTGCTAATTCTGACTTACATTTTGACAGCTTCGAATATAAGCTTGAGCTATCATATCAACACAGTTGTGATGCTTGCCTCTTGTAGTTCTGCAACAGGCATTTTCGTTTTATGCTTTTGTCTCTTGAAATATTCATGATTATTCAGTAAGGATGTTAAAGGCCCGGGGATGTCAACAAAAGGTGACAAGATTATTTTCAGACATCCCAGATGCACAATTGTTTCATTCCCCCATGAAATCAGGAAAGTCAATAATTGTTGATTACAGAGGGTATACACTGATAACACCACAGTTCAATTTGCAATTAAATATAAGGTATATCTTGTTTGCTCATATTTCTATATGGTGCTGGATTCTGGGAGGAGAGCAGCAAGCTTGACTGCCAACTTCCAATATCAAACAAACATAACTGTGGTAATCATTTTGTACCAAGATAAGTCGCAGGTAACCAAACACCGGTCTGGCACTCAGCAGTGTTAACGGCCTGGGAATGTTAACTACTCTACTCTAGTTTGTCTTGTTAGCTTTGTGTAGATGATTAAAATACAGAGTGATAATGTAATGAAAGGGATAGTAATGATCAGATTTGCTTCCGGACGAGTCCCTCTGTAAAAATGAGTCATTAGAATTTATGATTCTTTGTCAACTTCATTGAGTTGGTTTAATGAAGGGGTGAGCAAGGCAGGAGAGTCAGAAGAGTCACTTGGTTCTGAGTTGTGAAATGGAATTCTCACAGGAATCATTTCATTCTGTCAAAAGAATTTATTTAGTCTGAAGAACCCAACCGTGAATCCCGGAAAATGTTTTCGCCTAATGCTCAATTCAGAGAAATGCTCAATACATCTGTCAAAATTATTTATTTTGGTGTGTGAAGGACAGAGCCATCAGACACAGGGAACTGCAGGTAGACTAAGGCCAAATGAGGGGAAAATATAAATAACCTAAGATTGGTTGCAAAACCACGTGCAGAAGGAAATATTTACAAATGAACTGAAGTAGGATCAAACAAAATTTGGTCAAAAGAACTTAAAAAGGGGTTAATATAAAGATGACTTGGCACACCAACGGACCAAATCAAATGAAACAGGAGGGAACAAAAAGGGACATGGCCAAATCAAAATGGACCCAAGAGGGGTAAAACAATTGTCCGAAACAAAATGATTTAACTCTTAATAGTTTTAAACAGGGAAATAAATAACATAAGTTGCACATGCTTTAAATAATGGCAAAATAAATACAAAACGTTAATCTATGAAAGGGATTATTGTTAAAGTAAATACAAAACGACATTGTTCAAAACATTTGTCAGAAGTAGGGAGAAGGAGAAGGGAAAGAACAATGAGTCGGCATCCAGGTGTGTTAGATAGGTTCGAGTTCAAGAGGTTATTTGTCACATTGGTGATATAATTGATGAAACATTTACTTTGGCAGAGATGGTGAGAGCAATAAACAGAGCAAAAAAAACCTCTCCAGGGGAAGATCAAATATGCTATGTTTGCTAAAGCATCTAGGGGAAGGAGTGTTCTCCAAGTTGCTGCACCTGTATAACAGAGTGTGGGAGAAGGGATGATTATCAAGTGCATGGAAAGAAGCAGTAGTGATTCCGAGAAGAAAACCTGGCAAGGATTCATCTAAACCTACTAGTTACATATAATATATGTAAGATAATAGGAAAGGATGATAAAGGAAAGGTTATCATATAGGCTTGAGAAGAGAGTAATGCTGGCAAGTTATCAGAGTGGGTTCAGGAAAGGAATGGTCTCAGTTATAAGGCTAGAGACTGATAAACCCAGGCAAATAAAGAGTCAGTCATTGCAGTATTTTTTTACATAGAAAAAAGCCTGTGAAGGGGTGATTGTTAATTAAGCTGCACAAGATGAGTGTTGTTGGGAGAGTTTTAAACTGGATCAACTTTTTTGTTGGGAAGAAAAATTTAAGTACGGATTGGGTCAGCCTTGTGAAATTAGTACACAGTTGGAAATGACACACCTCAAGGTAGTGTAATAAGCCCAATACTTTTTCATCATTATAATGAATGACGTCTTCTCAAAGGTACCAGTAGATATAGGTACTGTTTGCTAACGATGGGGCCTTATGGAAAAGAGGAAGGAACATGGAGCATGCAATCACAAAAGGAAAAGGAGCAATTGATGGGGTGGTGGAGTGGGGCTATGATTGGGGTTGTGGATTCTCAGTAGAAAAAACTCAAACGGTCTTTTTTGCCAGAAAAAAAATGGAGGAAGGGATGAAGCTAAGGATGTATGGCAAAGAATTACAAAGAGTTGGAACATTTACATTTTGGGGGGTTATTTTTGAATCACGGTTAATTTGGGCAGACCATATCAGGAAAATAGAAGAAAAATGCAAAAAGTAATAAATATGATGTTTGACTGCAAACACACGCTTTGATGGTGGCCGGTGAAATGGATTCTCTGCTTTTGACCCATCCTGGCTTGTCCGTCCTCTGGGGGCACAGCCAGGAGCAGTGGGCAGCATACGTGGACGCGCCCAGGGACAAATGTCCATTGCTGGTCAGACAATGATGGGTGCATGTTTTTGGTGGGGGTCCTTACTGACGTGAGGTGGAGGAAACCCCATGTGAGCACGGGGAGAACATGCAAACTCCACACAGAAAGGCTCCTATTTGGGAGATAACCCGCCGGAGCACGGTGCCAACAGCGCCCCAGGCGGGAATCAAACCCAGGACCTTCTTGCTGTGAGGCAGCAGTGCAATGCACTGCACCACCGTGCCACACAAAAGTATTTGGAAGCAACAAAAGAACATCCAACAAGTTAGGGGTTTACACAGTGGAGTTGTTGGCAATGTTGGTTGCATTACGATGGGTGGAAAAGACTAGACAACATCAAGTGTTGATATGATTAGATTCATCCTCAGCCCGAGCAAGTTTAAGGTATTTTCATTCAAACAGCTGTCAAGATGTTTGTACTATATGAAGTCCTTTAGTCAGTCACAAGAATAGCAAATCGGGGAGGTCAGGTTAAATTTCTGTGGGTTCCAGCGCATGTAGAGGTGATGGGGAATGAGAGGGTGGATGAGATGGCAAAGAGGGCTTGAAAGAAAGGAAATATAGAAATGCAAATTAGTATTAGTAAAGCAGAGGTTAAATGTGTAATCTGGTAAAAAAAAACGAACCAAATGTGGCACGAAAAGTGGGACAGAGAGTAGAAATGTGGGGATCTATATCAAATTCAAAAGAATGTCAAAGTTACTAGGACAGGTAGTGGACACAGGAGAGAGGAAACTGTGTTGACGAAGTCAAGGTTGGGCCATTGTGCACTGAGCAAAACACTGAAAATAGTAGGGAAACATCATATAGGCTTGTGTGAGGGATGTCAGGAAGACGGATGATAGATAGACGGTATAGACAGATGGGTCAAAAGATCCAGACCATTAGACCACTGGGGCTACTATTTCAGATCCAGATAAGAACGTTTTTGGAATAAAGCAAACTCCAAATTATCTGGGAGTGAACTCAATGGAGATGCTGGCAGTACTATTGTCTCGCGACGGGTAGAGAATAAACCAGGAAGCACTTTGATCTTCTCTGATTCTGTTTCAGTTCTAGGAACTGAAGTGGGAACATTTGGAGGAACTTAGTGCGTTTCCACCGCAGGGACCAATTGAAGTAAGTTCCCGGGACAAAGTAAGTTCCCGGGACAAAGGAAGTTCCTGGGACAAAGTCCCAGGAACCAAAAAGTACCTGCTTGGGGGGGGGGGTTATACTTTTATTCTTCTTGCCGCCACCTACTGGACTGGAGCTATTTGTTGTATAGATTTTCACATGCCAGCAGACTCATTTGCATAATCGTCATGGGTCTTTAGGAAACGCAGACAACAATTGAAGGAATATTTTAGCTCCTTGATAAAAGTTCCTGGGATTAAAGGTTCTGGGTACTTTGGGTAGATATAAAAGTCCCATTAAGCAAATCAAAGGTCAAGGCAATAATTTGGAGTAAAGAAATAGAAGAGTGGCAAGGGAAGCTGAATGCTGAAACAAGGGGTAGATTTCTATATAGCCTAACGAACAAAGTCAATTCAACAATACGAAATATAGGTAGGTCAAGGAAAAAAGTAAATATATATATATATTATATATATATTATATATATATATATGAATTTATGCAGAAAAATTACATCTACAAATCAATGTTTGTGTTGATTGTTCTTAGATTATGATCATTCATTAGATTCCAATCTTTGATCATGTTAAAATATCATTGCTGAATAAAGCTTACCGGCGTTCTGAACAAAGTCTCCATTCTGCCCAGATGGAAGATCTATACACCACTGGCATGGGATCTTGTTGTGCTATCTGTCAGGTATTTTAACATGGCTATGGTTAATATTTTACATATTACATTAAGCAGACGCTTTTATCCAAAGCGACTTACAATTATTCAAACACCGACGGACGCAGCCATCAGGAGTTAAGTGTCTTGCTCAAGGACACTACAGCATGCTAGCAGGAGGAGCCTGGGATCAAACCAGCAACCTTTAGATCACTAGACGACCAGCTCTACCTCCTGAGCTACCGTCTCCCCACATAACATTTCAATTTCTTTCTCAAGTCCCAAATTAACTGATGTAGTTTAAAGCCCCTTTGCTAATTCTGACTTACATTTTGACAGCTTCGAATATAAGCTTGAGCTATCATATCAACACAGTTGTGATGCTTGCCTCTTGTAGTTCTGCAACAGGCATTTTCGTTTTATGCTTTTGTCTCTTGAAATATTCATGATTATTCAGTAAGGATGTTAAAGTCCCGGGGATGTCAACAAAAGGTGACAAAATTATTTTCAGACATCCCAGATGCACAATTGTTTCATTCCACCATGAAATCAGGAAAGTCAATAATTGTTGATTACAGAGGGTATACACTGATAACACCACAGTTCAATTTGCAATTAAATATAAGGTATATCTTGTTTGCTCATATTTCTATATGGTGCTGGATTCTGGGAGGAGAGCAGCAAGCTTGACTGCCAACTTCCAATATCAAACAAACATAACTGTGGTAATCATTTTGTACCAAGATAAGTCGCAGGTAACCAAACACCGGTCTGGCACTCAGCAGTGTTAACGGCCTGGGAATGTTAACTACTCTACTCTAGTTTGTCTTGTTAGCTTTGTGTAGATGATTAAAATACAGAGTGATAATGTAATGAAAGGGATAGTAATGATCAGATTTGCTTCCGGACGAGTCCCTCTGTAAAAATGAGTCATTAGAATTTATGATTCTTTGTCAACTTCATTGAGTTGGTTTAATGAAGGGGTGAGCAAGGCAGGAGAGTCAGAAGAGTCACTTGGTTCTGAGTTGTGAAATGGAATTCTCACAGGAATCATTTCATTCTGTCAAAAGAATTTATTTAGCCTGAAGAACCACCTGAATCCCGGAAAATGTTTTCGCCTAATGCTCAATTCAGAGAAATGCTCAATACATCTGTCAAAATTATTTATTTTGGTGTGTGAAGGACAGAGCCATCAGACACAGGGAATTGCAGGTAGACTAAGGCCAAATGAGGGGAAAATATAAATAACCTAGGATTGGTTGCAAAACCACGTGCAGAAGGAAATATTTACAAATGAACTGAAGTAGGATCAAACAAAATTTGGTCAAAAGAACTTAAAAAGGGGTTAATATAAAGATGACTTGGCACACCAACGGACCAAATCAAATGAAACAGGAGGGAACAAAAAGGGACATGGCCAAATCAAAATGGACCCAAGAGGGGTAAAACAAATGTCCGAAACAAAATGATTTAACTCTTAATAGTTTTAAACAGGGAAATAAATAACATAAGTTGCACATGCTTTAAATAATGGCAAAATAAATACAAAACGTTAATCTATGAAAGGGATTATTGTTAAAGTAAATACAAAACGACATTGTTCAAAACATTTGTCAGAAGTAGGGAGAAGGAGAAGGGAAAGAACAATGAGTCGGCATCCAGGTGTGTTAGATAGGTTCGAGTTCAAGAGGTTATTTGTCACATTGGTGATATAATTGATGAAACATTTACTTTGGCAGAGATGGTGAGAGCAATAAACAGAGCAAAAAAAACCTCTCCAGGGGAAGATCAAATATGCTATGTTTGCTAAAGCATCTAGGGGAAGGAGTGTTCTCCAAGTTGCTGCACCTGTATAACAGAGTGTGGGAGAAGGGATGATTATCAAGTGCATGGAAAGAAGCAGTAGTGATTCCGAGAAGAAAACCTGGCAAGGATTCATCTAAACCTACTAGTTACATATAATATATGTAAGATAATAGGAAAGGATGATAAAGGAAAGGTTATCATATAGGCTTGAGAAGAGAGTAATGCTGGCAAGTTATCAGAGTGGGTTCAGGAAAGGAATGGTCTCAGTTATAAGGCTAGAGACTGATAAACCCAGGCAAATAAAGAGTCAGTCATTGCAGTATTTTTTTTACATAGAAAAAAGCCTGTGAAGGGGTGATTGTTAATTAAGCTGCACAAGATGAGTGTTGTTGGGAGAGTTTTAAACTGGATCAACTTTTTTGTTGGGAAGAAACATTTAAGTACGGATTGGGTCAGCCTTGTGAAATTAGTACACAGTTGGAAATGACACACTTCAAGGTAGTGTAATAAGCCCAATACTTTTTCATCATTATAATGAATGACGTCTTCTCAAAGGTACCAGTAGATATAGGTACTGTTTGCTAACGATGGGGCCTTATGGAAAAGAGGAAGGAACATGGAGCATGCAATCACAAAAGGAAAAGGAGCAATTGATGGGGTGGTGGAGTGGGGCTATGATTGGGGTTGTGGATTCTCAGTAGAAAAAACTCAAACGGTCTTTTTTGCCAGAAAAAAAATGAAGGAAGGGATGAAGCTAAGGATGTATGGCAAAGAATTACAAAGAGTTGGAACATTTACATTTTGGGGGGTTATTTTTGAATCACGGTTAATTTGGGCAGACCATATCAGGAAAATAGAAGAAAAATGCAAAAAGTAATAAATGTGATGAGATGTTTGACTGCTAGGGAATGGGGAGCGAGCTGCTCATCGTTGAAAATAATATATGTGGCCATGTGACCAAATAGTGATTTAACGCAGATTTATACAGATGGTACAAAGAAACCTGAGACAGGATTGACAGGATTTGGGGTGTCAATATCAGCAAAAGTAATTGGAAGCAACAAAAGAACATCCAACAAGTTAGGGGTTTACACAGTGGAGTTGTTGGCAATGTTGGTTGCATTACGATGGGTGGAAAAGACTAGACAACATCAAGTGTTGATATGATTAGATTCATCCTCAGCCCGAGCAAGTTTAAGGTATTTTCATTCAAACAGCTGTCAAGATGTTTGTACTATATGAAGTCCTTTAGTCAGTCACAAGAATAGCAAATCGGGGAGGTCAAGTTAAATTTCTGTGGGTTCCAGCGCATGTAGGGGTGAAGGGGAATGAGAGGGTGGATGAGGTGGCAAAGAGGGCTTGAAAGAAAGGAAATATAGAAATGCAAATTAGTATTAGTAAAGCAGAGGTTAAATGTGTAATCCGGTAGAGACAGAGAGTGGGGAAAAGGTGGGGATCTATATCAAATTCAAAAGAGTGTCAAAGTTACTAGGACAGGTAGTGGACACAGGAGAGAGGAAACTGTGTTGACGAAGTCAAGGTTGGGCCATTGTGCACTGAGCAAAACACTGAAAATAGTAGGGAAACATCAAATAGGCTTGTGTGAGGGATGTCAGGAAGAGGAGTAAGTAAGTAAGTAAGTAAAAATGTATTTATATAGCACCTTTCCAACAATAAATGCAACTCAAAGTGCTGTACAACACCGCATTAGAAAGTAAAAGATTTAAACATTAATCAGAGAGTAAAAGATTAAAATCAAGCCATTAATCATATACAATCAAGCCATTAATCATAAGAATTAGAAGATTCAAAATCAAAAACATTAATGGTAAGAATTATTAAAAACAAGCCAAAGAACAGTTTCCGCAGTCGATGTCTACTAATTTAGACACCTAAAGATTTGTGGGCTATATACACATATTTTAAAGCAACAAACTGTCTCTCAGTCTGTGTCTAGTCTCCTTCATTGGAATGTCAGTAAATGTCTGTAAATTTCTAGTCTCTATTTTGTAAATAGACACAACTCTCAAAATCACAATCGATCCGTGAGTCTATAAACATTGTTTATGGACATTCAATCTGACTAAATCCTTCATTGGCACATTCTTTTTCTTTCTTAACCTCTTTTCTTCCTCCGCAATCCTTTCACCCACTTTCCTTAACTGGGTCATACTCAAGCTTCCCCTCGCGGGAAACCCCCCGTGTTCGACCTTGTCTTCCTACTCCATATGTTTACTTCTCATTTGCATATTGATCGGAGAACCCCAATCTGGTTTCTCCATACTCGGCGGGGATCCCATATTGCGTGTGAGCTTTTATTTTATTCATTATTTTTATTGTTATAAAACAATAAAAGTCTAGGTAGGCCTACTAGGTACAGTAGGTGCAGCAATAAAACAGTAGGTACAGCCGATAGGAAATAGCAGTGCAGTGGAAATAGCAGTGCAGGAGAGCTCTAGTTGTAGGCTAGAGTGAATAGATGCGTTTTTAGTTTTCTTTTAAAGATGGCAAACGAGCCGCCTTTCCTAATATCTATAGGTAGTACATTCCAAAGCTTTGGGGCATAAGTTTCGTTTTTCTATGTGAATTACTTGGTGCTTCTAACAGGCCAGCAGTAGATGATCGTAGCTCTCTTGGGGGCACATAGTAAGGGAGTTGGTGATGTATTCTGGTCCTTGCCCATTTAGAGCTTTATATATGAGGAGAAGGACCTTAAAGTCTAATCGAGATGTAACTGGAAGCCAGTGTAAGGCAGCCAGGACTGGGGTGATGTGTTCTCTCTTCTTAGTTCTAGTTAGTAGTCGGGCAGCCGAGTTTTGGATGAGCTGAAGCCTTTCAGTAGTAACTTTGGGAAGGCCAGTGAGAAGTGCATTACAGTAGTCAAGCCGGCTTGATACAAAGGCGTGAATCAGCTTTTCAGAATCCTTTTTGTTTATGAAAGGTCTTACTCTTGCAATATTTCTAAGGTGAAAAAATTAAACTTTCGTCACCTTGTTAATATGGGACTTGAAGCTTAGGTCGGAGTCTAGAATGACACCCAAACTTGTAACCTCAGGTTTGACCCAGGGTGCCAGTTTCCCTAGGTTTTTAAGAAGCATGTCCCTATTTTTTTGGGGGGGGGGGGCAATCAGAAGGATTTCAGTTTTGTTTTCATTTAGCTTCAGGAAGTTATTGCTCATCCACTTATTTATCGCTAGAAAACAGTTTGTGATGGACTGTATGGCTACAGTGTCATTTGGTTCTGCTGAGATGTATAACTGTGTGTCATCGGCATAACTATGGAAGCATACATTGTGCTCTCTAATGGTGTGCCCAAGTGGGAGCATGTATAGTTGTTAGGAGGTGTGCTGAGTGAACCCAGGTGCAGAGAACAAGGCAGAGGCGAGGTGGCAAAAATAGAGGTTTACTCAAAACAAGTACAAAAACTGGGCAAAAACAAATAAGAAGTCTCGGGAGCTTGGAACAAGAGTGTTGTCATGAGGTTAGGCAAACTCAAGACTGAGCGCCCGAGGACACAAACGACAGGGTCTAAATAGGGACGACCAAACGAGACACAGGTGAAACATATCATCTAATGAGGCAGGGTAATCAGGAACAGAAATAGGTGAAGCAGAGCAACCTTGAAAAGGCAGTACTGGCGGCATCTAGTGGCTGATGCTGGTAGGACCCGGGCGAACCCTGACAGGACCCCCCCGTCTAGGAACGGCTCCCGACGTTCCTCCAGGGAGTGTCGGGTGGCGACGGCGGAAATCCTGGATCAGAGAGGGGTCCAGGATATCCCGGGCCGGAACCCAGGAGCGCTCCTCCGGCCCGTAACCCTCCCAGTCCACCAGGTATTGCAGGGCCCTGCGGACCCGGCGGGAGTCCAGGAGCCGGCGGACCGTGTAGGCGGGCTGACCGTCGATGATGCGAGGCGCCGGAGGAGGCCTCGTGGTGGGCGCCAAGGTGCTGGTGACCACCGGTCGGAGACGCGACACGTGGAAGGTGGGGTTTATCCTCATCGACCTGGGGAGCAGAAGACGGTATGCGGCAGGATTGACCCGCCGCACGATCTTGAAGGGCCCAACATACCGTGGCGCGAGCTTGCGTGATTCCACCCGTAATGGAAGGTCCCTGGTGGACAGCCAGACCCTCTGGCCCGGACGGAGCATAGGCGCTGGTCTGCGCCGTCGGTTGGCCTGGATCTGCTGCTGCCGGGATGTCCTCAGCAGGGCCTGACGAGCCCTCTGCCAGGTCCGTCGGCACCGCTGGACGAACCGCTGGGCTGACGGCACTCCCACCTCCGCCTCCTGCTCCTGAAACAGAGGAGGTACGTACCCAAACTGGCACTCAAACGGGGACATGCCAGTGGAAGAGCAGCGCAGAGTGTTGTGAGCGTATTCCGCCCACACTAGATGGTCGCTCCAGGAGGCAGGGTTGGAGGACACGAGGCACCTCAGTGTTGTCTCCAGGTCCTGGTTGACCCGCTCAGTCTGGCCATTGGATTGCGGGTGGAAACCGGAGGACAGGCTGACGGAGGCGCCGAGGAGCTGGTGGAATGCTTTCCAGAACCGGGATGCAAACTGCGGACCGCGGTCTGACACCACGTCCAGGGGCAGGCCGAACACCCTGAAAACGTGCTGCACCATGAGCTCAGCAGTCTGCAGAGCTGAGGGGAGCTTGGGCAGAGGAATAAAACGGCAAGCCTTGGAGAACCGGTCTACAACGACAAAGATGACAGTGTGGCCCCGAGACGGTGGAAGGCCGGTGATGAAGTCCACTGAGAGGTGTGACCAGGGCCGACTGGGGATGGGAAGGGGATGCAGCAGCCCCATGGGACGTGACCGGGGGTTCTTGTTCTGGGTGCAGATGGTGCAGGCAGCGACGAAGGACCGGACGTCCTGCTCCATGGTAGGCCACCAGAAACGCCTGCGGAGGAACTCGAGGGTCCTGGAGATCCCCGGGTGGCCAGTGAGGCGGGATGAATGCCCCCATTGCAGGACTTGTGATCGGACAGCCTTCGGGACAAACAGGTGACCCGGGGGCCCGTTGCCGGGATCCGCCTCCCTCCTTTGGGCCTGCCGGACCTGCGTCTCGATTCCCCAGCGGACCGGAGCCAAGATGCAGGAGCTCTGGAGAATGGGCTCGGGGAGTTCAACCAGCTCAGGAGGGTCAAACTGTCTGGAGAGAGCATCGGGCTTGAGGTTCTTGGACCCGGGACGATACGACAGGATGAAGTTGAACCGATTGAAGAACAAGGCCCATCGGGCTTGACGGGAGTTGAGGCGTTTGGCCTCCTGAATGTATGTCAGGTTCTTGTGGTCGGTCCAGACGACAAATGGGTGTTGGGCCCCCTCCAGCCAGTGCCGCCACTCCTCCAACGCCAGTTTGACTGCCAGTAGCTCCCGGTTCCCTATGTCATAGTTCCGTTCCGCTGGGGTGAGGCGACGGGAGAAGAAAGCACATGGATGGAGCTTCTTGTCGTGAGTCCTTTGGGACAAAACGGCCCCCACTCCCACATCGGAAGCATCCACCTCCACCACGAAGGGTAGGGTAGGCTCTGGTGTGGCCAGGACAGGGGCAGCGGTGAACCGCATCTTGAGAGCCCTGAACGCCCCCTCAGCCTCCGCAGTCCAGGCGAAGCGGGCTGTGGATGTCCTAGTGAGGGCGGTGAGGGGAGCTGCCACCGTGCTAAAACCCCGAATGAATCGCCTGTAAAAATTGGCAAACCCGAGGAAGCGCTGCACCTGTTTGACCGAGGTGGGTGGTGGCCAGTCCCGGACGGCCTCGGTCTTGGCAGGATCCATCTGGACGTGACCCTCGGTGATGACGAACCCCAGGAACTGAACGGTGGTGGCGTGGAACTCACTCTTCTCCAGCTTCACATAGAGGCCATTGGCGAGCAGGCGGTGAAGGACCTGTCTCACATGCTGTATGTGTTCGGGAAGGGTCCTGGAGAAGATGAGGATGTCATCGATGTAGACGAACACGGAGCGATTGAGAAACTCACGGAGGACGTAGTTTACAAAGGCCTGGAAGACAGCGGGAGCATTGGCCAATCCAAAAGGCATGACCAGGTATTCATAATGGCCGGTAGGTGTGTTGAAGGCGGTCTTCCACTCATCCCCCTCGCGGACGCGGACGAGATTGTATGCGTTTCGAAGATCGAGTTTGGTGAAGATGGTGGCGCCTTGCAGTTGCTCGAAAGATGTGGACATGAGAGGAAGGGGGTAGCGATTCTTGACCGTGATATTGTTCAGACCACGGTAATCAATGCAGGGACGCAGGCCGCCATCCTTCTTACCCACGAAGAAAAACCCTGCGCCCGCCGGGGAGGTAGAAGGGCGGATGAACCCTGAGGTGAGCGCCCCCCGGATGTACTCCTCCATGGCTGTAGTCTCAGGGGCAGAGAGAGAGAAGAGACGTCCTCGAGGAGGGCAGGTGCCAGGCAGAAGGTCGATGGCGCAGTCATAGGACCGATGGGGAGGAAGCGTGGTGGCCCGTCTCTTGCTGAAGACCTCCCTCAGATCGGCATACTCGTGGGGCACTCGTGAAAACTCGGGATGGATGGGACCTTGAATACGGACTGGAGCCAGGACACGGACAGGAACTCCGGAGTGGGCAGGGGCTTGGGAAGGGGCCCGAGCTTGGACACGGACTGGAGACTCGAGAGGGTGAGAAGACGGACTAGAACGAAGACAGGTGGTGTGGCAGGCAGGGCCCCATTCGGTGAGACACCCGGAGGCCCAGTCCAGATGTGGGTTGTGACGGGCTAGCCATGGGTAGCCCAGGACCAGTGGAAACTCAGGGGAGTGGATGAGGTGGAGCTGGATTACCTCTGAATGTTTTCCCTCCAGTGACAGCCAAAGGGGGGCGGTCCGATGGCACACGCTACCGGACCCCAGTGGTCTTCCATCCAGGGCTGTCACCGTGAGAGGATGCTCTAGAGGTGCCAGAGGGAGCTTTAGGGCCTTTGCTAGCCCTACATCCAGGAAGCTTCCTGCAGCGCCGGAATCCACCATAGCTTGGAGGGAGTGATGTTGATCTCCCCAGGCGAGGGAGGCAGCCAGCAGGACCCTGGTCGCCTCGAGCTCGGGAGAGAAGGTTGGCCTCGTCGCAGTTCTCCCTACCCTGGACGAGAGTTGGCTTTTCCCGAGAGCTCAGGGCAGGAAGAACGGAAATGCCCCGGGATCCCACAGTACAGGCAGCAGCGCTCTCTCATCCGCCGGTCACGTTCGGACCGAGAGAGCCGTGTGCTGCCTACTTGCATCGGCTCCTCCCTTGATGCTGGAGGCGAGCTCGGGATAGCCAGGAGATGCTCGGGAGGCCTCGTCCCCAGAGCCGCTCTGCGCGCTGGTGTTGGTGAAGCGGGGAAATCGCGTTCCCTTTGTCTCTCCCGGAGGCGGTTGTCCACCCGAATCGCTGCATCGATGAGCGTGTCCAGGTCCTCCTGCGCCTCCCGGGATGCCAGCTCGTCCTTGACCCCCTCATTGAGGCCCTCCTGGAAGGCCGCGATGAGTGCCTCGCTGTTCCATCCAGACGCCACGGCGAGGGTGCGGAATGCGATGGCGTAGTCCGCCACGCTCTGTCCCCCCTGGCGGAGCCGGAGTAGCCGTGTCGACGCCTCCCTCCCACTGACTGAGTGGTCGAACACTCGGCGCATCTCTCCGGCAAAAGCCTGGTAGCTGGAGCAGGCCGGGGTTTGCCGATTCCAGATGGCTGTGGCCCAGGAGAGTGCTTTGCCGGTGAGTAGCGTGACCACGTATGCCACCTGTGAGCGCTGGGTGGGGAACTGTGATGGCTGGAGCTCGAAAGCCAGGGAGCAATGTGTCAGAAAGCCACGACAGCCCCCTGGGTTACCGTCGTACCTCTCTGGCGCCGGCAGTCGTGGTTCGCGGTGCTCTGGAGGACGCGGGTCCATGGGAGGCAGCGCTGGCGCAGGGGCCATAGGTGGAGCCTGTGCCTGGCTCTGCTGGACGGCCTGGGCGAGCGACTGCAGGTTGTCCAGGACTTGTTGGAGAAGCCGCTCGTGTCGGCCAATCGCAGCCCCTTCGTTCGTCAAGGCCACCCGCAGGCTCTCCACCTCTGGAGGCTGGCTCTCTGCTGGGTCCATGTTGTGGCTCAGTCTTGCTGTTAGGAGGTGTGCTGAGTGAACCCAGGTGCAGAGAACAAGGCAGAGGCGGCAAAAATAGAGGTTTACTCAAAACAAGTACAAAAACTGGGCAAAAACAAATAAGAAGTCTCGGGAGCTTGGAACAAGAGTGTTGTCATGAGGTTAGGCAAACTCAAGACTGAGCGCCTGAGGACACAAACGACAGGGTCTAAATAGGGACGACCAAACGAGACACAGGTGAAACATATAACCTAATGAGGCAGGGTAATCAGGAACAGAAATAGGTGAAGCAGAGCAACCTTGAAAAGGCAGTACTGGCAGCATCTAGTGGCTGATGCTGGTAGGACCCGGGCGAACCCTGACAATAGTGAGAAAAGCAAAGGGCCAAGGCAACTTCCTTGCGCGACTCCGAAGCTGCTGTCATGTTTCTCTGATACATGATCTCCCAGCTTAACGTAGAACTTTCTCCCTATAATGTATGTTCTGAACCAATTGAGCACGTTGCCGGAGAGACCAACCAGCGTTTCAAGACGATTGATTAGGATGTCCTGGTCAATTGTATCAAATGCTGCGCTCAGATCTAGCAGGACAAGGATTGAGACCTTATTTGCATCAGCGTTCAGCCTGAGATCACTAACTATTTTAGTGAGGGCAGTTTCTGTGCTGTGATTTGTTCTAAAGTCTGACTGTAATTCTTCCATAATGATATTTTCTTTGAGAAAAGAGTTTATTTGTACTGAAACTATCTTCTCGAGTACCTTACTGATGAAGGGAAGATTGGATATTGGCCTATAGTTTTTCAATTCGTTCACATCTAGATTGGCCTTCTTTAGTAGCGGTTTCACCACAGCTGTTTTGAAGGCGTCTGGAAAGATGCCAGTTTGAAGTGACATGTTTGTGATCATCAGGACGTGACTCGCGACACTATCAAATACTCGCTTTAAGAATGCCGTTGGTATAGGGTCAGGGCAGGAGGTGGCTGAGCTACATTCGTCAACAGTCTTGCCGAGGTCTGACAGTGTAATGCAGGCGAAATCCTTCATGGATACTTCTTTTCTGTGAGATTGACTGATCTCGTCTAAGTTTACGTCAGGGGTGATGCTCGCTCTGATCATGGTTATTTTATCCTCAAAGAAGAACGCAAACTCATCACATTTCCTGGCTGACAGCTGTGGTGGAAGTGGGGGGGGGCACATTTATCAGCCGATCGATAGTGGAGAAAAGCACTCTGTGGTTACCTTTATTTTCTGAGATTATTTTGGAGAAATAATCTTTTTGTGCAAGTCGTATTGCTGTATTGTAAGTAGTCAAGGAGTCTTTGTATATGCTACAGTGAACTGTGAGCTTGGATTTCCTCCAGTTTCGCTCAGCTGTCCTACACCTTCTTTTTTGGTCTTTGACATCGGTGTTATTCAGCCAGGGGGAAACTCTATCAGTTTTCACCTTTTTGACCTTTCGGGGGGCGACTGTGTCTAGCACTGTTGACAGAGTGCAATGGAAATTTTGGACTATCTCATTCGGGGGGGGGGGGGGGTCATGGCACGGCCTGATTGATTGCATAATATTAGAGAATTTGGTCTCAGCGCTGTCGTCTAGGACCCTTCTGTGGACAAGGAGTTTGCTTCTGGACGTTTTCATGATTAGTTTTGTCTCATAGAACACGCAATAATGGTCGGAAATGGGCATTTGTTGCACCGACACATTCTGAATATCTAACCCTGCTGTTATTAGTAGGTCTAATGTGTTCCCATATTGGTGGGTGGGTTCGTGTATATGCTGCGTCAGCCCAAAACCGTCGAGCATGTTCTGAAGCTCACAACCTTTGGGGTCGTTCTCCTTGTTAATATGAATATTCAGGTCTCCATTTAAGATTATTTTATCATATCTAGTAAGGCAGATTGAGATAATTTCTGAGAATTCCTGTATAAACACTAATACTGAGTATTTTGGTGGGCGGTACAGTATCACACTGATTATTGGAAAGTGTGTTCTAATTTCTATAGCAAGATACTCTAATGATGGATATGTGCCCAAGTCAACGTTATTTGACATAATCTGCAGTGCCATGATGGCAGCTATTCCTCCTCCTCTCTTTCCCTTCCCTTTGATTGATAAGATTTAAAATTGGGGGGGCATGCTTCATTCAATATCCCAGGACCAGTGTCCTTGTCCAGCCAGGTCTCCACTAAAAACATACAGTGTAGATCATTTTCAGTTATTAGCTCATTGATCAAAAAGGTTTTTTGTTTCAAAGCCCAGACATTAAGCAGCGCTAATTTCAGCTGAAATGAGTCTGTGGGGGAACAAGAGTCTGTTGGGGGACAGGGGGCGCTCTGATTTGGTTTAATACAGATCAGGTTTGACTTACATACAGAGCGTGCTGAGTAATGATTGTTCTTTCAGTGGAGCATGGAGTGGAGCATGGAGTTCTAAATTGTAGGATTATGGGACACAGTGTTGTGGCTAGTGCAATTTTCTTTGCAGTCATCGGTTGGTAAACAAAGTCTAACATCTGATCCACAGTCCGGAGCAGAAGGTGGTGGTAATGCACGAATAAAGTGGATGCCAACCACTGCAAAACAAAGAAAAGAAGGAGAAGTTCTTTGAGCTGTGGAGCATTAAAGTCAACCCCCATCCCAGCTCTGCAAGTCCTGGCAGGAGAGATGCCTCTCATCAGCGGTTCCCAACCTTTTTCGGCTCACGCCCCACTTGAAAATTTCAAAAGTGTTCGCGGCCCACATTCGACCAACAATCATGTGCATTATCATACATACAATGCAGTAGTGGTAAAACAAAATAAGAGGTGGGTTAAAAAAAAACTTTTATATATGGAACTTTCACCTAACGTTCATAAAATAAAACTAACAATAACAGGAGCACGTTAATGTTAAGTCCCTAATGAGAAGACTGATGTTGCATGACAGACACTAAATGCTTGATGTCTGGCTTAAGGGACGACAGACTCAGGCGAAGATCCGTCTTAACATTTTGTCTATTCCTGTATTTCGTCTTCAGTACCTCAAGCGCAGAGAAGCCAGTCTCACAGAGTTACGTCGTCGGGAAAGGCATCAGAAATCACACAGCTCTGTTGGACAGATCGGGATTTGCGTTCTCGGTGCCCATACATGACGTTTCAATGACTTTCTTCTTGTCCTGATACTCCTTGAGTTTATTATTGAAAAATTCAGGCTGATTGGACATGTCCTGTTGGTATTTTGTCTCTGGCAAAGTATATGCAGAGAATATGGGGGTTAATAGTATCAAGATGGGCCCAACAGTAGTAATTCCTGAGATAGAGCCATGGACACACACAACACCACTGACAGACTTGTACCTGCTCGAGGTCAAAAAGGCAGAGAGATGGAAAGTGGGCTTGTCAACAGAATTTTTCATCTATATTAGATAGCACTACTCTCAGTACATATAAGTATAGACAGATGGGTCAAAAGATCCAGACCATTAGACCACTGGGGCTACTATTTCAGTTCCAGATAAGAACGTTTTGGAATAAAGCAAACTCCAAATTATCTGGGAGTGAACTCAATGGAGATGCTGGCAGTACCATTGTCTCGCGACGGGTAGAGAATAAACCAGGAAGCACTTTGATCTTCTCTGATTCTGTTTCAGTTCTAGGAACTGAAGTGGGAACATTTGAAGGAACTTAGTGCGTTTCCACCGCAGGGACCAATTGAAGTAAGTTCCCGGGACAAAGTAAGTTCCCGGGACAAAGTAAGTTCCTGGGAGAAAGTCCCAGCAACCAAAAAGTACCTGCTTGGGGGGTAATATTTTTAAAAAGTCGAGGATCTTTGGGGGTGGGGCTTGCAGTGCTGAATATTTCTGATTGGTCAAGTACATACAGAATATCATTTCAGACATCATTTTAAAGAATCTGTAGCCGGAAACCGACTGTATGTACAATTTGTTTTTTGTTAAAAAAAAAAATGTTCAGTGTGTGCAAAGAAACAGAAAATGACCCCCTTTTCCATTTTTCGTTTTGATTATATATATATATTTTTTTTTTTAATATATATATATATATATATATATATATATATATATATATATATATATATATATATATATATATGTATATTGTCATGTGGTCGCCTTACGGGGCGACCACGTGACAAATGAAGACCACAACTCCCATGACCCCACGCTACTTGTCTACAGACTCCACGTTGTTTGTTATTGTTTTATTTGGGAGACCCCTGGCGGCAGAAGGTGTTGTTTTATGTTATTATTATTATTATTATTATTATTATTATTATTATTATTATTGTTATTATTAATATTATTGTTCTTATTATTATTATTATTAGAGGTAGTAGTAGTAGTAGTAGGAGTAGTAGTAGTAGTAGCAGTAGTAGGAGTAGTAGTAGTAGCAGTAGTAGTAGTAGTAGTAGTAGTAGTAGTAGCAGTAGTAGGAGTAGCAGTAGTAGGAGTAGTAGCAGTAGTAGTAGCAGTAGTAGGAGTAGGAGTAGTAGTGGTAGTAGTATTGTACCTTTAAAAAAGATTATTACAAAAATAATTAAACTATGATGATGGTTAAACTTAACTTGCGTGTGGTCGTGAAGCGTCCATTACATGGTCGAGTGCAAAGTGTAAAAAATGTACAATATGGATTGTACAATGTATGTGAAACGTACAATATGGACAAAATGCCTCGGCAACAGTCCTCCGTCTTCATTGCGCGTCCGCTCCTCTTCCACTCTCGGGTCGTTTCAGATATTCGCTCGCGGGTCTTGGATCAGCCAAACACCGGCGGCGGCAGTGAGCGCGCTGCGCTGCCCGGCGCCCTCTTGTCGCCCCTCGTTGACTAACCGGAAGTAGCAGCGCTGTTTTTCCTAGTCATCGTCGGCCGAGCGTCGAGCCAGTCCGCCGACGCGCTCCCTTCGATTGCCAGAAAGACCGCTCCGCTCGTTCCACGATGCCGCTGGAGAACCTGGAAGAAGAGGGTCTGCCCAAGAACCCCGACCTGAGGATCGCGCAGCTGAAGTTCCTCCTCACCATGGAGGGACACCGGCAGGACGCCGGAGTGAAGACCGAGCTCATGGACGCTGTCAAAGCTAACAGTGAGTTCGAGGCAGAACCGCGAGATCGAAATAAACGGAGACCGTCATGTGCACGGGGAGTGAGACGCTCTCTCCTGTGCGTGGTGTCTCACCTCCCTGAAGGGTGGCGTGAGACCGGAGACCGAGCGCTCTCTTCAATTCCGAGCTGGTCGCCAGCTAGCCGAGAAGCTAAGCTCCGATAGGTTTGGTTCGCCTGAAGTAGCATGCTAAGCTAAATTGCCTTGTGTAGTTGTCAAACAATCATTATTTTACTGCGGGGTGTCTGTGGGTATTTAAAGGCTCTTAAGAAAGGGTCTGAAATTGGATCTGTCACTTATTATGCCTTGCAAATAATAAGTCTGATTCTATTCGGTCGTATTTCAACATGAACTAACCCTCAGTGTGCACTTTATTAGGTACAACTGTACAATCCAGCTCCGACATAGATTTTGCTTTATGTTGCCTATAATGTTCAAGGTTTTTTGCGCTGTCATACAAGAGGTGTTGAGTCAGTGATTTGTTTTAGCATCGAGGTCATAGTCGGTGGTGGTGTTGCGCTGAGCTGCATTATACTCATGCAGTTGTTCCTCAGAGTTGTTTCTAATGTTCATCCCCCTTCATGTATGTAATTTGCAAGGGCAAAAATAGAAACCCCTCTCAATATAATTTAGTTCAGTACACTGCCACATTTAACTATGACCTTCATAAACATATAATTTAGTTTACACATTTTTGCCCCTATGTCAACAAAAACGGAACATTATAAACTTCATAAAATTGGAATTCATGGCAAAGCCGGTGTATTGCATTACAATGGATTTTACAGGTGTACCTAATAAAGTGCACCGTGACTGCATTATCTGATTGAAATTATTATGTTTTATGTGTTTATCTTCTTATAATTAGCCAACTTTTTGTGTATCGGTCCAAATTAATGTTAGAAAACCACAAAGTCCACTGCTGGACCTGATCCCTGAAACAATTTGTCTTCAATTTTGTAAAAATAAAATAGATAAAAAAAGATTGAGTTCAATAGAAAATCATCAGGTTGCCAAACATAAATATCAATGGAAAGAAAGAAAGAAAGAAAGAAACAAAAAAATATGTACAAAATCAGCAGATTGTATTAATAATGCAATATCGATAGTGTTCCCAATAATTTATTTAGTGGAAGTACGTGCTGCGAAAAGGTTTGAAAGTCTGAACAGTATTCAGCTTTGAAACTATTTTGGCTGATCAGTCGGGCACAAAGGCCAATTGCATCACATTTAGGGTGATTTTAACGTCACTAACATGTAGTGTAATGTATATTCTAGACATGGCGCCGTACTATGAGGGTCTTTGCAAGGAGCTCAAGTGGCAGCTGGACAGTGACCTCCTGAGTAAGATGAAGAAGGCAAACGAAGAAGAGCTGAAACGCCTGGATGACGTGCTGGAGGACGCAGAGAAGAGCCTGGGAGAAAGCGAGATCCGAGACGCCATGATGGCCAGAGCTGAATATCTCATCCGAATTGGAGACAAGGTGTGATTTACATTCCCGTGCTCTGGATCCAATTGAATTCCTAGGTTACTATATCACCTGGATCCCATGAAGCGGGTGTGAAATAAATGTGATAGTGGCTTATAAGATGTGCCTGTTACCAGGTCCCTGATGTGCTTGAAGTGTTTGAATTTCACCTTGAAAATTGCCCCTTTGTATTGAAGTGCTAGAAAAGTGCTGGAAAATGAAAAAACGCGATAATTGAAAACCTGTGATAATCCCCCTGGTTTTGTCATTGAAATTGAAACGCAATATACATTTTTTCCAGAATCAGAAAGAGAGAACACTGAAAAACGCTATTTCTTGATAATGAAGGTGACAATGACATTAAGATTATATTATATTTCACACTGAAAATGTATTTGTTTGGCGTGAAGTCCTTTTGAAAATGGGGAAAAAAAGTTGTGCTTAAAAAAGTACTTGTAAGTAATGCCAGAATGAAGCCTGTCTAAAATCACTGTTAAAATAACAATTTGTAGTTAAACTTAAGCTTTCAGTGCTGTCCGCAGACATGACATTTGTTGCACAGTACATCGGAATCAGAATAGACTTTATTTTGCCAGGTGCATTTACATGTACCAGGAATTTGTCATGGTGATTGTTGGTGTCTATGGACTATTAGCATAAATAAGAGAAAAAGAAGTGACAGCCTGAGGGGAATTTTTTTTTTTTTTTAAGTATAAAATTTGCCAAATATACACAAATAGCGGGATGTGCCTGCGTTGCCTCCTGCTTCCACAGGAGGGAGCCCTGACCGCCTTCAGGAAGACCTACGACAAGACGGTGGCGCTGGGTCACAGACTAGACATCGTCTTCTACCTGCTGCGGATCGGCCTCTTCTACATGGACAGTGACCTCATCACACGCAACTCTGAGAAAGCCAAAAGGTAATGGGCTTCCGCCATGTTGCCCTTTTACCCGCTGCCGTCATCAAGCCGAACGTCTTTATCAAACCCCTGTCCTTTTATTCCCCACAGCCTCATCGAGGAGGGGGGCGACTGGGACCGGAGGAATCGTCTCAAGGTGTACCAGGGTCTGTACTGCGTGGCCATCAGAGACTTCAAGCAGGCGGCGGAGCTCTTCCTGGACACAGTCTCCACCTTCACCTCCTATGAGCTCATGGACTACAAGACCTTTGTCACCTACACAGTCTACGTGTGCATGATCGCGCTCAAGAGGCCCGACCTGCGTGAGAAGGTAACCCCGGAGACCACATGAGGCGTGTGGGGAATCAGGCTCGGTGTACTACTTGGTTCCTGTTGAGCGCCTGGGCTGCTTGTTTTCGGTTGCTCCCGTCTGACCCTCGACAGTGTTCCCATTGAAGTCTTCCTCCTTTCTGTGCTCCCCTCAGGTGATAAAAGGAGCAGAGATCCTGGAGGTGCTCCACAGTCTACCCTCCGTCCGCCAGTACCTCTTCTCCCTCTACGAGTGCCGTTACTCTGTCTTCTTCCAGTCTTTGGGTAAAGCCCACATGCTGGTTTATGGCTTAAAGTCGGCAACAATAGCTGTAACATCAGAATCCATTTGATTGATCTAAGATAGCTTTAGAAATGTTTTTAATATTGTACATACAGTGTGATTATCAGAGTAAAGCTCACTCTAGAATGGATGTCGATCTGTCTATGGTTGTTGGCATCGTGCCGTTGTCTCAATCAGTACACTTTGGTTTCTACAGAGATGGCTAATCGTGGCAAGTGTAACACTTAACAAGTTACGGTGTCGTTGGTTGTAAATTGAAGTTTCTTCTGCATTGTCGGGCAGCGACGGTGGAACAGGAGATGAAGAAGGACTGGCTGTTCGCCCCGCACTACCGCTACTACGTGAGGGAGATGAGAATCCAGGCCTACAGCCAGTTGCTGGAGTCGTACCGCTCCCTCACGCTGGGCTACATGGCCGAGGCCTTCGGAGTCAGCACAGAGTTCATCGACCAGTGAGTACTGTAACGCAACGACCCACCAGCCTGGCACACGTGGTTGACGCTGAAACGTTTTGTCAGTGGGCAGGAGAAGGGCTGTGTGGAAAAACAAAGGGTTTTGGATCGTTCCCTCGGCCACCTTAGCGTTTTGACCACCATTGGAAGCCTCGGCTGTCAGTTGAACTGCGACACATCACGTCTTCAAAAGATAATGTCAGTAGCTGCGGTAAAAAGTAAAATATACAATAAACCTGTTAACTGCGCACAATATGGCAGGATAGTGAAAAAATAAACGAGGAAAAATATCACGCAATATTAGACACTATTACGGTATGCGCCGTAAACACATCTTAGATTCATTCATTGACATTTAGCCTTGGAATGTAAAGGCTACATAATCAAAAAATGCAAATGAGAAACATACTTAATCTTTAAATATTATTTTGTCATAATGATCATAATTAAACCGTGACTCATAACCGATGATACCATTTTATTGAGTTGTTGTCAAGCCCTTGTTTGTTTCACGTACGGTGATTATCCTTCTTGAAGAGGCAATGATTCTTTGATTGAGTCCAAACATGAAGTTGTCCTCTGAAGAGGTGGTGGTGGGCTCAAGCTCTTCAGTTTTCCTGACATTGGAACCATCTGCATAGAAGGTTAATTAGCCTTGACAATTTTGCCTCAAATGCACCTAATTAGCATTTCTCCAAAAATAATCTGTTGTGTAATTGTGAAAGGTCCTAGCTGGGGGGGCAGTTAAACTCACCTGACTTTCTGTTTTACTTCTGTTCATCTGCATGCTGTTAATATTATCTAGTCATTCTGAGCATATTTAACACACCCACAGTCTTCCCAGGAAAAAATCTCAGGCCCTCCTTGATTCAACGTGGCTGGGTCAAACGATTCTTTCAGTGACTGACCCTGTTAGAGGATTTAAAAATAATAATTAAAAAATGAAAGGAAAAGCTTCCTTGTACCAAACTTGTGTATCCTAATTTTTTATTTTTTTTCCTTTCCTTGTGCAAGCGGCAAGGTCGCACTTCAGGGCCTTTTACAGTTGAGCGCTAATTGGCTTCCTCTCCGTCTTTCCTCAGGGAACTTTCTAGATTCATCGCGGCCGGGCGCCTCCACTGCAAAATTGACAAAGTAAATGAGATCGTGGAAACCAACAGGTAAAGTGGATTTATTTCTCCTCTACACACAAACTCTGCACACGTGTCAACTGAGCACTTACAAATGTGTGGTGGTCTCCGCAGGCCAGACAGCAAGAACTGGCAGTACCAGGAGACCATCAAGAAGGGCGACCTGCTGCTCAACAGAGTCCAGAAGCTGTCGCGAGTCATCAACATGTAATCACGAGGGATGCCATGTTTTCTTAATGTACCCGTCACTATCCCAGCCAGTAGTTTGAAAACAGTGGACCTTGTTTTATGTATATAATAATAAAATGTTTTCTTCAGTCTTGTCTGTTTTTAATTACAAAAGAGGCAGAGACTTAAATTTTGTATAAATAGCAGTATAAATTATTTTATTTACAGAAACTTGTTACAAAACAAATAGACTATACAATCTTCTTTAAATATTAATAATTCTAACCTATCATGTTTTGTTCATGAATTACATAGCAGCCAATACGTAAAAGTCCAGCTGATCAAAAATGATTTGATAATGTATACAAAAAACAACTATACACGCTTTTACATAGTATGAATATTGGACATGTTTTCCTTTCAGAAGCAAGCTGTGTTCATTCACTTTCACATTCCAAGTCTATGGTACTTGATAATGCTGAGGGGGAAAAAAAAAAAAAAAAAAAAATAGATCGATCGCTTTGTTTCCATCTGCTGGAAACACCAGTGAAGATGTTGAGGGTAAACAAAACACTTGATTGAATGTTCCACATACAAATCCTCACAACCCAGAGTGGCGTAAGCTGCAAGCTCAGGTTAAAATAAAACCGTGTGTCTTTAATCGGAAATGTTTGATAAATCCAAAAATAGTTCCAACGTTGTAAGCGTTTGATACCGGGCAGCTGACAAGCTCTCAGGTCGGTCCACATCCAGGGTTTTATAGGCAGATTTTAAAAGCAAGCTCCTAACATTCAAGTAAGCAAAACTGGAGCCCAAAGAAACACTGTCTTCCAACAGTCAGGGTGAGACAAATTCAGGCACTTTCTTACGTCATTTCTTTAAAAAGCTGCAATCTTTCCTCCTCAAAAGCTGTGATTCTAATTACTCGTTTGGCAACGCGAGTAGTTGGACTGCGTGAAGGGGAAGCTCCTCGTCCTTGCAACTTTGATTGCTTGAGTCCCATCAGCCCATAAAAACGGTGTTTCAACCACGGGGATATCTGTACGGTCTTCGATAGAAAAGGTTTCGGGGGAGTTGGTCGGACGACGGGCACAGCTCCAAGCCGCCTAAGCGCTTCAGAGTCACAGGCTAATTGGGTCACACAGGCTTGTTTCTGTGCGTGTCGATTCATAGGCAACAGAAGTATTGTAAAAGCACATGTGAGAGACCTCGGAGAGTGTAAAGGTTTCCATCTGTCATACAGACACGCTACAGTGGCAACACTTTCTCTCCCTTACAGGATTCATGAGATGCTTCTAAATATAGGCGTATTGCATTATATAGACTTGGCAGTGAACCACTTCAAATTATCAAGTCCTTAAGACTTGTCACTTACTAAATAAATAACGTCTTTCAATTGTACCAAAAAATTCCATGTATACGAAAATGCCGGTGCAAAAATACATATTTCAATATGTACAATTTGTTAACAAAATATGTATTCTCAAATAGGGATACTTCAATACTTGTTTGATACATAGGCTACGAGAGAGGAGGGGAAAAAAAAAAAAAAAAGATAAAAGGAAACCTGTCTCGTCGGCTCCCAGCTCTGACATCAGTGGAGGTTGTGTGACTCTACAGACTTGACGACCCCTGTGAAGCAATCCCAATGTCGCCCGCAAGTCTCGCCGTGACTCCGGACTTAAGACTTTTCAGTTCACTAAAAAGATGAATGTTTAATGTTCCGGGTAAGGGGGAAGCGTGGGGCTTCTAGGACAGCATAGTGTTGAGGTGAGACGCTGTAAACCTCGGCAGCCACTCTGGCAGTGGTTACAGACCAAGATGGATCATCCTGTCCATGGGGGGGGGGGGGACGGGGACGCACGACCGCTTTTTTCTGTCACTCCGATTATCAGAGAACAAGGGGCCGGTCGCATCGTATTTCACACCAATTTGGTTATTCGATTTCTGCCACCGCCAGACCACCACCGCTGCATGTGCAGGACAACTCACCGTGGCGGTGTTCAATGCCAGTAATGGCTGTTCGGCGAGTATGTGCTGCCTGCGGAGTGTTTTTTCATTTAGTTCCGTTCGCTGTTGGGGCGAGGGGAGGGGGGGAAGTCTACTGTGGCTGTCCTGTTGCACAATGAATAGACTGAGGAAATAAACAGGTGTTCCCTCAAGTCCGAGCCATCCCCTCTGATGAAAGATTGAACTGAATGGGCACATCAGGTGTCCTTTTTCACATTTGCATGCACGACTGTCCGTCTTCACCTCGTCTACAAAAGACTTTGTCGTTCAGTGTAAAAAGCTTGTAAGAAAACATAAAAAGGTAACACTTGCATAATCGTTTTGGATAACAAAGAGTCGACTGGGACTGTCCCTACGGTCTCGTCTCCGGCTACTCTGTGTAACCTGAGGTCACTCCCAAGTGTCCCTAAGAAGAAGTGGAGTCAAACGCATTGTAAAGTGGAGCGTTGTGGGGTGAGCGCGGGTCGTGACTGAGTTTGCTCCCTCTTGAGTTCACTCCTTTCCAAGGCTTCTAAGATCAGGTGATAGGGGTGTTGCGCCAGCGTTTCCAGTAAAAGCCGACATAAAAATAAAAAATTGCACGCACACATTCACACTCACATGGAAGAGATGGGTTGCTTGACGTGGTGTTGCGGCAGCGCTCGGGCAAGCCGTTGACCTGAACCCAGGTGATCTTGGAGCCACGGATCCAGAGCCCCAGAGGAGGCTGCTTCTCCTTCAGTCAGGACAGGAAGACCCTCGCGTGCTAGGACTAGGGGGTTGGCTTACTCCTTTGGGAAAAAATACAAAATAAACGCCCCGACTTCCCTACGCTGGCTGGTTCTCCACACGGTGCACCCCTACCCCCTCGTACATGGCTTTGGGAGAAATGTATTTTTCTTTTCCTTGAAATTGACCAAGTCAACGTTGAGGCTGACATCGTGGGTCCGTCTGTCCAAATCACCTCCACCCTGAGGATCGTGAGAAGCTGAGAGTAACACACACACACACACACACACACACACACACACACACACACACACACACACACACACACACACACACACACACACACACACACACACACACACACACACACACACACACTTTTTTTTTTTTTTTTAGAAGGCCTCGTGCAGTTTGGGGCAGAACGCAGACTGATCCCCCTCCTCCTGCCGGTTCCATACATAGAACCCAGACACCTCTGTCAGGGACGGGCCTTTGGCTGGAAAACAAAGAGGAGGGAGGGGGGTCAATGTCAAAACATTAGTCTTGAGTCTAAAATCACTCAAACATGTTTCTTCCCGCTGAAAGGAGCCCTGGTACATTTTTATGAAAAGCATATAAAGTAATGTAAGATTTTTCCATTTGGTTCTCAACCCCAGGGACCCTTAGACGCCATTATTTCATTTACAAGACGTTAGAGAATGTACAATAACGTCTGTTTTCAGCCTAGTTTCACTGTCGTCTCCTCCTATAGTATCGACATGGATGAAAGTCGGGACTAAATCATATCTAACAATAACAATCTTCTCAGTTCAGTGTCAGAGCCATGATGTCATCAAGTGGGATCCCGTAGCCTAAGGTGTATCAAACGGAGGTTCTCAATATGAAAAAGGCTGGGAACCACCCAGACTACTGAACCTGAAAGCTATAAAGCTTAAAAAGTGAAGCTAGGAGTTGAACCAAATGATCAGCCGCTCAAACGTCTTTCCGAGCGCTAATTAAGTAACGTGCTAACGAACGCATCTTGATGACCCACCTGATGTAAGTGAGAGTTGTTGGGCAGCCCTGCCGTCCCCGCAACGCCGCGCCCATGCTTCCCGTGGATGTTGTTGACGGTGGGCGACTTGGCCAACTTGGGTCTGCCCGGGCCCGGACCTCCTCCCCCCACCGGCACCGCCCCGCCTCCACCGCCAGAGGCCGGGGAGCTCTTGCGCTTTTTGCCCTCCAGGCGGCCGTCAGACGCGTGATGGTGGTGGTCCGACGAGGACTGGTGGTGGACGAAGGGCCCCAGGGACAGCGTGGAGTCGCTACTGTTCATCACCACACTCATGCGCTTGATCGACTCAGCCGGGCTGCCCGAGGGGGGGCCCCGCGCCGGTGGCCCAGACGAGGAGCCGCCCGCCGCCCCCCCGGGAGGCTCGGCCTTTAAGCTGAGGGAGTTGGTCCGCACGGTGGGGCCGCAGTTCAGCCCCATGCTGTGCACGCCACTGTGAGAGGACAGCGAGGAGGATGAGGGAGGCGGCAACAGGTTGTGGTGGAAGGTGCTCCCTGAACTGCCAACATTTGCACAGTTCTTCTTGAAGGAAGAGGAGCAGTAGCTGGCGTTGGAAGAGGAGGACGAGGAGGTGGCGTGCGGTGGGGCAAGTAGAGAGCTGTTCTTCCTCTTCTTCCCCGAGATGAAGCTAGCGCTGCTACCGGTGCTGTTGGCTCCGCCTCCGCTTACAGAGTTGGGAGCGGCCGACAAGGAGGGGCCAGAGGAGCTCTCCCTGGGCCTGAACGACGATGCCTTGGCGCTGGGGGAAGAGGAGGACGAGGAAGAGGAGCGGGACTTGACCATCCGGCCTGAGACGAGGGGAGGAGCTGAGGAGGAGTGGGCTGAAGGCATCTGCGGCGACGAAGACACTTGTCGGGCCTGCGCGGTGCCATAGGCCGGGTGCTCACCCCCACCGAGCGGGGAGCCGCGGGCGTTCAGGGTGGTCCCATAGGAGAGCGCCGACTTGCCCTCATAGGACTGGCTGTAGGGGGGCTGGGCCAGGGCGGCAGGAGGAGCCAGGAGGCCAGAGGAGGGAGTGCTACCGTGAGAGTTTGTGCTTGTCCTCTGGGCAGCTGCGACGGAGGAGGAAGAGTTCTCCAAGGCCAATGGGATTTTCCTACAACAAAGAGTGATGTCAGTAAATATATATCCAGGAAGCCTAGACAATCCCTGTTAAGTTAGTGGCAAAAGTGAATTGTCCATAATAATAATACAAACAGGCACAGAAATGCATTCCAAAAAACATTTTTTATGGCAGGAGTCCAAAATCCATACATCCTCAGCATGCAAAAAAGGATGAACACACCGTGAACCACACAAGTTTTGCATTTGAGAGACTTACTTCCACATTTGAGAGTTAACATGCTTGTCCATCATGGCTGTCAGCGCACATCGCATCCGGTCCCAGCGCCGGTCAAATGTGTAGCAGCCCCTCCCAAACAGTCGACTTCCAAAGGTACAATACTGGGAACAAAGAGTGGATTTAGACTTCTAGCTCAGCAAACGTACCTGCTTCTTGTCCATCACTTGCTCCATGGGAAGAATAACCAGTATCCAGCTTCCAGGCTGACCATAGTATTGGTCCAGCAACAGACAATTTCATAATTTTAGATTATTTTAGAAATGTAATAGTGTATACGTTATTAAATTTTGAAAAATATGCAATTTTTATTTTTAAAATAAACTTGCTACGCATATATGGCATTCAATTTAACAAAATCATTTTTGGTTAGAAAATTGCGTTTCAAAACAACAGAAAAATAAAGACACGGTAAGACTTTCATGGCCAGAGAAGAACTCCCAAAAATTGTCCTGAAATGTGTTTTTCCCTTTGTACCAACTTCTGTTTTGTTGGTCATTTTGTATTGCGCTAGCCTGTAAGGTGAAATTGGAAAGGTTGGTCGGTTTTTAATGTCGTATGTTTTTGTGTGTACAAGGAAGTAGGCTTGGGCGATCGTGCACAATTCCAGACGGCGATTGCTGGGGGGCAGCCCCCCCTCTGATCGATTCAGAGGGGGGGGTCAGTTTCAGAACACCGTAAACTGCACTTACACCATTTCAACGCTCCAATTTTTCCGGTAAATCCTGGCAGATTTAAAAAAAAAAAAAGTCTCAAATGTCTATCGGTGATTGCCGATTTAATCATCAATCTGCCAAAGCCTACAAGGAAGGTAGGATCGAAGCTGCAGGCAGGTCATGGCTACAGCTGAGCCAGCTAAGAGGGTCAGCCTCGAGTTTAATTCATGTGCTCTAGAATATGTGGAATAGTATTATTAGTCAATTGACATAACTTCGAACTGTTTTTCCCCCAAACCGTGAAATTATTGTGAGTCTATTCTACCTTAAACAAACAACAACCAATTTTCCAGTCCAGATATTAGCGACAACAGTGGAGACTTACAGCTGCCGGTCGAGGGTGATAACCTGAATAGTGACAGTCCAGTTTCTCTGTGTTCTCCTCGCGCTCCTCGTTCTCCCCCTCGTCGCTGGAGGCCCGGGAAAAGCCGCCGGGGGCACTTGGGAGGTGGTGGGGCGATTCGTGGACCACCGTGGGTTCCCCCGGGGTACCCACACCTCCATGAATGCTGTTTAGGCTGATCGGGAGAGCAGGTGTCAGGTGGTTCTCAAGGCCAAAAGATCTTTTAAATCCAAATGATGAAAAAAAAAAAAAAAAGAAAACGCAGACTGTAAACACACTTACCGAGGAAGACCAGAGTTGTGAGGTTTAGCCTTGCTAGGTGGCAAAGCCTTAGTGGCGTGACTGGCGTCTGGTGCAGGGCCGTTGCCATGGGCCACCGGGTAGGGCTCATGGGCCCCGGCAAGACGCGTGGAGGGGTGGGGGTCCCTGAGAGGGGTAGTCTGCTGGGAGTGGGGGTGGTGGAGCTCCCTCTCCCGCTCCCTGGCCCTGTTCTTGTGCTCAGCCAGAAGTGTGTCAAAGCGTTTCCTCCGCCCCAGCACTGCCCTCCGCTGGCTTAAGGAATGTGTCTGAAGTTGAGAATCCCGATCCAAGCATGAAGGGGTGGAGTGGCAAGAGGAGAGATGTCTTGTTAGTTCATCATTCTCACTTAGAAAAACGAGGCGGTTGCCAGTTGTCAATTTATCTAAATAGATTCTCAAGTCACATTGTGTACCTTGGCTCCCATGTTGCCTCTGATTACGGGGATTGTTTTAGACTGGCTCACACACACTGACACAACGCCAAACCATTTAACACATTTGAACTGCAAAATTATGTCAGCTGGTTAAACCAGATAATGGGAGCTGATGTAATTGACTGCATAGCCTCACAAAGCAGATCAAATGTCCAGAGTGTGGAGAAGTTTGATCCAGCTGCAGGCTGGAAGTCATTTACTACATCTCTTCCGTCAATAATGTAGTCCTTGAAGCCCCAGAAAAATAAAGCAAAGCACGCCTTCAAGTAAACAAGCAACTTAAAAGCATCTTTGGCTGAAGGATATCAGGGAAACAGACTGGACTAAGGAAATAAACACAACTGATGACTCAACCAACGCCAGGCTGGTTGGATTTGTGCTTTGGATTTGAGAAACATGCTTGACGCTTTTAAACTTGAATGAGAACTGAAGAGATTTCAGTACATTTTGTGATGGGATGTGCTCGCATTTGCAGAGTTTGGAAATTTCTGGCCGGCACACAAACTAAACCTTTTTGTCGTTGCAAGCGTAATTGCTCTAGCACGCTCGACGTGTGCCCTACTGCGATAATACCGATTTCAACTATTTCTATTTCAACAAACAATGTTCATAGGTCAATAATGTCTGACAGAGATTCACAGATTATTCATGATATTAAATTGTGAAACGTAACGCTTAAGCCAATAGCTTGGGCAGTTGTTGAAGATTCAAGGAATTTACTTTAAACACAAATGTTATCTGGGCTCATAAAAAGATTTTTTTTAAAGCTATCCTTTTTTTTTTTAATATAGAGTAAAAAAACACACCAAATTTTCTAACTCTGAATCAACCTGGTCACAGCCAGGACATATTGTACCACGCCTGAGACACTGGGCCACGTCTCTCTGGACTTATGAGGCCTAAACTCTAGCCGGCGCATATAAAATCCCTTCAACCTTCCAACAAAGCATTCAGAGGGGGAAGGTTGACAAGGAGAAGGAAGGAAGTGGAGGAATAAGGAATGAGGTGCATGCGGGAAGCATCGTGAGACCACAAAAACCCCAACCGATGGAAACGCGAGAGACGACAGAATACCTTGCATGTTAGTGATCTTGTGCATGGTTTCCGAGCCGTCAGATCCACAACACCACAGTGGATATCTGGACTGAACTCCCGTTCTGAAGGCAGAGGATGGGGTGTATGAGGGGGAGACAGACACACTGTTATTATCACAAACATTAAGGTGAAACTAATAAAGGATGTTAATAATGAACTGTAAACCGACTGAAAAAAATGTATAATTATGTATGTATAAATATGTATATTTTTCAAGTAATTTAAAAAAAGTTTGTTGCATGGTAAAAGAAAAATAGGCTATACAATCCATTTCTTAAATACAACTTATGGCGGTGACATGTGCAACTAGGGCTGTGACGATTACTGCAATACCGCGGTCACGTGACATCACCGCGGGGTTGAGCTCATTAACGCAAAAAAATTATATATATTTATATAGATAGATATATATATATATATATATATAAAAATGTATGGGCGCATGGAGGAATGGGACACGAGTTTCCCCCTGCCCAGTCCCCGTAGTGTGTTTCTATCTGTTTTATTTGGAGGAACACGGGTGGCACACAGGCGCAGACAGGGACGGGGCTTGTCGTGCCTCGTCCCCGTCGTGCCCCATCCCTACGGAGTGGCTCCACAGCTCTCCGCCATCGGGGCACACGGAGTGCAGTGTTAGCGTATAAAAATATATTCATAATTCCCCTTATTTATAAATAGAATTTGTGAAGTCCAATAAAAGACCATAAAGGCAAAAAATAAAAAATAAATTAAAAAAAAAAACAGCCAGCGAGTCACACATAGATATCTAAAAAATGAAACGTCCAATAAAATACAAAAATCTCTCAGGATTCTACTTTGGATTCCCAATAAGACGCTTCACGGCACAGATTCTAACCAGCGTGGGTATTTGCTATTGCCCAGGCACTTGGTAGTTAAACCTCGATCTCCCCTTTGATGGCCACTAAAGCAGTGTCAGAAATGAAAACAATGTGCGTTCCAATCTCATGGTCACGTTACTGCACATAAAGACGCTTTTGAGTCACCCTGAAATCTGTTTTTAGTCTCTGTCTTTAACTCTACTACAAAAATGGAATGATAAAGATAATACAACTTAAAAAAATACTTAAAAGTCCTTCACTATATGAGAAGTGTGGCGCAACAGACGAAGCTGACCTGACAATCTTTTGTAGAGGTGTCGTCTGCTACTGGCGCTACTGCTTTCCTGCTTCTTTTCTGACAGGACAGACAGGTGGCCCTTGCCGTTGGGGATCTGGCCGGGGGCCAGTAAGGGAGGCTTTGGTATGGAGGAACAGTTAAGGCCTGGCTTGAGCGCTGAGGAGGAGGAAGATGACGAGGCGATGGTGGTGCTGCTGGAGCTCACAGTGGTGCCAGAGGAGGCGGCGGCAGCCGTGGCAGTGGGGGTCTGTGCCAGCTTGGCTGATGGGTCCACCTTCAGGTGCATCTTCTCCACCTTGACTGCCGGCGTGAGTCTGGGCGGGCAGGAAATAAGACATGAGGATGGCAGCAAAGAGGCAAAGGCTGGAGGTTATGCTAAACTAAATAACAAATTTTGCAACTTGGTAAAAGAAATAGCTTTTCATGTGCATCTTATTTTAAGGTAGCTTAATTTAGATAGCGGTTTGAGAGGGAGAGTCTGAACTTTTGGAGACCACTTCTTAAGGAAGCTACAACTGGGAGAGAGGATAGGAAAAAGAGTGAATACATCAGAGGACTGATGACAAAGACCATCAAAGGTAGTACGAAGCTGAGAACATGTCAGTTCCTGTATATAACCAGGCTGCACTTCTCAGGATCTGACATGAACCACTGACTTTGAAGCCTGGTGTGGTTGTACCTGGATGCCGTCAGACGATCACCTTACAGTCACAAAGTTGCATGCGATGAGCTGTAGCCAGCAGCGTAGCCATGTCCCGTCACGATACAAGCACATTTACATGGGACATTTACAACCTTATAAACGCGATATGAGTTCACTGTGCCGACAGCCTGCTTGGAAAGGCACAGAAAGCTTTTCCATAATTGTTGCGGGATTTTTAAGTCATAATGGTAACAAATATTACTCCTTCACTTCAGCTGTCTCAAACATTCAGTCACGTGATGTATCTAAAAGCACATCACGCTGCTACGACGAGAAAGGTACTTCAACAACCCTGGCATGAACACAATTTGAAAGCCAACTTACATCTTGTCTGGTTGCAGCACCCTGAATGGGGGGAAAGGAGGTCTTCGCTGACTGTCTGGCAGCTTCTCTTTGGCTGGTTTGAGGAGTTTGGAGTTGGAGGAGGAGGCAGAGATGCTGGAGCCCGCCGTGGAGGGTCGACCGGGGATCCCTCCGGTCCCGACGCTGGATCCAGAACCCGAGCTCAAGCCGGGCCCCGTCCCGAGGCTGCTGCCACAGCTCCGACTGCGACCCGGCAGGGGAAAGGGCGCTGCCGAGGATGGCTTGCTGGCCGAACTGTGTCTTCTCTCTGGAGTGCCAATAGGACACCATGAGCCAAAACAATAAGAGGCTAGAGTCCTCAATGAAACATTGCATGATCCATAAAAACAGAGAAATCTTTCCTTGTTCTCAGCTTTCCATTCCTAGTCTTACTTGAACATTAGTGAGCAAAAATATTTTAACAGCAAATAAGGAGAAACATAACAGAAAATCATTCCAAAAACTGCCTGAAATAGAACCTGAGTTGATGATGGCCGTTAAAGTGATAGAAGAAAGGATGGCGCAGGTACAGCCGAGGACAACACTGTGAGACGCTGCAAAAGGAATTACAAAAATAGAAGGAAGCAACAAATGCTGGGGAGTTGGAATGCACAGCACTCAAAGCTGAATATATTCTCTTCAAAAACATTTTGGCGCAGCAAGGTTTGTGGCATCATAGCTTGTGGCCGATTTGCCTTAAACACCTACATCGCAAGCGTCGACGCCTACAGATTTTCAAAGGACAACGGCACGGCAAGGGAAACCGAGGAAGAAAAAGTCTTCTGAAAGTCAACCTGAGCCCCTACCTAGTTCAGACACTGCCACACTTGAAGAAAGATAATGGGGACACTGCTGAATGAGGAGGAAGAAAAATAATGGGGACGCCGAGACTACAACTGAGGAGAGAAACAGGTTTCTCGAGAAGGCTTCTGTTTGAGTAGGTATCTAGGCCCGGTTAGCCAACCTCGTGCTGGGCTTGCGCCATACCGTGGGCTGGGCTACAGGCCAAAGCTCAGTCTGAGTGGGTGAGCCGCTTGTTGCTTGCAGAAGTAGTGAGGGAGGGGGGGACACACACACACACACACACACACACACACACACACACACACACACACACACACACACACACACACACACACACACACACACACACACACACACACACACACACACACACACACACACACCTTCCCTTTTTTTTTTTTTTTTTCAAGGCGAGGATTGCTTCCAAGCCCTCTTATGATTCACACCTATGGCTTGTGTTTTCTTTTTTTTTTTTCCTCTATCCTACCCAGTCATGACAAAACCCCCTTTTTTTCCTCTCTTCTAGGCAGCGGAACATCCCCAGGCAGTCAAACCCCCCCCCCCCCCCCCCCCCGCCGTCTCAGCCCATCCTAGCAGTCAGCGACGGCATAACTCACGCAAACTCGCACCAGGCAACCCTATCGTGACACTCGCACAATGCACTGCCAAACACCAAGAGCAAAAGCCAATTCCTGTGCCCCAGGAATAGGAATAATAGAAAAAAAGGAGTGAATAAAAAGAAGAAAATCGGAATAAAAAAGGAGGAGGCTTTTGGGCCCATTTCACACCATCAAAAAAATAGTTGGATCATTGCTTGTGGGGAATTCCTGGCTGCTAGGGAAAGAAAGAGGGAGAGAGAGAGAGAACCGAAAGTGCTAGAATATATTTATATTTTCTGCCGTGTGAAAACGCTCCGCAAACGTCACACAGCATGACCAGCTTCAGTCTACGCAATAACGCAAAAAATATGACATCATTAGGCCATGTTCCAACCCATTTCATAGCAGTTGCTATGAAAGATCAGAAGAAGCCAAAGATGAGCCACAATCACTGCTGTTCTTGCGATGCTGGCGGCCGGGTGGGCAGCGCTGCGAGCAGACATGCCTTTGTTCGATAGTTTCACAAACAAGAGCTTGCAGCCTCCCGTCTGGACAGGTGAGCATTACTCCTGCTGGGAGCAGACCTTCAAGAGGAGAAACACCACCTGCCTGTAGGCGGATGGGCTTGAAGCAAGGCGTCAAAATCATATGAAGACCATCTCCGTGGAGCTGACAGCGGCTTTGCCACACGTTACTGCTGTGTGAGGTCTTCCCCAAGTGGCAGAGACGTGTGTGTGTGTGTGTGTGTGTGTGGTGGGGCGGGGCGGGGGGCATTACAGCAGATAGAGTACAGTTCCCACTGTGCCATACTAGTACTACACTTGTAACCTGTGCCTTCTAATCCAGCATAGCTACCCAGATACGGTTCAAAATAATGTCTGATCTGAAGCACGTACAGGATCTCGTCTTCAAGATTTGGAGATTTCTTCTGCTTCAGAGAATGCAATACTACTTCCATTAAAAACGAATTTAAATTTTTTTTTTTTTAAAGCTTTTATTGTGGTCTAGTTGGGGAAAGTACTAGGGCTGCCTCCTGAAAGTTGACTGGTCGAATCATTAGTCAGAAGCCCGTCAGCCGACTGAGATTCTTCAAGTGGAGCAGCCCCCCGTTAGTGTGCATTACAATACAGGATAAAACAGATGGAAGCTTACAAAAATGCACAGGGATAACATTTCAATGAGGAATTATAGATAAGGGGAATCATAAATATACTTTTATATGTGTGGATCGTCCGTGCGGCCCAGTCGCCGTGCCCCGTTCCTCCAGATAAAACAACTGAAAACAGTGTGGGGATGGTGCACGGAGGAATGGGGCACGACTCGTAGTCTCGTTAAGATTATTTTCTGCGCATAACGCATGGAGAGGGGGTGATCGGGGAAAAAGTGTCCCAATTACGCAGAGTTTCCATTCATTAAGCAGACGTTAAATAAAATAACCTACATCAATAACAACACTGTAGTTGTGTGCCGATCGCGGGCAACCCAACGCCGGCGGGCGCATCGTCTATACATTCAGAGATGGAGACAGGTGCGCAAAATGCTCCACAATCTTGACAATGACGGGCGCATCATACAGATCCAAACGATAATGTTTAGTTAAGGCTACGGTGGTTTCCGAGCACCGGAGGGCAGACATTTAAATCGGGCATGGCACTGAAATGAGGCACCAAAATCTGCATTGCGCTCCGGTAAATACCGATCGTATAGGAACCAGTGCCATAAAACATGATCATGCACGGGATGATCATGTTTTAATTCAGAGTGTGTACAGAGAAGAGGGGCTATTCACAGATGGGTCAGTTCGTTGTCAATATGTGAGAGAGAGAGAGAGAGAGAGAGAGAGAGAGAGAGAGAGAGAGAGAGTGTCAATGTGCTGCAGAAAGAGCTACAGTTAAATAACATTTTAACCATTTTACATAGTAAAAAAACAAAAAAAAATTAATAATAATAGAAAATCAATATGTGGTGGTCAATGTTGATATTTTGATAGTTTAAAATACAAGGTTAAAAATACATTTAAAAAATGCTTGGCGATGCAGATGCTTAGGTCCGCTGGGGAATCAACTTAAGCCCAGTGTGCTTGGAATGCACTGGCGGAAACCCTGCCTGTCTATTATGAGGAGCCTTATTCTATCTGGACTGTTGTATGCTGTTTCACAGTAGCAATGAGGAGCCTCTTCGGGTGGGAGGAATTGTACTAGTCCCCCCTAGTGGCTGACCTTAAGAGGTGTTGGTGTGTTAACATTACTTTGGAAATAACTACCTCCAAGTGACTACAAGCCTGTAAAAATGTTGAATGAAATATTATTATGATAAATAAGAGTTGTAATTGGAGCTTTGAATCTTATGCCAAAAGTATTTTGTAGTTTGTGTTTTGGTGTTTAGTTCCAAGTAGTTCTCAGGCTACATTTATAGTTTTTATTGTTTTTCATGTCTCATCGTTAAATTCCTGAGAACATCAGTGGAAAAACCAATCTGGTCACTGGTTCGTACGATAAGACAGGAATGGCTATTATTTCCCTCCATCTAAAAAGCATTTACTTAAAATAGGATGTGTGTATTAGGATTGAACAGTATATCAACATAAGTACATTTGCTTTTAGAAAAACACTACAATTATGCGCACACACAATGAATCACCGAATATCCTGTCACACCAGAAATTACCGTAACTGATTCCTAACCACAGACTGTATAAAAAAAAAATGGACATAGTGTCTGCGACGTCACCCGCTGAGTTCACAGCTTTATAGGTTTGGGCCTCTGGGTCTTGGTGACAGTCGGAGGAAGGAAGAAACACGCACACCTTACTTGAATGTGAATGAGAGACCCGTCATTCAATGCCATTACACCCTCAAATATACCTTGCTTTAAACCATAATATCCAGTTTACAGAACGATAATCTTCTAAATCAGAGCAAAGACGTCCACTTGAAGGAGAAAATAGAGCTATTGAGACCCTTAAGTCTAAAGGAGAAAAAAAAAAAATATATATATATATATATATATATATATATATATATATTGACTGGTGTTCTGAAGCCGGCCTCTCAACATGTATTTCTTTAGGGTGGGAGCAAACCTGAGCACCTGGAGAAACGCATGTAAACATGGGAGGAACATGCAATCTGTTCCCTGTCTGGTTCAAACACAGAACCTATTTTTCTGTGAGGCAACAGTGCTAACCACTGAGCCATCACAGTGATAATTAGCCGAACTGCAGTTTAAAGCACTTCCGCATTGCCCTCAAATTAACTAATCTGCTGGATATCGCTGTCATAAATACTGGTATTACCGGCACCTAAGAATAAATAAGCATATGTGATTTTGAAGGATCTAGCAGCCATGGTTGAGTGGGGGGTGAGATCACCTCTTCATCGTGAAAAATGTGATTGAGATGCGGAGCGGTGCCCGAGAGAAATTTACATTCAAAGGTGTTGTTAATCAAAGGGCCCAAAATAAATGATGGCAACAGCACAAACTTGTCAAGCATACAATTTAGACAAGTAGGACATGCTCCTGGATCAACATCCTCTCTGCTTCCTGAAAGAACAGTCCTTTTACCCAATTACTGCCCTTGGACGTCGTCGGTGCTGTAGCAGAAGATCGCATGTTCACCAGACCTTGAGGTGTAGACTTCCTGTCATTGGTTTAAAGTGGCAGTGATTCTAGACTGATCCAAGGTTTGATTTTCATTTTAGGTAATGAGTAAATAATTGTAATGTTTTGGTGCTAGCTTGGAGATGTTGAAGTTTAGGAATAAAGTAGGTAATAGTTATATTCACATGTCAGGTTGGAGATGGTTAAGATTAGGTACCAAGTAAGAAAAGGTCATTTTTTAGGAACACAGCAAAGGAAGAAAGACGCTACTGTTGCATCACTCTGCTAGCCTGGACAATGAAGACCTTTAACTGCTGCTTCTGCCAAAACTTAGATCACAGAATGCCTGAGACACTTTCTGGATTAAAAGTGTCAGCTAGAAGAAAAGGCCAAAGCCGGGATGGTAATTGACCAACTGTAAGTACTTCATGGACTGCAATGCATCATAGTGTAGTAGTGTGTCTGATTGATAAGGTGAAAAGTGCAGCAGCTAATGGCAGCTAGTAAGCCCAAGTAAGGTGCATAAGCACCTGTTAAGAACCTAGCATTCCCAAAGTCTTGTTTTCTTTGAGAGTGCTCGTACATAGAAGTGGGATCAAATTGGGCCGGCAGCATGTGCCATTTAAGTACTACATTGTTGAAATTCCAAAATCCACTTTCCCACCCAAACAATGTAGATGGCTACAAACAACAAACCACGATTTACACAGGGATGTCACTCACAGTATGAATTGCGATGGTACCATTATACATGCCTACGTGGAATCATGTTGTGAGTATTCATGAGGAATCATGTTAAGGTATTTTCACGAAATTGTTTTGGTTCTGAGACTTAAACATCTTAGGCTGCTTTATATTTAAATCATATTTTTGGTGAGGAAAGGTACAGGTACATTGTAGATGCAATACACCAACTTAACTTGGACATGCAGCAACGTATGGTGATCTGGAAGAGTCTGATTACTTTTTCCAAATACTTCATGTAGCAACAGCCACTTGCCAGTCAGGTACACTACACACACAACCCCGACTCACTCGCAAATCGCCAGAAGAATTTTCACAGGGCTTTGGAATACTATTCTATATACTAATCTAAAATTCTAGAAGTTCCATAACGTTTGTAAGGACAGTCATAAGTCAGTCAGGGCTCCCATGAGCTTGGCCGCTGTAGGGGTGTCCTGATGGATGCTTGGGCTGTAAAGCAACTTTTCCATCCTTATACAATGCTTTTGGATAGAGGAAGTGTGTCCATTCCAACCAATGGCACTGGTAACATTTTAACCCCTAATTGACATGCTATGCCCTTTTTTGAGCCAAACATCACCGAACGTTGAATTTGAGCGTGGTTATCCTTTTGTGGTTGCTGCCATATTTATTTTAATTCCTTTACTTTCATTTCAATTCATGAAAATGCTTTTCATCTGGAGATTTTGCTTTTGTGCTTAAAGTCCCTGTAAAGCAAAGATAAATGTGTTCTGAGTTTGTCACACCACAGAAAAATGCGTTATTAACAACCCAGCTTAATTTGAATGAGAAAAAAAAAACAAAAACAAAAAAAAACAGCAAGTATAAAAAATTAGGTTTTAAAATCATGAAAAACGGCAGTTCCGTCTTCTGAGACGCTGGGGGCGTAGACACTGAAGACGCTGAAACCACGCCCAATCACATTAATAGTGTTAAATGTTTACATTGGAGTAAATTCCATGTTTAAATGTTCTGCTGAACCAGTCCTATGTCTAATTGCTCACCTCAAAGTGCCGCTGTCTGGCTGTCAGACTCCCTGCTCTACGGTGCACCCTGCTGGCTCCTCCGTAGGCCAGGTCTACTAGCCTGCTAGCATGCAACTAACGCTAACGTAACCAAATCCCGTGCGGTGAAACTAACGGGACGGTTCTTTTGAGTTGAGTCTTGTCACATGTTTTCAGCAATGATGACCAGTAAGACCAGCTTCAACCCACAGGCTGCAAAGTGATCAAACAGTCAGTAGCTAGCGACACTGCCTGAGAAGTCAGAACACACGCATGCACTCAAACACACACTTTGCTTCACCGTAAATCTGACCTTAGCTTTATCTTGTACATTAGCAGGAGACATAGACCCACACAACTTTGTAAACTACATAAAGTTGTAACCAAGGAATTGTAAACACACATACAACCAAGACTGGAGAGAGAAAAAAAAAAAAAGTTTCCCCCTTCTCGGGTTACTTTGTGGAGAAGGAAAAGCGTGGGGGTGGGGGGGTGGGTAAGGAGCAGTGTGGGGTTAATACTCAATGTGTTAATGTGCCAAATATCCACACCAGCCCTCCAGGGTGGAGTCGATGTGCTGTAGCTACTCCACCTATCCACCGTCTCTGTTGTTCCTGTACCGCAGCCTTGGCCTAGCCCCTCCTCTTCTCTCAGCTTTACAACTCACAATATTGAACCACAGTCTCCAGTGGTTCTCGGAACGGTGCTGGCATTTTGGATTGAGACAATATGTGAACGTATGCGTGCCTTCTCGGGTGCACATACTAAGAGTGGAAATGTGTGTGCGAGACAGACTTACCGTAATGTGCTTGGAAGGCCTGGGGCTTGACTACCTGACTGCAGTGGCTGCACATCACCAGGTAGAAGTCGTCCTGTGCGGGACACTGGCCAAATATGGGCATGTCTGTACACAGAGCAGAGGGGAGACAAGTCAGCGAGAGGCAAACAAACGAGACCTGCGTTCAAGTGGTGTCCCAACTAGGAGCAAAATTCACTCCTCTGGTATGGTATTTTGCATTTGTTTTCTCTACAATGCAAATGTGGTGGTGCACAACACTAAGGTCATTTCCCCCCCCCCTTTTTCCTATTTGATCGTGCGTCCAAGTACTGGAATGACAAAGAAGTGAGCACAAAGTTGACCTGTGACTGTGCTGGGAATCAAATGAGAAAGCAGAATCTGACACACACCAACAAAAATCAACAGTGAAAACCATACAAAGAACTTTTAAGACAGACTGACATGGGGCAAGGTGTGCACCTCCAAATTGTGAACTCCCAAGTAATGGTCTCTTTTCAAAGCAGAAAATGTGACCGAGTGATAAGGACAAGGAGAGGTACGGGCCAAAAATCCAAAGGTTACCCGCCACTGGGAGAATGAATTTTCCTTTCTCAATCACATTGGCCCTATTGCCACCTATCATGAGAGGTACTGGTAGCATCTTAAAACACATCAAATCCAGGTGTAGTAGTGACCATGGGTCATGCCATGACCCAAATCACCCATAGAAGTTGTCAGAAGAACATTCAGTCAGTTAATGTAGTTAAAAAACAAAAAAAAACAAAAAAAAAAAGAGAGAATTCACCACACATGAAAACACATTTTCCATAAAGTGATCAAAACAGGAAGTGGACTAGAATCAAAACATTGTAAGTTGGTTTGTAGTGTCATTTTCTATATACCGCAATAGATGGGAAGTGAGCACGGTCAATTTTCAACAACACGAATATTGCAGAAGTTTGTTTCTCTGATTGAAAGAATCATAATTTCAGCCCGTATACCAATGTCATGAAGGTGTAATGTAGCCTTGCGGAATATATTGTGAAACATACACACAGGCAACATACACATACATTTGCTGCACTTGATATAAACTATGCAAAAATAATCAAAAAAAATCTTGAGAAAAATCGAAAGAAAATGTTATCAAAATAAAAACAACCCGCTCATCAGCTAACAGGGTGCAAATTAAGCATTTCACACTGTGATATGCCAAACACAAGTGCACAGCTGATACAACTTATATAAATGCCACCCACCAACATCATACCAGCCTTCACATCGACCAAATGTATAGGGTTGTGCTGCTCTTCACACGAATGTGATCAAAATGCATCCTGGCACAGAGAACAGCAACCACCAAATGAAGGAGGCTAATTAAGAAATTGCCTGGGGCCTGAGAGGAGTGGAGGAGAGAATTGGAGTCTCTCTCCAGTACATACTCCACCGGGGACGTCAAGGGTCCTCTAGCCTTCAGTGGTGGAGTCTGGAAGAGATGAGAGCCATTAGTGGCAGTGCTTACAGAAGGGCCTACCTGGCAGATTCCCTCTCAGAGAGGTCATTTGCAGTCTAGTTTGGATGAATCTACTTAAGAGAGCGTCTTAAGACACTTGACGCACATTAAGTGTCTGCTTCAGCAACGGTGCAGTAACAACACTTATTTCCACAGCTATTTGGGTATGCCACAGAGAAAGTCCAAATCTATTCAGTGAACAGACAAAGGCATGTGAATAATTGAGAACTCGAGTGGCCTTATCCAATGACCAAAGCTAAAGGCTTGACTGCTCTACAAAAGTGAACAAGTGTGGAGGTGTGCTGCAAGGATAACATTCACTGCTTCCAAATTGTGCAAGTTAATACACAGACTGGACGCCCATCTTCCACCTCCAAGTTCTGGGCAACCGTTGGTCCGACTTGCCAATTTTCAGTGCATTCCACCTGGACCTTTACTGTTGTGCCACTGAACCCAAGTTACACGTTTAAATGATCTTTAGTATTCTTTGTTTGAACAAGCTTCTCCCAATAGGTTCAGGGGAAACACAAGGAGAACATTGGAGTCAAACAAGCCAACACACTTCCTGGCAAGATCAATAACAAGGTCAAACAGAACCCGTTTTGAAAACGCTGCATTGTTCACTGTAGTGCGTTCTTCTAACGGTTTGCTGAGGAAGAAGTAGTCTGGATTGCCTTGCCACTCTGCATTCACTGCACTGGCACCGACTGTACCACTGAAACGGTCTGATGAGAAAAGTGGTGGAAGGCTATTGTGTCGGCCCCATACTCACTCTCCATTTTCCTCCTGTGTGGGTTGGACAAGAAAAGGATAGAAGGAAAAGGGGAAGTCAGCACTAAGGCGGGAGGCACAGGCAACGAGCACGCAGAGAACGTGAGAAGACATGAGCAAGAGGAGACAAAATGATAGGGAGATGCTCGAGAAAGGCGGAGATTTATTTATTTTATTTTTATTTTTTTTAAAACACACTCTGGTCTTGGGCCTCGCAAGACAAAGAGTAGCGCAAAGAAGCCGCGAAAGAGAAGGGGAAAGAGAGAGCGAGCATCTGCAAACAGAAGACAGAATGAGAGTTAATTTCAGTGTCCTCTCCCATGGCAGTGATGAATGATCTAGGTGGTGGAGCGGTAACCGCTCTGACCGGCTTTTATCAGAAAACGGGTTAGCTCTCTATACACACACACACACACACACGCACTCAGGCCAGCAGAGTCTGACCTGTGGCTGACATTCAGAGCTATATTTCCCAGTTGCGCTCCCACTATGATTCTTACCACTGTAAAATTATAAACGGAAGACAGTCACAGGGAATGCATCACTCACCAGTCACATTCATGATAATCTCCATGTGAGGGTGCGCATTAAACAGGCTGTTACACCGATGGGAGAAAGCTGGTGGTGAGTCATGGTAGAGAGGTGTAGTCATCCACTTGTAATACCCCCAATTTACTCATACAATCACCATCTCAGAGACAGAATGAATAACATTGTCATGAGAGCACATGCTCCAGTCATTGGGAATATACAGGAGTTTCTGAGCCTAACAACATGGAGGATGCCAGTGGTCCAATAGTGCCAAGAAATGGGAAAGGAGATGCTTTGAGGATGTTGAGTGCTGTTATGGATTGCAATTCACATGACCAGTTGATCTATCTGCCTTGCTCTCTAAAAATCCCCCCTGACCTTGCGAGACAATAATACCGTCCACTTCCAGCATTTCCTCAGCACCAAGCAGACAATATCTATTTAGGTCAGCCAACACCTCAAAGCAGGCAAGCAGTTTGTGGAGCCCAACGCCATTCAGTTACGACAAATTGTCTCAGCCTCTTTAACCAAATGAATAAAAATATAAAAATAATAATCATTGTGACAGTTCTGGTTTTACACCAGAGCTCCGTTTGTATCATTGAAAACCAATAAGACACCAATCGTTTACTCCCTAAATCATGCGACGGCTTCAAAGTATGCACACAGGCTGCATAGTTAGCCAATAAAAGAGCAATGCTAGATTAAAGCCCAAACAGCCACACCACAGGGTAAGCCTTTAAGGGTGTTTTTTTTCTCCCCACACCTAGATAGTCCTCGGGTTGTATCAATACAGCAGTTTGTGTGCATAGGTCAGAATTTTGTAAATATGCATTTTATATAACATTTATATAGCAGTTTATTTACTATTATCCCACATTGTTCTGCGGTTCATTCAAATCCCCACTTCCACAAGTTCTCACTAAATACGTTTGACTTGTCTACATTTTTGTGTCTCTTGCTGTTCATGTATAGTGGCATGTTTCTCTTAGGGGAGCCCTGGTTTCAAAGGGCCTAAGATGACGTCAGGCCTGAGCAGTGCCGAGCGGCCAGGCAGCAGCACAGATTCACGTTACCCAGAATTTCCAGGCTATGTTTGCTGTCATTGGTCTGAATAACATGTTCAGTGTGGACTACAGCAATGTTGTGGACAACTGTTCACACCTACATCAGGCCGTACCAGGGTTCACTCGGAAGCGGAGACTGCTTCAACCTCAAATCAAATGTCTGTGTTTCAGTATTCAGGAAAAGGGATGTTTCACAGTAAGGTTTCTACCAAAATACCACGGTTCACGGTATTTCATGGCATACATTTTTCCCCATTTGTTTTCTGTATATTCAATTAATAAAGGGTTTATATAAAAAAAATAAAAACATGGCTTTGCCTCTGACATGGTGCAGCACAGAAAAGCGCTTGTCGTGGCTCTCAAATTCACAGAAAGGGCAAAATAAGCGACACGTATCCAAATCCAACCAAGATCAAAAAGATGTGAACTTTAATTCCCCTCACTGTATGTTGCTGCTGTGTGGTAACAGACAGCCAAATGTTGTAATAACCCATAGAATTTGTCTTGTTTGCAGATTGATGCAAGCGTGCCTATACAGGACACTTTAAACCCCATGTGTTTAGTTGTTGATTGAGACGATATGATTTCAAACCATCATCTTTCAAGTCACGGCTGGACCTAGAAAATCAACATAATTTCTGACCAGGGAACTAGGAAATGTGTCAACTAATCGACCGACTGTCTCCATGTCGACAGTAAAAAGATAAATAAAACATTTAACGTTCTAAAAATGTTACTGTTTAAAGCCTTTTCAAAAAGTTCAAAGAAAAAAAGAAATAAAAAATAAAAACTAGCGGTACCGTTTTGTGGGATGGGGATGGGAGAGTGAGCAGAGTGTGTGCACGTGGTGTTTGCGCTGCAGGACTTCTGCTTTCTCAGAATTCTTTGTAAGAAGATCACCGATTTTTTTGTGTGCCCGCAATGCAAACTACCGCCTGTCCTGTCCCATAATGTACACACATCACACATATGAGCCACGTAGCAAAAGGAGGTTTCATATATGTCGGACTGCCATCACGTCCAGGTAAAACCATGCAGTTCTCTGGCATTTTTATAGCTGAATTTATATTGAATAGCTAATTCATCATGATTAACTTATTTATCTTAGCCTACATTTGCAAATGCACGCAAAGAAAGGCATTGTTGATTTGGCGAAATGGTGGAGCACAATACGCAGCTCGGATCAGTGATCTTTTATCCAAACAAAGTGTGTGTTTTTTTTTGTTTTTTTTTTTAACTGAACGAAACAAAATAAGCCCTGTGTGTAACCGTGCGTAACGGGAATGCCTTCTCAGTCACGGTCTTACATCCCCCCGATACGTCGACTCACAAAGAACTATGTCGTTAACATCCCTATTGCTGACATGCAAGTTTAAATATTTATTATTTGTCCAACCATGGCTCAAAAATGTATCTCCTACTTCTGTAATTACTGACTTACTTTGGTGTGTGCACCTTTCTTTACACTCCTTGTGGGCACTTGTAGCTGGATTGCAGTCAGACTAAAATTCTGGTTTTAAAATAGCAATGCAAGTAAAATAAAAAAATGAATCTGATGTGTGTTTGACCAGATCTGTGAGGTAATGAGGTTGTATAAGACACGTTTAATATAACTTACTATTGCATCATTTATTTCAATTACATGTTTTCTAAGGAAACACGGCATTAGTTAAAATAAAAAGGAAAATGTTCCACCTTTCCACCAAAAACCAAATTTTACATAATGTACTGTATATACAGCCATATGATAGAATGGACCCGTCCTACACCTTGGGGAATGTCCACACCCCCCAAGAAGCCTTACATGGTTACTTTACTGAAATTGTGTTTACCAAGAGTAGGTAGATGAACTGTTTGTTAACTGCTAGATGTTTAAAGCTGAATAAAGTGTAATTCAAGGAAAATTTTCACTAATATAAACAAAGTCCGACTTCCCCCACCCCTCTACCTTGTACTCTTTTGATCACCGTTTTCAATTTAGCATACTGGACATTAAGGTCTCTTCTCCAGCCACTTCTACACTCATGCATGGACTCGCCGCCATTTGGAGCTAAACATGTAGTTGTAGCGTCTACCTGAGCTTTACAGCAGGGGGAGAATAGCTAGTTAGCTCTAATGCGCCGTTAATAAGAAAATAGAAAAGTACATGTAGCGGTAGATTGGGGAGCATTCTGACTCACTTCATTATCAGAAATATTGCTTAGAGCAACTTTCGAGTTCATTGTGATGCCAGCCTTTGAGCTTGGTAGGTGCTTAATATTATGGGGGGTTTTTTTGTCATAAAACATTTTATGAAAGAACGAATTACCCCACTAAACATGCAGGTTAGAAGTAATTTACAACTTTTTGGTGAGAAATAAATCACAAATACTCTGTAGGGGGATTAATGAATGCACACATTAAATAAGCTGTTAAATCATTGATTAGAGGGCATGTATTCAATGCACACAAAACGATTACAACCTTGTAATTATATTGTTAAAGGCCTTTACAGTAAAATATATACATACAGTACAGAAAATCAATTAAAAGCAAGTATGGTTAGCAATTTAATAATTTAAAGTGTTATAAGAAGTGTTTATCACCCCCCTCCACATTTGCTGTTCTTTTGTACCCATTACATCTCTTATTGAACTTTGAACTGCTGAGTGAAGGAACATATTAAGTTCAGGTAATGTGAGATCAGAATATGACAACTTAAAAGGCAATATCTCATTATATATGGCATATGAAAGTTACTGAAAGAAAAAAACATTTTAAGCTTACTTGCCCTCCTCAACCCACCATAGAAACAGTCCACAAACGGCAGCACAATGCCTTTTGCATTGAGGGGAGACCCAATTAATATAACAAATAGGTTCAAATAGCAGTGAACACGAGCCGATTGCACTGAACCACCTACTAGATGAGCATCATGATCACAATGATAGTATGTCTCCACTATAGGCCTCCACTAAACACTAAGTTGGTGATACCGATTAAGTTATTTCAAGTACGAAAGGAGACGTCAAATAACACCGACATGTGTAACTGATCTCAATAGGTGACAGGCTCGATTGCAATATTCTTTATATGTTACATGCAATCCTACAAGTACGGTGCAGTGAAAAGATAAGGGGCAAATTCCAAGGACTGTGCAAAACAAACCGAGTAAAAATATAAATGAAAGTAACACACCAGAAAAAAAAAAATGACACACACACACACCCACACATATATCTATACACACACACACACACATATTCACACACTTATATATACACACAAACACACACACACAGCTACAGACAACAAGAAGCAAAACTATCTGTAAGCAAAATATATATGTAAGTATATGTATGAATATGTCTGTACAGTTGTGAAACGGAGTATGTAACTGATCTAATATATATATATATATATATATATATATATATATATATATATATATATATATATATATATATGAGCCAAATTGAGCTCCAATTTTGAAACGTCCGCATGTGAACATATGAATCCGGGTGTGTGTGTAGAACCAACACATATGTTCGTGTTGGAGAAACACTCACCTTCTCTGCACAAACGCATGGCTTCTCGATTTTTCCCCAAGTCTTTGAAACTTTCCTCCGGCTCTGCACATAAAAGAAAAAACGCAAGTCAACCCCAAATAAATAGTTGCACTTGCTCCTGCTGTTGCTACCAGTAAGCGTTTCTTCATACCCCCACCCCCCGACAAACTGCACGCTATCGGGTTAAAAAGATCCCCCCTGTCCACACTCATGGGCCGGCCGCTCGGTGACTTATTACCGTCGGCGCCGGGGAATTTGGCGGCGTCGACCCAGCTGCTCCACGGCTGTCCCGGCATGATTTCTGGACTAGGCAGGGATCTCCGCTCCGCAACGGTCGCCATTGCTGTGGAGCCTTCTCCTCCCCGCTGGATCTGCTGCTGCTGTTGCTGCTGCTGCTGCTTCAGCTGCTGCTGCCTGGCCGCTCTGCGCTGCTCGGCCCTGACGTCATCTTCGGCCCTTTCCGACATTCTTTCCGCTACAGGAGGAGGAAGAGCGGCGCGGCGTCAGTGAGAGGTTCGACCCTTTTTTTCGGATTCGGTTCCCGGCGAGTCACCCGGTAATAAATGAATAAACAAACAAACAAACAAAATAAATAAAAAGAAGGGTCGTCCCATTTCGCGACGCTTCGTTCGATCAGTTGGTCTAATAATGCACAGGAGGAGGTGAACGGGAGTCGGGAGAATCTGTTCGGCTCTGTTGAACGCAGAATTCTCGCACAAAATACAAACAGAGTCTGTCAAAACGCAGAGGGCAAAGCGCGGATCTCAAAAGACGTTTCGCCTTTTCGCTCAAGTTTCTTTTCTTTTTTTTAAGAGAAATAAAAAATGTGAATCACAAAAAAAGAATAAATAATAATAATAATAATAATAACAATAATAAATCTGTAAGAAGTAAACACCAGCCACATTCAAAACAAATTAGAAACAAACACACAAACGACTCCGGACTCCCGAGTCATTTCAAATGATCCGTTCGCTACGAACAAATCGGTTGCGGCTCCTGCCTCACGACTCGGGACAGGGGGCATTCCTCCGCTGATCGACGCGGGCAACTATGAGCGCGTGCTTCCTTAAATGCCCGGTGGCGGTGGCCCGCGCTGCCCGTGTTGCAGCGGAGCTCTAGCGCCCGTTTGCGCATTTCAAACATTTCAAACAGAAATTAATCTACCGAGAAAACAGCAGGGAGGGAGGGAGGCGTCCAGCGTCACACATCAGCGTGTCTGCAGGTGTCAGAGGGTTCAGCGCACATTCATTTTTAAGACAAGTTTGAATGATATGGAGGACTGTGTTAGGTGCTATATATTTGGTATTTATTATTTAAATTGAACTCCTTTAGACTTCTTACTCTTTTTTTTTCTGGCTACTTATACATAGAGATAGAGAGGAACTAAGTACTTTTAGTAAAGTAATGGAGGCGAGCCCGGATCTCTTATGAGCAATTTGGGTGCGTGCCCAGGGGCCCCTGCGCTCGAAAGGGCCCTCCGCGATGTCTGTCTCCAGAGAACTATGACACAAAGCTTGACCCATTCTCTTGATCTTGATACTTATTCAATCAGAATTTAAATAAAAGTTGGCGTGTTGGCGAGCCATGCGTAATGGAGAGGGAGTGATTGGGGCATAATTTGCCCCCGCTATCACAGCGGATGGGAGGGGGGGGGGGGGGCTCTTTTCCCATTATTGTTCTTATTTTATGTTGAATGTTGTCATGTCACTTTTTCTTTCTGGGCATGGGTGATCTGCATACATTTCATAACCATATTTCAATTTCCAAACGTATTTTGTATGTTCTTTGTTCCTCCAAATAAAACCAATGAAAACATAGCGTTTTTATTTTAGATGTATTATTTACTAAGCTTCCTAATTGAACAAAACAAAAAAAAGGGCCTGTGGATAACGGGGACACTTTCTCAGTCACTCCCCCCGTTACCTTAAAAATCCCATATTTTATGTATATTGCATATTGTTTTTAGCAGGCACTTTATAAGAAACTGCTTTTCAATGTATTTGCGTTATGCATCGCTCCTCTCAATGCTGTTTCCATTATTGGTGTGCAGGGTCCGCCTTTCCCGGCAAGAATGCAAAGATGTGCATGTGAAGAAGCGAAATACAGCCACAATGAATTGTAAATCAGCATCACTAGTTGTGGTCAATAAATTGTCAATATAGATGCATATTCACAAACAAGAGCGCCATTGAATGAAGAAATATCTCCGCCAACTCAAGTGACCATGAAACAAAACATTGCAGTTTCGATTGGAATTCGTAGTGCAATCCACCCAACACAGACAATTTTATTGACAGACAGCCTAATTGCTTTTTAAATGTAGCAGAGTACATGCGTTAAGTCCTTGAAAAGTTTATACTCAGCTACATATAGACAAAAAACAACAATCAGTTCATAAAAAGTGATCAATTTCACGTTTGAGTCATTGACTATAAAGCCCCTTTCCCACATGGAATCCGTAACATTGCAGGATAAAAAATATCTTGCAAAAGCAGTAGGTAGTCATTCACACATTGGCCTTTTTTTTTTGGAGAAGTTCCATCTGGAGTTTGTTCCCACATTAGATGACCGTTACGGATACATTACATAATGGGTTAGGGTTATTACATCATGTCCAGTGTAGATGCAATTGTTCGGACAATCTGTCAGCAACGGACATACAATCGGTTTAGCTTTTTTTCCTGGCTCTCAGAGACCAGTGCTTTGGTTTCCACCTCCCTGTCTCCCACCCCTCCCGTACGGACTGGGTTCCCTTCGCTGACAGAGCCGGGACAGAGCTCCCCATCCTCGGACACAATAACCCAACCCAATGTTATTTACATCAGTGTGATCATCTCCAACCTGTCCTACACACTCTGCCTCTGGAGAAGGAACCTTCTCCACCCATTCTACCTCTCCCTGTCGCTCCCTCTCCGGCTCCACACTTAAGCCCAATGTCCCCGCAGTGCACCCCTAACTCTAAAACGTCGAGGGTCTGAGTGGCATTTTTAATTAGAAAAAGAATAACTTTTAAGAATATAAAGACCGGTCTCCTTAGAGACTGGATGTGTTTCAGTTTCTCGTCTGCAGCCGAGCGCCATGGTTCGGATTGGACTCAATTTTCCAAATGTTTTTTCTTTTTCCCCCGAAAACATAACATTTGAAATATTTGTTCCAAATAAATATTCGTAAAAATGCACTATTTCTGCTTTATTTGGATTCAGCTCCACCCCTACTTTACGGCAATGTTACTGCTTCCATTCACAGCCGTACCGGCATTTTCCCGGAAATTATACTAGGCAGAGAGTAGGGAAATTTATGGAATGACTTTTAGAGAACATTGACACTGGCTCCTTTGCCCCCATGATGCCAATATGGAACATATTGTTCTCATTTAGAATGTTGAATGTTGTCATGTCACCTTTTCTTTCTGGGCATGGGTGATCTAGTTACATTCCATAACCATGTTTCAATTTCCAAACGTCTTTGTATAAGATGTATAAAAGGTTTCAACAAAAAAGAAAAGTTCAATATACAAAACTACTACCAGTACTAGTAGGATGTTCCATCACTGCGGTAGAGACACACTCATACTTACTATACGCATTCATTATTTTTTTTTTATGTCTTTTGTATGTTCAAGGATTAATAAATTATCTACATTGTGTTTATAATACAAGTTCCAATAAGTGTAATGATCCATACAAAGATGAACTCCAACCATTAAATAGGCTTTTGTATTTTCTATGCAGTACAATGATACATGTAGTTAAGGTGCAGTCTTGATTGGCATTTATGCTTGCCCTTTATCAGAACAAGAAAGGTCAAAACATTTTTAAGTTAGACTTTTAGGTAATTTTATCAGACCTACTCCTAATATGACCTCTTATTTTGACAAAGATAACGTAACATTGTTTTTTTAACTTTGGTAATGATTTTTCCACATACAACAAATGAACAAAAGATAACCGTCCCTTTCCAGTTGAAGATTAGGTAAAATAGTAAGTCTAGAGTAATTTTGTTGCCTGTGCACAGACATATCATAATAGCATCAAAAGTCCATGTATAAGAATCCAAAGAGCATCAAAACTCCCAAAATATTTCACACTTCATATTATCAGGAATTTTCTCACCATTGTAGCATACAAAATTGTGTATTGCAAGGTCTTTATTTTATGACCGTAAGACACCAATCAAAGACGGTGACCATTAACTATAAATAATCACATTGTCCTACCGAATGGTAAAAGGTTCTTTCAGAATGGCTACAATCATGTCCACAGGTTGAATCAGTAGAAATTGAAAACTGATCAAATACGTCTGCTACTTATCTAGCATTACATTTTTCCCCTCACAAATAGTTATCTTGTCTAGAAAAGTGTGGTTATATAGTCCTGTCCAGTAGGTACAGTTCAGAGTTGTACAGCTCGATCATTGTTTTTACCAGGCCATACAATACAATTATGGATCTGCAATTGCTAAATTACAATATTGTGATATGAGGTGAAGGCATTTATCAGCTATACAACTTGTATTACACACGCCTAATAGATATTACACATGCATCGTCACACATTGGATGATAACCAAAAAAGCTGAAATGGATGAATTGACGCCGGTGAGATCTAATGCCATTTTCAAAATGCAAACAATAAAAACTAACTATATTGTGTCCTTACCAAGTTTTGCAGCCAAACCTAAGCCCTAAGTATCAGTTGCATGTTAAATTAACAAAAAAAGCCTTTATATTTAAGAATATACATTAAACACTACTTTTTGGTAAAACTGCACAGCAATACTTCACACATTTTCACTTTAAATGTGAAGATCCCTAAACTGCGTCTCTTGAGCTCATCATTTTATTTCCATTCGGAAATAAAAGTAATCCAACATGAAAAAGATGCGAGAAAGAAGTCCATGCTTAGAGAAATGTGCTATCTCCCTGGTCCACATACATTTTATTGCAGTTATTATAAATATAGATACTCAACAGGTCCTTACAACATCATTAGTGCCACCAGTTCTTTCAATTCTAAACTGCACTAGCCATAGAGAATGCAATTTGATTAATTGCTTTTCCATACATTACTGTTAAATCCCTTGTTTTATTTGACTACTGGTATAGTAGGTTGGTTGAATGGTTGAATGCTGAGAAGCTGTGGAGCACCTGGACTCTTGTTGCATTCTATAAGACCTCCAAGGCACCAGATTTCCTCTATGTAATATATACAAATTTAAAGTTCCTCATATTCAAATCATAATCCACTGTCAAGGGCGTGACAGATGCCAACCACTTTCTTAACCTTGTGTTCTTGCGACTGTAAAGCCAGCACTGATCATAACATCATCCACTATTTGGACTGTAGGTGGCTTCTAGTTCATAATGATTGGCATTACAATGTATTTGTAAAACAAAATGAATGCCTTTTTAAAAAAAAATAAAGATGTCATTCTGTATTTTCTGAAGATTATACAATTATATCTCGTTGAGCTTTCATAGTGAGAGGTTGTACATAAAAAAGTAAGTCCTTACCGTATAAAACGTGGAAAAAAAAGACTGACTCTCAGCTGAAAACCAATCAGCCGATTGTCATCAGTTTTGGTGGTCGCTGACTGCCACAAGAGCTGCAGAGGAAATCACATACACAAAGACAGATTTAGAGGAGATGA